>NC_064602.1:92985483-93296847 GCF_943734735.2 Anopheles gambiae
AAGAGCAGCACGAGCAAATAACATCTTTTATTTATTTAAAGGAGATAGTTTAGATTTAGTTCATAGCGGTCACGTGAGGCCTTTCTGAAGTGTCGATCTGAAAATTGTACTAGGCAATTTAATCCAACAAATCGTTGGGACGCTCTAGCAGCAATTGAACGCGACATCGAACATGAAAAATATATGGGATTTTACATGTTCGATGTGATAACCCACAAATCGAACATGTGAAGTCCTATACATTTTTCATGTTCGATGTCGTGTTCTATTGCTGCTAGAGCGCCGGGTTACATTATCTGTCAAATTGCATATAAAATATTATCAGCGCGTTCGACTTCATGAAGTGCAGACACGAGCCTTAGTTGTGTCTGTTGATCTTCTGGTTCTAGTTGCTAGTGATTTCCAAATATAGTTTTATACATTAAGTGATTTGGGAAATGGTTATATGACTTTTTGGTTAGTATTACGAAAAAATCAGTAGGAATACAGATAAATCGGTATTTCTGGTCACTCTGCTTATAGCACGTAGGGGTTGATTCTCGGTACGGGGCCTCGGGTACCATTACCGTTATTTTCATAACGTTCGCGTCCAGAGCAAGAGGCACACACGCAGCCGTACGCGCACTCGGTCCGTGTCCGTGTCGTCGGTCTGTTTGGCATCGCCGTACGGTATCGAAGGGAAACCCAAATTGACACTCCGAAGAACATCCCTGCAGTCCTGCAGCGTTCCTTTTTCACAAGTGTGTGTGTGTGTGTGTGTAAAAGCCACACATTTGTTTGACCGTCCAGGTGTACGCTGCGGTGGTGTTTGTGTACAGGATAACGTTTTTTTTTCGGGCGGAATTGTGCAAAGCTTGTCGCCCCCAAAAACCACCCAACGCGTTGCTGTGTGGACGGCCCTGCCCGCTACGGTAAATGATTTTTTAATAAGCGTCTGAGCCGTATTGAGCCCCCGTATCGATAAAATAGTTTCGATCCGTATGACATCACAACGTGCACGGTTTTGTTGGTGGTGGTGGTAGCGTTGGGCCCCGTTGTTTGTTGCTATACACGAGCACAGGAACGAGCGGCAGGAACGCATCATCGCGCGTTCGATTGCAACGGTCGTGGCGCATCGATCTGCACTGGTGGTGCATCGTCCACTTTATCTTGGGCAACGCGGTATCGGTGTTTGATAATTGGTACCAATCGGCGCAGAGAGTTTGCAGGCTATCGGCGTTTAAAGATTTGCACCAGTTGCCCTGCCGATTGCTTCCAGTGCTCTGTTGTGTACCAGCGCCAGCAGCGTTTGTGCAGTGTGACACAGTGTGTAGCAGAGTGTGCGTATGTGTTAGTGAGGTATTTAAACACAAAATTGCGTCAACGAATATATCCTGCAACGAAAAGGGAAGAAAGTATATCCTTGACGACGCTCGGTGTGTGCTTCCGCTTGTTGACGAGCTTCCCCGGGGTGTGTCACTGTGGTCCGTGTTGTTTGTGTGTGTGTGTATGTGTGGTGTGCTTTTGCCCCCCCTCCGAGCGTGAGTGCGTGTGTGGATGAGGTGGCTGCGGCGTGGAAAGAAGGTAGAGCACCGCGAAAGAACGACGCCGCGCAATGAGTGCAATCAATAATACCAGCAGCAGCACCAGTGGCAGTGGCAACCACCACCACAGCACCAGCAACAACAACAACAATGCCAGCAGCCGGCACCAGAAGCTGGAACAGCAGGTAAGAGCAGACGATAAAGGGGATGGTAGGAGAGGAGGGGGGGGGGGGGGGTGGAAGGGGCAAATGAAACATCTTAAGAACTCCATAGCCCCGTCCAGAGCGCTCCCCGGTGAAGTGGACGGTGGAATCAAGCCGAAAGGTCAAAACGGCTTCGACGCAGCACAAACAGACTCACACACACACACGACCACACTCACACAGTTGTAGTTTGGGCTTGACAGCTGTTTTGTTTGGGTTTGTTTTTCCTATAGTTTTATTGTTGTTTAGCCCATGGTGGAGGGGTTGGCAGCGGGGTGGTGGTGTTGTTAGGTGGAAAAGTTTTATCTTTCGCACACAGAAATGCATTCTGTTCAATGGTGGGTGGGGGAAATAAAATCGATCATCGAGAATTTCATATTGTTTGGTTTCGAAAGTTGTTTACTTTAACTATTTCTTCCATTTATTTTTTTATTAATTATGATTTATCTAATATTATGTCTTATTTAATGCCAGCTTCTAGTCTTCATGGATCTTTTTTTTATCTGAGATGATTTTTGGAATTAAAATAATACTCTTTTATATCTTTCTTTATGTTTTAAACAATATTGTTATTGCAACAATATATTTATATTTATACTATTCTATACTATGCTAAGTTAATTTTGTTTGTTGATCTTACTATTCTATCGTTTTCCCTATCTTCTTCTTCTTCTTCGATTTGGTGTAAATGGCCTATGCGGACATGTCTGCCTATAAAAGGCTTTCGAGACTTCATTCTGTACCATGCAGCCCGATTAGTCAGTCCCAGTTACGGGGAGACGGTCCTTTCTGGGCTTGAACCCGAGACGGCCATGTTGTTAAGTCGTATGGGTTAACAACTGTACCACAGGATTGCTATTCACCATCAATTCAGGTTAAATATGTTTCAAAGCCTAAAGCATTATTAGTATAAAGAGCTAAAATGTGTTTATAAAACGATGACATCTTGAAAAGATTACAACAATTGAGTTAGAAAATCTGAACGAATGATTTTTTGAAGCAAAATGTCAAAAAAATATTCAATAAATAAAATAGGGTAAATGTACCTATAGTGGTGGTAGTACCAATAGTGATGGTATTGCACTAAAATGCGGTTCATACGGCAAATTAAAAGTTATTGAGTTATTTACGTTAGTGTGAAATGTTCTTTAGCCTTTTACAAAGGGTTTAAAAGTTAAATGGGGCCATTCCGTTTCTTAGTGACAGAAAAATCCATTATTTTGTGACATGTGTCAACATTTTTCCAAAATCCTTAGGATTTCATAACGAAACTCATATTTCTGTTAACGTTCTAAATGACCACATATCCAATTACTAGTTACTTACAAATACAATTATTAGTTTTTCAATATAACTGTTATGAAATATTATTGTTTTACTAAAATTATTTGCCTTTGGACCATATTTATGCATTTTTAAGTGTTTTTTACCATAGTGCCATTATGGGTACACAAAACAGGCATGTTCCTATAGTGGTTATAGTTATAAAATCAATAAAAACAGGTTGTTTTAGATTTTTTCGAGGATATTTTCGACATGTCGTACTTTTTTCACTAAAATAAGCAACAGAAATGAGTTTTATGTAGGTAATTTACCAAAAACAGGCCAAAATTCGCTTATATGGCTGAATGAAAAATTGACTTCAAATCAAGCACACTCTTCCGGGTGTAGGTTGACGACAGGTGTGATGCAGTACTTTAGTGAATAGTTTCATCGATCAAATTAATACATTTTTTACGATCAAATTACGGAAGAAACCAATATTATGGCAGTAATCCTTGCAATTCATACGAAAACAGCTTCTAAACTAAGTTTCATTGATATTATACACCGTTTTTTATGCATCTTTGTTTACCACCACTATAGGAACACAATACGACGACTATAGGAACCATACCACCATTATAGGTACAACGAAGCAGTCACAAAAATATGTATTTTTTCGTAAATTTGATGTATTTCATGGTTGTGATTGCGAAGATAACACATATTACAATTGATATGTGTTCAAATATTCAGAATATGTCCTTCCTGACACTTAAAATCCATTAAAACATATCGGTACCACTACAAATTGCACCACTATTGGTACATTTACCCTATATTCCGTTCTAATTGAATGAAAGAACAATGTAAAAGTTTTGGAGTAAGAGATGTAAGAGATTGATGTTTGGAAAAAGTAAAATTTAAAATGTATTGAAATAAGTTTAGTTTTGAAAGGAAGTTCATATAAAGTGCTCTGTTCATCAGCAGTTTTTACATTTCGTGTTTATTTATAAAAACTGTGTGTGATTTATTATGCTTCAATAGACAAGTACAATCCATGAATGTAATTTCCAATAGTTTTTTTTTATTATTAATTTAATTTATAAACATAAACGCAGGTTTCATGATGTTTTTCCTTTATTAATCATAAGTCAGTCGCTTTTAGGCCTTAGGCTTTTAGGGACGCAATTATTAATTTGCAAGGATTGAATAAGTGTCTTAGGCACTTTCCTTAGCTCTAGAAAGGCAAATCCTATCGATATCTCCACGAATCGACACACTGTACTTTCTCACAGCCTGTGATTTTTACCATAAAGTATGCACAATATGCAGCAAAACTGTGAACTAGTTCGCTCGTAATTCCACATTCCCCAAACCACATACTATCTCCACACACTGTAAGCGTATAGTAAACGCGCTTTGTTTGCATTACGACCCCCTATCCAGCGTGACTTGCCTGGCAAGTCGGGGTTGTATTTTTTATTTTTATGGAACCCGCTCGTTTTGTCTCCACCGCTCCCCCGTTATCTTGCGCAAATGTTAGACGCAACTTTGTTAGCGTAGCCCAAATAAACGTGAAAAAAGACCTAATACTTCCTATGAATTGCGCGAAATTCCAGCGGACGATGATGCAGAGAAAACTGCGTTCTGGGAACCGGATCCGAAACCAGCCGGCCTGCAAGGGTATTTGCAAACCTGCCACGATCTCCATTGCACTTGGCTGGTACACGCGCAATCATCAGCGTACGGAGAACTGGATGGTGTAGTGTCCAGCTTTAATGGTGCTGCTTAGATTGAACCCGGAGGCTTTTTTTACTGCTGCTGCTGCTGCTGCTGCTGTCCCTGGGTACGGAACCGTGCTTGTTCCAACTGTCCCTTCTGGGCGGGAGGGGGGAGTTGTTTTTTTCGTTTTTTTTTCTTTCCCTTCGCTTCAATTGCGCGGCACAGTAATATGCAAGAACCGGACGTTCAACTAGGTGACTCACACGATTCCCAATCCATTAGCGAAACGACGAACCGAATGGTGGAAAGGTTGGTGTGGCAGTTGGCCTGATGGTGGAGCGAGGGTTTGGTGGGGTCGAACGTCTGCTGCTGACCTCAATGTCTGTCCGGTTTATGGGCTTCCCTTAACCGTTTATGTAACGTTGTGCTTCCTCTGCCCCGGTTGAATAGATTGTTTTGATGGAAACCCGTAAACGTTCCTAAGGTGGGACTCGGAAAGCAAGAAGGAAGGACAAGGGGGAAGGAACTGTATTTAAATCGCGTTTCGTTTACTACAAACAGACACATTCTATTCGCGGCAACAACACTGCACGCAAGTTGTAAAATGCGCCACCGTTACCGTTTGATGGTTTGTTGTATTTTCACCCTGGTTTTGCTTAACGATACATTTAAATGCCATTTCGATAGGTTATGCCGTCGTTTGAAGGTGTTCATTTATACCAACATATATCATTTTTTATATGTCTTCGCTTTCGTGTAGGATATTTAAATTCTTATTAGAATTTTGCATCATTTAAACGTATTTTTATTACAATATGATTCAGTTTTATGCAAAATTTCGTACATTTCTGTAATATTTGGTCGTCGTTAACTTAATATTTTATAAATAAAACAAAGTTTTGAAATTTAAACGAAATACATTTAGATCTGGAAATTTACATGAAACAGATAATGGGGAAAATTCCCCCTCCTTTCAACAGCCGACGCCTAACGGGGCTGAGGCTATTCCGGCAAAGCCGACCACCACCAATAACGTTGATGATCATGCAAACAGAAAGCTCGCTCCCGTGTCAGTTGTTTCCTCCCCACCCTGGAAGGAGGTCAAAACGAATCGATTTCTTGCCTTCCTCCCTCCTTTGGGCTTGGGTCGACTGCCAGGGACCGGAGTGGGGGAAAAAAAGCTTAGTCATCTAAGTCCCCATAAAGTATGCATTCGACATTTGCCGACGCCACGCGGCCCCACGGGATGGTGGTGAGGCCGTGTTTGTATAGCTGCCCGCGCTTCTTAGACCGTATTTTATATTCGTCACACATTGTTTGTTCTTTTTCTCCGTACCGAAAATTTTGCATTCAAAGATAAATCATGAATTGCGCCGACTTTAAACAATTTCGTTTGCATAGAAATGAAAAGCGCTCGGCTTCTGTTGCCCAAATCACTCTCTCGCTTTCTGTTTTTTTTACTTTATTTCCTTCTCTGCTCTTTTCCATCTTCCTTCACGCATACACGCATATATTTCGTTTGTTTTGCTTTTACCATTTTACCACCGTTTGCCAGGAAGTTGCCCCCAAACTCCGCTTTCCAATGGTTGTTCGCCCAGTTTCCGGTGCTGTTTAAAATGAAAAAAAAGAAAAGCAAAGAAAACGCTTCCCACCTCTCCATACCTTCCTTTTGAGGTCAACCGGATCGATCGGACGACGACCACCCGCAACGGGCGCAGCATCGAATTTGAAATCAGCATTTGATTGATTTTGATGTTTTTCCCTTTTCTTTTCGATTTTACGTCCAATTGACGGGGGGAAATTGAAGCAAGTGAAAAGAAGTGCGTTTGGCGAAAACTTTCCTACCCAAACACCACCACAGCTGGCGAGGAGAGTGCCCGGCACCCAGTTACGGATCGGATTAATTATCGGCTGGCAAGAGTAATGATGGAAACAATTTCGTTGGCAGCAAATGGCCGTTCGAAATCGATTCCGCCAGAAAGGTGAAAATCCCTTTGCCCGATTGCGCTGGGATCTGCCCGAGAAAGTCGACGAGAAGCAAACAATGGTTTATCGTGTTCTTTTTCCCACTCTCCCTCTCTCTCTCTCTTTCTGACTGCTTTTCACCCTTTTGAGTGTTCTTTGTTCTGTACACCAGCAGCAGCAGCAGTACTGGACGCTTGGGGAAAGAGATTACGCGAACTGAAATTAATTAATGTATAAAGGGGATCAGCCAAATGGACAGGAACGAACAGCAGCGCAATTCGCGTTCTTTCAGATGGAGCGCTTTTCGGGAAAGGTGTTCGATGGCTACTGTTAAAGATAAATGGCAAACCAGCATATCAGTGTAATGAGTAGTATCGATACAGGCATTGCAATACCTGGTTATCAATGAAATTAAATTACGATGTTCTACGGTTCAGATCAATACGGATACGGTGCTGGCTGATACCCGTTACGTGCGTTAGCGCATAGCGGGCATTGCGTTAATGATAAGCAAACGCTGCACACTAGGCTCAATAACGTGGGAAAGTAACTGACGCGTCCATCTGACGTTGTTTTTAGGATTATTTACACCTTTTCAACAAACCTATATGAATGTTTTGCAATTGTAATTTATATCAAGGTAGCTTAGACCCGTTTTGGGAAAATACCCGCTTGTATCTCTTATTTTTTCAATAAAATATAAATTATACAATTTGATAGAAATTATCCATTTTGGGGTTTTACGATTTCAGCTAATTTGTGCTAATATCAAGTTTGACATTTGGCTTCGACACTCCATACAAACACACGCCAACCTAAGGAGTTAGGAGTAACGTGCATCACCTTTTGTTCCTGCTTGTTAACTTGGAAGGCTATATTTCTTCGTTGAATTTTGAAAAACAGAAAACTGCTGACAGGAACGATTCATTAGCCAGTAGCATATTTAGGAACTAGATCAGACTGTCTGTCTGTCAAAAGGCTTGAAGTGACTTTGGTCATGATGGACTCTTCCGTCACTACACTACATCAGAGCAGGTATTGTATCAGTTCCTTCATCGAAACAGGTTTACAATTCGTTCCTTGACTGGGAAAAAACCAAGCACAACTCTTGAATTGAAATAACATATGGATGAGCTGCAGGACTGGTGTGGGTTCAGGAACAGTTCCAGGACTATTATGGGTTTAAAATGACTTCCAGGCCCGGTAAGTGTTCTGGGTAACTGGTATGGATAACTCCACAACTGGTATGGATCAGGGATCATTTCCAGGGCCAGTATAAGTTCAAGATCAATTCCAGGAATGAACCAGTTCTTAGCCTAGTAGTAATTCTGGTTTAGTTTCTGGATCTTTATGGGTTGATGAGCACTTCCAGGACAGGTTAGGGTTCAGAATCAGTTCCAGGTCCATTATGGGTTTAAGTTGACTTCCAGGACCGGCAGGTGATCTGGATAAGCTCCAGGTCTGGTATGAATCCAGGATAACTGCCAGGGCCAGTATGAATTCAAGTTTAATTCCATGAATGGTAAAGCTTCTGTATAAGTTGCAGGATCAGTATGGAATCAATACCAATATCAATTGGTTGAGTCTTAGTGGTTCAGGCTTAGCTTCTGGATCTTTATGAGTTGGGGAGCAGTTCCAGGACCGGAGTTCAGGGTTCAGGATCAATTACAAAATGGGATCTGGTATCTGGTAAATGTATCTTTTCTAGAGCCAGTATGGTTTCAGAATAACTTACATGATCGGTATGATTTCAGGATCTATTCCAAACCCAGTATGGGTTCTAGTAGCAATTCCAGCATAGGTATGGATTGGGCATCAGTTCGACTACCAATTAAGATTCAGTATCAATTGCTGTACCTTTATGATTTAAGGGATACCTGGAAAAAGAGATACGTAGCCATGTAAACGGGTCAAAATAGATAATATAAACAATGCTCAGTCGTGAACTTCAGGTTGAGTCTTATTTCGTGCTAGGTTGTGGGTTTTGTATTCAACATAAACATAAACATCAACAAAATCTTCAAATCGGTTGCATTACCTTCACGGAAAAGCTAGCACCTAGCATGTCAGCCCTCGTTTTTTCAGAGCTCAATATGGCAATAACAAATAAAGTTCAATATCAGAAAATATTACAAACCTAACGCGTAGCCTACACAGGTACTTTGCTGTCATGGAAACCAGGCCACATAAACCGGCTTTCAACATCAACCGCCTCAAAAGCCATGTCCATAATGTTGGCCCTATCGGCGCCCCATAGCAACCGAGACCCTCTTCCGTTGAGTTGTTGCTGTTTTTCCTTGTTCATTCCACATCAAGTGTATATATTTTCCAAAATCTAATCAATCTCCATTAGAAATTCATTAGCCGTGTGGCAGTCAATTTTCCACGAAAATCGAATATCCTTTCAACACACGGTGGTACCCGCTTCCCGCGATTGAATGTTTCGAAACACAGTAAATAACAAAACAAACAACGTGTAGTAACTACTGCTCGAAAGAAATTCTCGAATTTTCCACAAGCTTTGCTCCCTTTTGCTCGTCCATCATCCTTCTTGGTTGCTCGGGCAACACCGTACACGGTCGTCCTGTAGGGAAGGTTAGATGTTTTGGGGACACGTGATAATGTTGCTACCTCTTTAACGCCCACAAACAAAAATTCGATTCGAGGGAGGTCGGTCGGTACCGAACCGCAAAAAAGGGACAACAACGATGTCGTTACAGTCTCGCACAGAATATCACGCACACACACCCCCCCCCCCCCCCCCCCCCTAAAGGCACACGGGTGGTAAAGTTGTTTGTGGGATTTGGGTAATATGCGGGTTTCGTTGTTGCCTTGGTGTCAGGGAAAGCTGGCAAGTCGGAAAATCGTGAAATTGCTTGCCACGTTACTATGGTAGCTTTTTGGGAAGCATAATTTTTACTTAAATGAAAAAAAGGAATTTGAAGGCTAAATGAACTATTCAAAACTTCAGCTCAATTACTTCCCTCAGTCGTTAAATCGAGCAGTAACGAATACGAACGAAAAAGTTCAGAACGAGAGTGCGTTTGTTGCCAGGATTCAATCCCAAAAATAAAAAATGGAACACAAACACTATCGTCAGCGGTGTGCCAAGCGGGAGACGATTTCGTCACGTTACGTTCCCGCATTTCACAAGACTAGACAAAGTTGCAGTCCGATGTAGCACCGGATTGTGCATTGCTTCTTCAACGCTTCCCGGTGCTGAGCAAACAGACTTAAGCGTCTTTTTTCGTTTTTATTCACTACCTTGCGTACCGTTTCTCCTGTTCCTCACTACCCCTGTGGATCGTCGCCTGTCTCGGTGAGTGAATAGAAAATGGTAACGATTTTTCTCCAACTTTTCATAAACCGAGCGTCGGCGCGACGAGCAGTACAAGTAACAAACGCGCGTACGTGAAGCAACAAAACCCGTGATGTGGCTCGTCTGTCGCGCCAACCGAATCGAACGACAAAGTTGTTTACGTTTTTTCCATACACGCCTAGTAGCAACTTCATTCGGGGCGTATGTTAATATCACCCAAAAGAAAGAAAAAAACAACCTTTCGCGCATAGATTCTTCACGCTGATGGACGTTTCTGGAACGCTATCCATATGCGGACGGTTATGCTTAACGAGCTGGCTAGAAGTTTCCAGGATTGCTTTCCTCTCCTTTTTTGTCTGGTTGTTGTAGTCGTTACTTTCTTTTTGTGTAGACGATGATGCAGCTCGCATTGCAAAGTATGCTTTCTTTTGTGTGACGTATTTGGTGGACGGAATCGAAAAGAAAACAAAAATCAATCAAAGCGATGACTATGACAGGTTGAGATTGAGTTGCGAATTGAACAAAGTTTTGGTACCTGCTGAGTCTTTTAATGCAGCGTGTTATTTTTGTTCCTGAATTTATACTGATTCTGTGTGAATGCCTATACTTTACAGGGGGTTTTCAAGTCAATTTTCAATTCAATCTTCAAACAGCATAATTAATTGCTTGCAAGATGTTTTTCAACATCACGTCACGTGTTGTATTTGCATCACAATACAATTTCAATTCTTTTAAATAATTTTCAACACATCATAAAGAGCTGCTAAACTCAGTCCAGCTTGAGACGTGATGAAAATCATAATGATAAAATTAAAAATAAAGATGATGGAAATGAAACATCAGAAATAAAACATGATCAGAGTGATGTTGAATAAAATTTTGCACGCGGTGAAAAACATTGTTTACATTCGGCTGGAATGAAGCAAATACACCGCTTGACAGCTGTTGAAAATCATGTTGTATGCGGTAATTATTCACATTCACGGTAATTATGTGCACATTCAAAAGAGACTTGGTATAATAATTTTAAATTTCTTTAGCATGATTTTCTAAACTTTAACTGTCAACCGGTGATGTGATCCGGCTTCAACCCACGGTAAAAATACGATGGTAGCCGCCTGTTGAAGTGTTGAAAATCATGCTGAAGATTAAACAAAAAATTGGTGTATCGAAGGGATGTGGAACAGTATTTTGCACGCGATGAAGAATAATGTTTAACTTCGAAATTGACTTGGCAAACACTGTAGATTTGTCTTTAACGAGACTTTCAGAGTTATTTGATCTTTTGGTTATATCATTTACTTCTTCTATTTGGCGTAACGTCCTACGCTGACATGCCGGCCTATACAGGCTTTCGAGACTTAATTCATTACTACATAGCCGGATAGTCAATCCTTGCTACGGGGGGGACGGTCCATTCTGGGGTTGAACCCATGACGGGCAAGTTTCTGAGTTGTTCGATTTGACGACTGTTAGGATAGCTCGAACGAACTCGGCCTGCGATTGTAAACGCGTGAAGTAGCAGGTCGTTAGCGGAAGAGAGGAACAGGAAGCACGATTATCCGGGCGGATTTGATCGGTCTCTTGATCGGTGAACGCCATACAAGTCGAACGTGTTTTTAAACCTAGCGCTAAAATAAAATAAAGTTAAAGGTTCTAAAAAAGTCCTAAAGTCGTTTACCGGGAGCCGCAACAACGACTGTACCACGGGACCGCAACAAATATTTATCATTTCCTTCAATGCTTCAATTCCTCCAATCATGCACTACTTTTTTTATAGTTCAAGTTTGTTTTTTCTCTGAACAAAGTTGGTACAATTCACTCCAAAAGGATTATGGGCATGTTTTAATTATACTGTAGTTTGATGGTTTCATATAGAGATGTCACATACACGGTTTAGTTATAAGTCCTGGAGTCCGGCCGTACCTAAAGAACTGCTCAGAACGAACGCATTCGAGTGATTAATTGCAGACTCTAATTATGGTTGCCAATAGACACCTGAAACCTCTCAAAACCGTAAGCCAAATCCATTAAGAGCTAATTAGTATTAACCTTCCCTACGAACTATCGTTTCAGAGCGGAGCTTTCGATTGGATTGAATTATATTTTCAAACGTTAAGTGAAAAGTTGTCATCATATGACACGCTTCATTAATTCGCCAATGGAACCAGAAGACGACTTTGCAAACAATACGCTCAATTGTGTGTAGCAACAGTGTGATTGACATGTTTCCACTGCACATGGCTTAAGGGATTTAATCAATACATTAAATTAATTGCTTTACTTTCGTTGCATTATTCACCGTGGACGTGTGTTTGTGCACGGGCTACCGGCAATAATTTATTATCGCTCAAGAGTCAAACCCATATATTCCGCTTGAATAATGACGCCACGGTGTACTGTCAGCGCATGTAAATCCCTGGTCATCGTCGGATATAAGCCGTGCGGATCCTTGTTCTCTCTCCACACTAGCTGAAGGGGAGATCCCCTAGGAATAAATCTGCATAACAAATGTGTGTCATTTCATTTTTGTCGCATCGGTAACAGTCCCACCCAGGGGAAGCGTTTTATCCGCTAAGGCATATTCCACTTTCCTGAGCCTGTATTCAATTAGTAGCCATGTGCGGCTCGCCATTGTGCGTTGTCGCCCTCCACTACCGTAACACATTTAATCAATGGATTTAAAAACTTCAAAAGGCAATGGTGTTGCTCAAGTCCCACCGAAAACCTACACACCGTAAGCTACTTTAAAGTAACGTTATTAATTGGAATCATACGTTTCCCATCCTCCGGGACGTCCCACTTTATGAAAAGCTCGCCACCGACTAGCGCAACAGAGCTGCTGGCGGAAAGGATTCTCCAAACTTTGTCGTTCTGTTTCCTCTCCCTCTAGCGCTTTCTATTTGGCGTCTTTCTTCCCTCCTACCGGCTCCCAAGCTACACAGTTCCAGTTGTTGTCGATATTGCTGCCTCGCTGCTTCGCTTCCGAGTTCGAGGGACGTACGTCGTGGACAGAGCTCTGTTGTTTCGCCGAAGACGGGTTTATGCTCGGTCCAACGAACCTTTGCTTCCGGGCATGTTTGGAAACCGTAAATTCCGTTGCCGGTTGCTGCTCACCTGGAGTGGAAGGGGTGGGGGGGGGAGTGGGTGGGTGTTGGTGAATAATTGAAATTTTTCGTCATCGTCACTCGTTTTGGGTTGCTCCGTCGGAGGTGCTTTGTAGCCACGTTTTGCTTCAATTTATGTAAAATTTGGGTCTTCCCTCATCGTGCTGTCCTAATGTGTGCTGGAAATATTCCAAAAATGTGTTTTTTTTATAATATTGTTATTTTAATTTATTTTTTACGAGAATCTGTGTTGGGGTCTCTGCCGCTCTAAGATAGGACAGTGTGATTTACGTATTAAAAGATTACTTATTTTACAAAACAACAAAAACAAACCTACCTACACACACACGCACCATCCGGTCATCATTTTTACTGCTAAAAAATGAATGATTACCGGCCATAATATATCCAATGCCCGCTCATTACCGGCTTACGAACTTGCGCGACTTCAGTAAAGCAAGCAATAGCAAACGTTCACAACACGCACACACAGTAGGTGTTAATAAAAATTAAACCTAATGGTAGCAAAAGGCAACAAACCCCTGACCTTCAGGCAGTTATTAAAATCCAGAACCAGACAAGGCAGGTGTAGGTCCCCGTCCCTTGCACAGAGGACAAGCATAATTTAGGTACTGACTGTGTGGGAAAAAGGAAACCTGCCCAAGAAGGCCTTCTCCACAGTTGTACCCGTATGTTCCTTTCGCCACGTCATCGTGGACCAAAGTGTTCAAGCGATTATGTTTTTCCCCTTGGCCCTTGTCCGGCCCGGGACGCACCGTACAGCAACATGCACAAGTTATTACAATTTTGTGCAAAAACAGGACGAAACAAAGACGAAAGCGAAAAATCAAGGGACTCACAACCTTTCCTAGAAGCCGGTGCCAATTTTGGGGGGCAGGAATTTAGGTAAACTGTGTGTGTGTGTGTGTGTGTGTAATAAACAAACAACCAAAGGCTGGCGATGGAAACCCGGAGCCGATCGATCGGTTGGTGGTTCTTGTTGGTTCGGTTGGAAAATGTTGTTGTGGTAGGATGAGGGCTTTTAATTGTGTTGGGTAGTAGTAGTAGCCCTGCTGCAAGTATTGCTGTTACCGCGGTTTTGTGGTAATGTCCGGTTTTAATTTGTACGGTTTTGTTAGGAGGACATCAAAATTAAGTTGTGGAGTTAATTGTTGTTGCTTGAGCTTCTGCGCTTTTTTGGAACGATAACCTTTGGCGAACTTTCCTTTTCAGCCGGTAACCTGGTGGGTTATCGTGACTAATTGCTCGAGTCTAATAAGAATTGAGAATATTTTCGATTGATACGTGATTTAAGCTTGGACATTCATTTTAAAATGTATCTCAAATTTTGGCCATTTTTGGCCACTTTTGGCCACTTTTTATAAAACAACAATTTTCATACAATTTTATTCAGTTTAGGGAAATACAGTCTGTTCCAAAGATACGCGGTTTATGCCGAAGAATTGGCGTAACTAGAATATCCGCGTAAGTCAAATTTCACGTTTTTCTGCTAAAATGCATTTAATGATATGTCTGACTTTTAAGCGAATTATTGTTTTATACTATTCATACTATTTACACTACATTGGACAATTCTTGAAGCAAATTGTACCAATTACACCCAATAGCCAAAAACTGACATCAGCTGTTGCGTTCATTAAAAAATGGGAAAATGCCATTTTTATCCGTGAACTTTCCCCAAAAATACCCGATTTGCTACATCAACGCTACATCACAACAATAATGTTATGGTTCATAGGGCAAATTCGATTGGATTGTGGATCGGTGGTTAATATAACCATAAGCAATATTGTTTCATAATGGAGACAAACTTTCAGTCGCAAAATATCAAACATAACATCAAAAACTAGTTGAATTCGTACTCCATCCCATTGATACACAACAGTTGTCTGTAGAACAACCAAATCTTTATTGATCCTCGCCTGGAGGAGGTTGTTTTACAGCGATGTTGGTTTATCCAATCCATCGCTTTCCACAAACATCAACTGTAAGACGACATATGGCTGATTTCACTCCAAAACCCCTTTATTTTTATATCAAACTTTATTTCCTTCCAATGCCATTCCACGCCGTACTCTTTTTGGTATGTGATGTCATCTGTAATGGAATAAAGTTCGCCCGAAGCGAACAAGCAAACATGCTCGGAAGGATTTGCCACGACACATGAAAACCTAATTTAATCATTTCCACCACAAACCAAGCTTGCCGCTTGAGAAAACAGTCAAGCTCGGTAATAAAAAAAGGGAACGCAAAAATGGGCTGACTCCTTAACGTTCGGCAAACGCATTCGATCGTTCCGGCTTCAGGTTGTACCTTCCGCTACCTAGAAAAAGCGTCCCGAAAGCTTAGCAAAGGTACAGCGATGGGGCGCACCTGTATAAAATATTCATAATATTCACCCCCGGTGCGACGCCGACCAAGATGACAACGAACGCCGGCGACCTTCCCAACATTTATTGGTTCTATTTTTAAACGATAAAGTGTACAAACCGACGTCCTTCGATTCGGAGCTTCGCAGCGTATGCGTGTTTCATTTTTCATACCGCACACTCCTTCAAGAGCGTCCTGAGAGTGTAGTTTCCGTTCTAGGCGAACACTTCCCATCACGATCGGTGCCAATCCGAGGTGAAAAAGTTGCACCGAACCCGAAGCAAGTACAAAGGGAGCCAATCAAAGTTGAGGTTATTGTAATAGAGTAAGCCGTAGCAAAATGCCCGACCCTGGGGGTAGGATAGTAGTAGGTCCATCCATGTGCCGTCAGGCGAATACGGAATCGAAATAAATTGAAATTATTAATTCACAATGGTGAAGATGTGGTGCGAGGTGTGGGACTTTCCTTTTTCGAAATTGGAAAACTTACACCCCGAGGCAGACTAACCCGAGTTGCGTAAGTGTCGGTCCCTATCGGATCGAATGACTTGTACCTTGTGGCCTAATTGACAGCTTTACACGTGTGATACGGGAGCGAGGCTTCAAACGGCATCGGTTAACGGAGGCAACAATTTAACACTTTAAGCGCCGCGTCATATAAATTCGCATGACGGTTTTGCTAACCACTCAGCTTTGTATCACACGCTCAATGATTCTCTTGACAACGAATAAGGTAGGAAAGATAGAACGAGAACGACATGTGCTACTCCGCTTATCAAAATGAAACAAAAGAGTGCAAACAATCGCTCGAGAAAATGTAGCTCTCATCGCTCTCTTGCCATGCGCTACGTGCTCACCAGAAAAACTGTGACGTCAGACCGGCGGCCAAAGTGTTAATTACACCGAAAATCTCACCCACCTAGCGAACTTTGCCTACGTTCCGTTTCGTATTGTGCCGATGTTAATTTGATTCCGCTCTGCTTCGCTCTGCCCATTCCCGCGTAAGCAATGCTCAGTGACACTTGAGTGTTGCTGTTTGTGGTAGCGGTTTGTGGCAAGCGTGGCAAAGAAACTTAAGAGCTTCAGCGGATGCTTCAGGACAGATTCGCTCAAGGATACTTTTGCAGACGCGCGTCTGCTACTGGTTGCGTACTTGCTACGCCGTGTGTCCTGTGCTGTGTGTCAGTCGCCCCAATGACGTGACACTTTTGATGAGGTGGGGGTGCGAAACGGTGCTTGAGTGCTTCAAGCAGTAGAAATCGTCCATTCAGCCATTAAGTGTGGCGTGGCAGGTAAACTGACACGTTTGCTGTTGAGTACTCAACGCTGAGCGGTAGAATTGTTCTTCCCCGCGTGGCATTTATATTGCCCGTCCTGCTCCGGCGGAGCTGCAGTCTAAGTATAAGTACACTTAGTATTCGCACGAGCGAATGACCATGCTTTTAGCACCTTTCAACGGGTGTGTGTGTGTCACACAAGTGTCACATTAATTATTATTGCCCTAGCAAGTGTTGTGGTTTTGCAAAACAAAACGTTAAACATACGTGCGACGTATCGTAAAGCATTAGACAATTCTTGTGTAGCTTCAAGCACGATTGATTAAATCGTGTCTACTTCCATTTTCATATCTTGAGATTAGAAGTGAGGTACACACAGAGTCAAAATGAGTGTTGCTGAATTTAATCATGAGTTGAATGAGCAATGAATGAGGTGAGTTAAAAAGTCGCGATTTTTTTGAGTATGATATAACTGATATCTCACTCACAATAAGCTAATGGATTCATTCTCACTCACAGCGGAGAATAACACACTCAGAGTGTATTAAAACATTCATGAGTGAAATAACACATTTGAGCGTAAAAAGTTATTTTCCGACTAGCAATAATTTTGCAGCAGTGTGTCATGACTCTTCCCAAGTAAATTAGCAATGGAACTTACCATTCTAGCTCATTACTCACTAATTTACACATGCCACTAAGTGATTGTACGATACTTCATGTGTTTGAAAAGGCATAAAGTATTGTTATACGACCTATAATTCCAATCCCAAGTGTTTAGTATAGCACATTAGCTCATTGAAACCTAAACGACGAATGTTATTCAAATAAGAAAATTATAGAATTTTGTTTATATTGTGTTGATAATTTGAATACACCATTATTTAATTATAAGTCCTAATAAATGATTTACAGGGATTCTCCTGATGTTTTTGACACTTTCTGACAGGAAATTTGCGGGAACTTTATGCGATGAAAAGTGGACTCTACAGCACCTTTTTCTGATAGGATTACTGGAAATTCCTAACGAATTCCAAATGAGCCTGTCCAAAAAGGGTGTCTAGGAGTTCACGCCCCATAAATAAATCTTTTTTTTTTTTGCAAGAGTCAAAAGCGCAGTCAAGAAAATGTCCCGAAATTATGAGAAATCCCTAAAAACCCTTTATCAATAATATTTTTTTGTAGATAATTTTAATTAGTGCACAATACTATAAAGCGAGATATTTAAAACAAAAATAAAATGACAATAAATATCCCCAGTGCAATGCAAATTTAAATTCATTGCACAAGCATTGCAAATGTTTATCGTTCAAAAATGATTCTGCCATCTGCCTTCTCATCAAAGAAATCAACCCATAACCCGCGGGCTTTCTCCTCAAGCTAATTAAATGCTACGCAAAAACCAATCACCCACTAAGCAAATATTAATTAAAATCTGTTCTCATTGAATACAATCCACACCACTCGCTCGCTGTCCTTCTGCTCCCAATGCACAACCCCTTTTATTACACCAACCATTTATGGCAATAATAGTTGGCAGCACGAGATGCGGAGGAAATACTCCAGTCGCTGCTATAAACGTGATTTATTCCTCTCGTAGCGTAGTGGTAATGGGATGGCTGGTGCGGTGTACGCGTGATCATGTCGCACAGTGAGACCGTTCCTTTGTAGCGTTCGAGTTGTTCCCATTCCCGCGGGAGACACGACTGTGCCTGTATCCACTGCCTAGCGCGGTGGATGGGTTTGGCGCGAAGTGTTTGATTGCGACCAGGTATCTTCCATACAGGGCTCGATCGATCGCTTGGCGCTGCGGACTAAGGGGTAAATAATGGTAAGAGGAACAGCGTGTGTTCGTGGAGGAAACACTGAGCTGAATATAAATCATGCCACGGCTTATCGAAGGGTTTGAAGCTGTAACGATGTGTGTGTGTGTGTGTGTGTTGAGAGCAATGCTCAGCAGTAGTACCAGCGGTAAGGACCTGTTCGGAATTGAATGTGGCATCCACGCTCGGTAAGCTGTCGTTGACGGTTTAGAGCTTTCGTTAGACATGTTTATACCTAAGCTAGCGCCAAATTAACTATCTGCAATGCAGCCCCACCAACCCAGTTGATGTGGTTTGAGGAGGAGGAGGAGAAGTCGTGGCAAAGATCGTTGGTAAATGATGGTGGTGTAATCTAAAATTGTGTGCTAATATATGCATCTCGCGTATAGACAGGCGGCATTTGCGTGGTAATGATGATTATTATATCCAATTTTGTTTGAAGTTTTCTTGGAGGAATGTTGATTAGAAAGAGAAAACACATTGCAAACACACGATAAATGTCTCGTTCTTAATATGGTTATATTTAAACGTTAAAAATATAAAAATTTACTCAACAAAATGATTGTTTTTTGTTAAAAAGTCACACATATCCTGTTTTAAAAATGATTTTCATTACTGATCGTATGCATGTAATTGGATGAAATATTATTACAAGTCTTAGTTATTCTCGAAAAACTTAATCATCCCCAACAAATAGGTGTTACCTGCCATATTTTTACTACGTCTGCCTTAATTAATCATTAAATATTCACTCAATAGTGCGTATAATAGCATTACTGCGTCACATTCAGTTTCATCCTCAATCAAACAAAAGTACGCAACAATTGTAATACTTCTAAGCGCTCATCAGAAACCAATATGATCCCTCGAAAGGTGTAATGCCCGGCTTAGCCGTTGCGTCTCATACCAAAAAAAACAAACCCTCCAGCCCAGATTAGGGGCCCGAATCAATACGCCCTCAAATGGACGCCCCCAAACACTTCACACGCAGCTGGCCGGGCAAAGCCAATGCCCACCTTTTCCGCCGATCCAGGCTAATCTCATTTGCATACCTTTGCTTTCTCGAGCGTATACCCAGTTCTTCTTACCTGCTTTCTCGAGGCGTATTTTCAAAAGCTGAGCCGCGTTGTAGCCCACCCTAACGATTCACATAAACGCAACATGACAATTAACCTCGGCTGACCCTTTGCCGGGACCAAATCGCAAGCCGGGCCCGATTTGCGCCGCCAGCAAGCTAAAGGCGTTCAGAGAGGTTCAACTTTACCGAAATAAGCAAACTTGATTGTCCACCCATTGGTTCAGCAAAATGACGCATCGCCACTCGTGCCCGAAACCGAGCTTTCCTGTGAAGTACTGGGCTGCTCCATCGATCGCGTTGGGTCGGTTCGGTCCGTTTGCTTTACTGCTGTCCATTTACATTTCGTCGCTTTCCGAGGCTCTGCGACAAAACTGGCATTGGCATTACAATGTTAAACAATGGTGCGAACTGTGTAAACAGACTGCTGCTGAATAAAAGCAATGCAATCAATTGTTGACATTGCTTCCTCAGGGAGAGATTGAACAACCGGGTTGCTTATGGGTTAAGTTCGCCCGGAGGCAGCGCACTTGCCCAGGTATTAAACGTTTCCGCATCCGGATGGACCGGTATGGCAAGATTGGCTGCAAAAATCAACACTCTCGTAAGCTCTCCCACTCGCTAGCGCCCCGGCGACGGTGCAAAGAGTCGACCGGCTTCAAAGCAAAGGCGTAACAACAGCCAGCAAAACGACAGGAAAAAGGATGTACACGACGCCGGTTGCAGTTGCATCGAGCACAATGGGCGTGAGTGTGTGTGTGTGTGTGAGTGGGTATTTTTATACGAAAATGGCTTTCTCCACCATCTCGTTCACCCACCCACCAAATCGTTGCATCTCTCGTTGCTCGTTGCAGCAACTTTGTACGTACCGTCGGGCGAAGCGAACGCTTACATTTTTGCATGACAGTAATTGCACGTGCTTGGTGGAGGTTGTTGTTGTTGTTGTTGCTCTCGTCTCTTTCCATTTCACCCACATTTGTTCCTTTTGCCTGCTACTACTACTGTTTCTTTTGGCGCTGGAGGGTGGTACTGGTGCGTTTCACAATTTATCAAGATCACTCAGGCAAGTAAAAACACGGAAACGGCAAACACGGCAAATGAGCGCAGAGTGCACTTTTGTGAATGGGAAAAGTTTTACTCGAAATAAAACGCAACACTACTTTGTTTGAGGCTGTGTGTGTGTGTGTGTGTGTATATACGTTGCAATGTTGGGACGTGACATTGGACGGAAATAAGTGCACGGTGCAGTTGGTTCTAATTCCATAAAATCCTTGCCCGTAATTAAGGTTCTTGAGTACAAATTTGTACTATTAAAACGAGAGAATTATGGACGAGAAAAGGTGGAGAAACACGTGATACAAAATAAGGTACCGTTTCTTTCTTTGTTGGAGAAGTTTAAAAAAAAACGTTTCAAAGTACTAGGAAACTAGCTTATTGTAATTTTGAATTAAAAGCTAAATTTAGATGGCTTTGTATGATATTTCTGAATAGTATATTAATACGCTCAGCGTAAACTGCAGTATAACTGTTGCATTACACTGTTTTCCGGTTCAATTTTCAATGTGACAAAACGTGTAAGATGTTTTTCATCAGCTGTCATTATTGGTGACATCTGAGCTGTTAAAAAAAGCTCTCAAACTCACAAAACCCTAAACCTTTGAAAACTTCGTTTACTTCATTCACAGTGGAAGTGTCCAAGATCAAAATGATTTTTTTTTTCAATTTCAATGCCCGGAGTATTATTGCTTTGTAGTAGATACTATTACACTAAGAAATACAAAAAATTAGACTTCCAAATTCCGTAAATTGCCAGGAATAAACATGAAAAAAGTTTCAAATCAAATGATTTTAGGTAAATGAAAAGTGAATCTTCCAGTGACAATATTTCAAAAAGTAATGCTTTAATGTTCAAGATAAGCACTGTTTTAAAAATGTTATTTAATAACCTTATAAATGAATGCATTATGGAGAAAATTACTTCATTTTCAAGAGAGTTCTAGCTTATAAATAAAAAGAAATAAAATGTATGTCTTTAACAAGGTGAAAATCATAGCAAATACCGCGAAATATTAATGTTGCTACTTTAATTCCAATAGCTTCTTTCGTTATTACAGTGATACGAATTTTTTTTGTGGTTAGATATTGTTTACAGACCATATTTTAGAGACGTATTAGTATTTTAGGTTATTAGTCTTATTTTAGATTTATTAGTCGAAGTATTTCAACTTGTACTTGTAAATAACAATATAAATTCACTTAAGTTTGTTTTATGATTTTTTTAAATGGATTATACTTTACATTTCTGTCGCAATGCACGTATAGGACAGCATATTTACTGTACTACCACAACGAAACTGTTGGCAAAGCGTTGAACTATCACAATGTAGTTAATTATGCGAAATTTAATAAATTTTAATGACAAAATAGAATATATTATCCTTGCTCAATAGAAAATAATCAGGTCTACTGTACAACATACTTTTGTTCCGGTGTTTGTATGGGCTGATTCCACTGTGCAGTGGCATTTACTAGGAACGTTTTCATCACACGATCAGTCAGAACTTTTCGATGCTTCTCATGTAAACGAAACTGGTGGGTTTTCGTAGAATAGCTTAACTTTTTTATGCTATTCCACCATTTGTAATTCATCAAGGATGAGGACTGCTTTTCACGCAACTTTCACCCATCCTTTATTCAATGTTAAAATGTAGAAAAACAAGAGCTTTCTCTATTTTTGAAGCTCAAATAACGTTCTGGCAGCTAAACTTATTTATCAAACAACCCAATATGTAATCCTTGGTTACAAGCAGAAATGCTTTGTTCAATTGTTGATACAATTATTTGACATTGGGCCCAGTTATATGTTATGAAAAATAAAATCTAGCTTTCTACCTAAAACGTTGTTAAACGATCTTCAAAGATAAACAGACTATTAAACTGATTTTCTATCATCACAATACTACATATTGTGACACAAAATGAATTAGTTTTGCAACACATAAATATATAAATGGCTGCATAATGGCGTAGATAAATAAAAATGACTTTCACAGGTCACTAACAGTGCTCGTTTTGGTGAGATAAGTTTATATCATTACACACAAACGCCAAAAAGCTTTATTTTACTCTTTCAATCCACTTGACTCTACACCATGACACACACACACACACATATATGCATTCGTGGTGACGATCCATGAACATCCTTGACAAAGGCCGCTGTAAAGCACACTTCAGCAAACCACAGCTTACTTCCCCAGTTGTCCAGTACTTCCTCTATCTCGATTCGGTTCCGGCAAGCCTCCTCCACCCAGTGGTACAGGGTGTCGACTCCTTGGACTCGTTAGCCTCACCCGGGAGAACGATGACATAAAATGTGCGAAAAAGTGGACGCCCCAATGACGCCCCACACACATACACACACACGTATACACACACCTGCAGAACTGTGAAAAGTGAGCAGGGTAAAAACTTTTTAAAAGTGGTGAGCGCCCACCGACCACGCCAAAACAAACACAACCGAAAGCCGCAAAGCCAAGCACGCTTCTCCCACGAATGTCTATGTGTGTCTGTGTGTGGTTGAGGCGCTGGTGGTAAAACACCGGAAGAGGACATCTCGCAAGCCTTCCCGCTTCACAAACCCGCTTCTCAGTTGTACTACAGTTAGACGAGCCTTTTTCGCTGTGGCGCTTTTCACGGCCACAAAAGCAACGTGAATGCGTTACTCTGCGCTGGGCCCTGGTGTGTCTGTTTCGAAGGCTTGAATGGTCGTTTGTCAGCTCATTCTGTCGTCTGCTAGAAGGAGGAGAGAGGCGGTGGTTAGTGGAAGAGAAAGTAAAACGGTGTTGAAAAGCTTCCTAGTGGCTCTGTGGCTTTCTGTTTTTTTTTGCTACAAGTATCCCAGCAAGGGCTGAAAGATGAAAGCCACAAGGATGCACGAGAGGATGTAGATGATGTGCCTCAAGCGAGCCGTTAGCTTTTTCTATTAATCATGCCTGGTGGTGGCTCGTCGCGAAGAGTATCACGTAGCCATACGTAAATAGACGCTGGGATGGAATGGCGTTTAAAATAAACTATGACTATGGGAAAAGATGCTGTTTGTTGGAACATTCAAGGAGAGCAAATATACATTTTTGAAGTAAATAATAAAAATGTTCTTCAGTTTTATTTTTTGGGAATAAGATAAACTGTTTCTACAAAGCTTTACAACCTTATGTTTAACAATGATGTTTGTCGTACAATCAATCGTCCCAATGGATTATGCAAAAACGTTGGTTTATTTAAAATTATTTGTACATTTATTATTATTTAAATTATGTCTGTGTGAACTACAAAACTATTACCTTTTTACCCATAGTCAAGCTGCTCTTACATGTATCAAGGTGTGTACACAGCATCGTATGCATGAATGCATCCTCAGTGCAGCATGTTATCCGCCTAATGTAGAAATGTTTCCTCTCTTTCGCCCTTTGAAGCCTTTCTCTGGCGGGCACAAAAGGCATTAACAATTGAGCCTGAGAGTCGCAGATGCTTGTGCAATGTTTCCCACAGAAACGTGGTGAACGCCTATATAAGACCATTATTCTGTTTAAAATATGCGTTGAGAACGCATTTGATGTGTGGGATTTCATACATAAACTATTAAATCTAAATATCAAATAAAGAGTAGTCATGCAACATTTCCATAAAGATAGGATTAATTTCATGTTGGTGTCGATGCAGTATCATGAAGCCAAAATTCAATGGACTGTACTCGTTGCTGCAATGATATCTGCAATTATATCGACTCTCTCGATCGTTCCCGCGTCCCAACTCGTTTGCTTTTTCAAACTATCTATTTGAATGTTCTACCCCAATGATAAGACCCGCTTGGTAGTGTGTCAACAAGCGAACCACTTTAAAACCTGCTATATACACCCGCCCTGTGCTCTGAACCGATTACACAATTCGCAAAAGGGCAGTCAACCGTTGCGACCGCTTTGCACAGCACAGGGACATGTGATGCAACGCGCCGTTGTTATTTCTACCGTTGCAGCTCATTGGAGCCGCTCCCAGTCGGGGGCTTCATTTAACCGTGATGCCATCCCCTGCAAATGTTGTTTGTTGTGCTAATTGCTGGGGGCTTCTCGCCGCGGGCACAGTATCGCCCCGGGATCCGGGACCGGTAGTGTTTGCATTTCACAATCGAAACGAGATGCAAAATTTAATCCTCATACGCTTCCCAGCAGCTCGCCCCGTATGCAGTTCGCGGATGCAAATGTGCATGCCATCATTGACAAGAGGCTCTTTGCAGCGACCGATGAGATTAGGTGTTAATTTGCCTAGCACTTATTGATCGTGGCGAGAGTGTTAGCAGGCAAATAGTGCGTTATTTGTTTTAACTTTGCTATAACAATGCTTCGGGATGCACTAGATTTGGAAATGAAATTAAATGCAGAAGTATCGATTAATTTTGCTGTGCATTTAATAGAGTTTTTGAGCAGATTCAAGCCATAAATAACGTTGTTAATTCGCTATAAAACTAACCCAACATTGCTTCGTTTCTCCTTCGCAGCGCCAACTGATGGAGGCCTACATACGCCAGAAGCGGGCAACACCCGGCATGGTGCAGGCGAGCGATCTGCAGCTCGTCCGACCAATGTCGGGCGTCAATCGGAACGGGCGCGAGGTGCACGCGTACGACGGTCCGATGCAGTTCATGATGTCACCCACCAATCCGGACCAGATCATGCCGACCTCACCGGTCGGACCGGTGCCAACGGTGGCAGTCGGCGGCACGGGACCGAACGTGACCGCGACCTCGATCACCACCACACCAACGTCACCTTACAGCGATTGTAAGTTATCAATGGGGGCAATCGATTCGGGGGGTGGGGCATAAAGACCTTACGCTTGTCGCGTGTCTCATGGCTCTTTGATGGTAGCGGCTTAGTCTTAGTGGGTCAAGAATGCACTAAGAATAATTAGTCCCCCAATTTTGCGGGAGAATCAAACGCAGCGTAGTATGTTTTCGACAATCCACAATAATTGGGGATATTGATTTGTGGTATTTATCTTCTTCTCTTATTTGCTTCATTTTGGCCTCATTCAATAATAAATGCTTAAAAATACTAATACTTTCAACAAGGACTCCAACATTTTCTAACAAAAAACCACCCATGCGTCTCCCTTTTGTTGCAGCCACCATGGAGAAGCTAACGCCGTCGTCGCAGGACAGCGAGGACGAGGAAAGCACACCGGTCGATGTGCTGCCCCTGCCCGCGTCCACCAAATCGCCTGCCAACGGTGGTGCGGGTGGTGCCATCCTGTACGATCGCCCGACGGTCGACGGGCATCATCTGCTTTCCCACTCGGCACCGATCTCGCCCGCGCTCAACAACAACAACCATACGCACCACACGAACAGCAGCAGCGGCAATGTGAAATCTAGCGAAGACTCCGGTACACCTCCAAGCGGCGGTGGTGGTGGCGCACCCGACACGGAGGGTGACGTTATAGGGCCGATCGAGCAGTGGGTCACGCAACCGGCCGCCCAGGGTGTGCTGTACAAGTGCCGCATTACGCGCGACCGAAAGGGCATGGATCGTGGGCTGTTTCCCATCTACTATCTGCACCTCGAGCGGGACTACGGCAAGAAGCTCTTCTGCCTAGCGGGTATGTTCATTGTTTGGTGCTTTCAATTGTCCCACAAGTTTGCAGCTTTATTGAGGTGCGTGATGCCCGTTTTTTTTGTCGTACATCGTTTTAGGTCGCAAACGGAAGAAAAGTAAAACGTCCAACTACATCATCAGCTGTGATCCGACCGACCTATCCCGGCAGGCGGACGGTTTCGTGGGGAAGCTACGGTCGAACGTGTTCGGCACGACCTTTTTCGTGTACGATAGTGGCACCAAGAATGATGCGGCCGCCCCACGGCTCGATCTGGCCGTCGTGATCTATGTAAGGATGATATTTGAGTTTTTAAAACGCTTTCAATTTCCCCAAATGTTCAATATAAGTAGTCAAAAACTGTAGTATTGAATGTGAATGATACATGAGTATTACTTAATTTCTACT
The DNA here is from genome assembly GCF_943734735.2 of Anopheles gambiae. Taxonomy (NCBI): domain Eukaryota; kingdom Metazoa; phylum Arthropoda; class Insecta; order Diptera; family Culicidae; genus Anopheles; species Anopheles gambiae. The sequence continues at coordinate 93,012,211 of NC_064602.1, forward strand.
ACCACACTATAACGTTTAAATTAGAGATGGGAATTTCAGGAATGATAAGTAACCAAAGATATCCAATTAATTTGCTATGAATTACTGATCACTAAACGGAACTACATCAGAATTCCAAAGTTACTAGTAATGTATGCCTGTGAGGCATCAATTTTTCACAGAAAAACCATCTCGTAGTATAGAGTATTACTTAAATTGATCAATTTAGGTCGCATTAACAAGTTCAATGATTAATTACTTACAAACAGTGCTTCAAAATGTCATGAGCATCACGTGATATTCACCAACGACAACAATGAACATATCCGTGGTAGCTTGATGTTCATTGCTGATACTCAATGAAAGTGTGTCATGACATGCCAAACGACGCGTGTGAGAGCTTGATTCAAACCCGATACTCTGACTATAAGCTGAGCTTAATGCCGGAGATAATCATGATCATGATTTTTTTTCTGGCTGTGAACAGTGCTGCCAAATACCACTGTTTCAGTCTCCAACACGCATGACTGAAACGAAGCTCAAATCAGCTGACGTACAGTTGGTGGTCCAATCACAAGCTTGGAGACATTCTTTTAGCATCCAACACTTGATCAAGACATTTTCTATCAGTGATATTTATAAAATTCCGGGAATATACTTGGTGTGCATTTGTCATAACTATGTCAGTGGTATTTTACAGAATTGATCCCAGCAAAAAAAAGTCATGACAAAGTGACTGATCAAGCGTTAGTTGCTAACATGTCACCAAGCAATTACTGGTCACAACACCAACTGTTTGAGCATCACCTCTGATCATCACAATTGAGTACGTGACGCTGACATGGATTTTGTTTCAGTCAGATTGTATTTATGATATTGACAGTGACATTTTGCAGCACTGATTAAAGCACTCTTTTTTGAGCACTCTTTGAATGTCATAACTTGACGTACTCTATTACCAAGAATGTTGACTAGGTGGCAAACAGCAAACAGTCGCTGATTTTTCGGAAAAGTAACTAGGTAAAAGCATAACACTACATCATTCCCATCTCTAGTCAACATTCAAGGTTTTAGCCAACCTTACCTTTATAATGATTGATAAATAGATCCCCAAAAACAGGCACTAAAATGAACACGTAAAGTCCTCCATTTCCTTATAAAAAATGTACGTGTTGCCCTAAAGGTTTCACTAAAAGCTTCAAACCGCCTAGCCTAGAGCAGCTACCTCAGGGTGTTAATCACGCCAGCAATCACAATCAGTGGCAGAAAATTGAATTAACTATGCGTTCGCTTTCCTTTCCTTCCTTTGATGCCCCCACAGGATACCAACATACTGGGATTTAAAGGTCCGCGCAACATGACGGTACTGCTGCCCGGGATGACGGAGGACGATCAGCGTGTACAGATAAGCTCGGTCGATGACCAGCAAGGGCTGCTCGACTGTTGGAAGTCGAAGGTAAGATGCTGTTGATACATGCGATGCGAGTGGCAACTCGGGAGGTAAAAAGGCACGAAATTCAGGTTGACACATTTAATTTGGTTTTATTTTTCGCTGGCTCTCTGTTGTCTATCGTGTTGCGTTTTGCAGTGGTTTCAAGTCTCAAGACTCAGTTCGCAAGACTTCACCGTATTTCGGCAAAATATTTTAGGCAAAATCAAACAATTTAAATACATGTTTGAAATATTTCACTTTTTTAAGTCGTTTTGAAGCAGCATTTAAGACAAAAGAGCAATTAAATAAATTGCTCAACTTTGCCTCAAACTATCTTTTCGCAATTGTCCACCTTCCTAACAGTGTTCACTGCGTGCTTGGGGGAACACTCCATGGCAACAGCATCCTGGAGCTTGGTTGCCGATGTTGCCGATCCAGCAAGAGGATAATTACATTACGCCAGGGCGCTTCGGTTTCATCATTATGTTTTGCTTTGTTTTTAGCCCTTCCTCACCTTGCTTGTGGATACCGGTTAAGTCTAACAAGCTTGTTGGTAAAGTTTGCCCACCACCACCATCACCTTCAGGGTGTACGGGAAGATCAAGCGCAGGGTTACACAGCATGCCCGTTCGTTTCCAGTCCCAAGTGTTGTCAGGTGCAGAGCAATCGTTCCTCGTGCGTGTGTGTGTGTGTGTGTCTATGTTGCCTGGCCTCACCAGCTCTTTATCGTAGATTATCGTCAGTATATCTCGTTAGACCTTGGTCTTCTTCTGCCTCTTTTTTTACCACTTCAATCACAACAAAATTTAAGAACGCTGTTTCGGAGGAGATGGAATCGATCCACGTGGCTGCTTATACCGCTGGCAGCAATATTAATCATAATCTAAGTGTGTGGCTGTGTGTGTGTGTCTGCAAAGTTGGTAGAAGTATACAATATCTTGCCACCGGGCAGAATGGATACTGGGAAACGCTTTGCGACAACCGATTGTACTTGAGCGTGTAACAAAATACTCTCTCCCTCTGCTCCAGTTGTCACAAGCAAGCATCAACCTGTTTGCAATTCAGTTGAATATGTAAGACGATACGCGAGCTCTCTACAATCTCGCGCAATTTAAAATGGCTGCGAATTGATGATTTAATGGCGGTAAACAATACGGTTAGGTTAATGATTTTTCGTTGAATTTGATCACTCTCTCTCTCTCTCTATCTCGCCCCTAGGTTTGTTGGAAAGTTTCTGCAGCCTTGCGTTGCGTCTTGGAAATCATTCTTTTTTTGTCTCTCCCAATGATGGCTTCGGTGAACTTGAACGCCAAAGGTGATGGGGCAATAAAATTCAGCAATTTTCATTTGTACATCAAATGACCTTTTTGGAAATGGCCCTTTTTTGGTATCATAAAAAGCATGAATGAAGCATTTCCCTTCGGGGGGTTTTGGAAGCCACCAATCAAGCTTCATTTGTAATTTATTGCTTTATTAATATTTTGTGATATTAATTAATTGTACCGTTTGTTGTAAGATGACAAATGACTGTTTTCGAATATTGGAGAGTTCGGGATCATCGTTTAATGATTTCATCACGTGTGATTAAGCAACCCTTATACGTCATAATTTCATGATTAGATTCACTGCTAATAGTTCATTGCATTGTCCTTTGCCGCTGCTTTTGATCGATACGCCAACCGAGTGAGAGGACACCCGTTTTGTAGCAGCACGCACGTCATCAACGATCCTGTTTGCGCTCATAGTTCATACGACCCCAACCTACTTCCAAACCCTCCGTGGCTCATTACCAGCCATTCGTTCGCTGCTAATGAATTTCACAAAACAAGCAACTAGGAGTATCCCATTTGTAGCCCTACAGTGCGGGACGACCTCTATCAAGGATGTCTGCTAGAAGCGTGCCCTTAATCGCTCGCCCGTACACACCACGTGGCACCGACCACTTGGTGACCATATTTTAAACCAACCACCCCAGCGATAATATACCTAACAACACGCTTGCCCCTTGGGAGCGCTTAATTCGCCGTCGGTCAGTTATTTGCGCAGCCAAAATAGCCTCCCTCGTTGACCCTACACACACACACACCTACTCCTAGTATCGATTTGTGGACTGTGACTCTAACGCTACCCTTTTTTCTTTGTCTTCTCCCCCCCCCCCCTGGGACCAGAACATGGACAATGTCGTTGAACTGCACAACAAGACGCCCATCTGGAACGACGAAACGCAATCGTACGTGCTGAACTTTCACGGTCGCGTCACGCAAGCCTCGGTCAAGAACTTTCAGCTGGTGCACGATTCCGACCCGGAGTACATCGTGATGCAGTTCGGCCGGACCGCGGACGACATCTTCACGATGGACTTCCGGTATCCGCTGTGCGCGTTCCAGGCGTTCGCGATCGCGCTCTCCAGCTTCGACGGCAAGCTGGCGTGCGAGTAGCGGTGGTGGTGGTGGCCTGCGGATGGAACGGGCGTGCCGAATCATACTGCCAACGGAGCGGAGCAACTGGAGGAGCTGGAGTGGACGGTGCTGGAAGGAGTGCTGCGCAGGAATTTCACGGCTGCGGGAAAAGTGGTAGAGTTTTAGGGGGAAGGAAATGATTTTATTTAGGACAATGCTATTTATTGGAAGAGATGGAAATGGAGTTTAACGATCGTGTTGGGGATCGTTGTGGAAGCAACATAGCTCTATATATGGGATTGTAGGTATGATCGTGTGCTGCAGGGTAGCGATTCCAACTAACAGACAATATAGTAAAATGGTTCACAATGGTGTAATCAGAACAAACGAGGGTTCGTTCGCGCTGTGCTCAGTGTCACTCTACATGTTGGACACGTTTTTGGGGGCGCACGATGATAATGTTTGATTTTTGGCCTAACCAGTGGGAAGCAGCAAAAAAAGCAAAATTACATTTAACAAGAATGTATTATGTACAGTAGATTTGGCATGGCTTTTTAAGCACAGTGTGCAACAGGAACAGGCAGCATAGCAGGTGTGTAGTTGGTTTTGTACCGGATTGGTTCCGGTACACTAGCATTTGCGCATAGCTCGTTCATTCGCATTCGCCTAAGCATGGTTCTTATTGGAGCGGCTACTTCTTATAAGAGGTAATATAAAATACAAAAAACAGTGGTAAATGGTTGTGTCATAATCAAAACAAACAAAACAAAACATTACATTAAGCGATTCACGGTGTTAGCTCAGTTAGTAAATAAGCAACGGCATGCTCTCCAGTCTGTACCGCCCGCCAATGCTCAGAGTATTGATACCTGTTTACAGTTTGTAAACGGTGTGTTTTGCCCTGGCAAGGTAATGTGAGAAGGTTTTGTTTTTAATTCTTCGTAATTGTAAGCATTTTCGATTCAACCGTTTTCGGGCAACTCAAGGAAAAAGGGGCGTGAGCGGACGGGGGAATAGTAGAACAGGCGGGCAGTTTTTTTTGGTTGTTGTTTCAGCAGTAATTCAACACACTTTCCCGTGCCTGGGCGTCCATTTTAAGGTGCAGGTATAAGGAAAAACTAAATTGTTAGAGTAATATGCCGATTTCAAGAAGAGTTAATCATCCAGAGACGTTTAATTGCTAGCGCAATTTTGATTGTTGCATCGCCACTAGGGAAAGGAATTTAAAAAAATGGAAACGTCTAAACACTATCTGTAGCAAAAACACAATGTGCTATCCTAAGCGTGACTAACTTTAGAAGGTAATTTATTGAAACCGTACACGAGGAAAACGATGCGGTCCGCGATACTTTCCTTTGCCTTATCGGTCGCTCCGCAGCTTCGTCTAGCGATAATAATTTAACGAAACGTTTACTCTTTTTCTCTGCGCCTTAGCTTAACGCTCCTTAGCTGTTATTCTTAGCCTTTAAAAAGAATACTTTTCTCCGAGTAGTTTTAAAATTAGTAATAGTGATCAGGAACTGTTTTTTGTTTTTTTTTTTAAATTGTAAAAAACAGCACAGAGCAGCCGATGCAAAGCACCATACACAAGATTGGAATTAGCTGTTAACCGTACCATTTTTATTTACATTTCTAATCAAGCAAGATTAAAAAACCTGCTCAAGTGCTTTGTGGCGTTGTTTAGCAGCGTGTGTGTGTGTGTGAATGCGATTTTAAAAGAGAAGTAGGAATTGTTACTTTAAAGCAAAAAGGGTGAAATTTGTGTGCTTGCACCGTTTGCGTTGCGAGCTCTAGCTTTTGGTAGCTCAAACTTTATGTAATGCGGCATCTCATCCCACCCCATGCGGCAAAAACCAAAACGTAAAAGAGTATTAATTTATAATTAAAATTGTAACAAACACCCCACTTATTAAGGATTACATTTTAGTTGAAACAGTAGAAGAAGGAGTAACAATATTTAACACTCTGTTTGCAGATTTCTGGTACAAACAATTGCTTCGGTTTCATTTATTTGCTACAGAGTGCAGTCTGCAAATGCAAAGGAGTAAGAGAGAGAAAGAGGGGGAGAGGGAAGTAGCAAAAAAGAAGAAAAATGTTAGTAAAAGATGAGCTCAAGAGCAAAACCACCCCGAAACTCAACAAATCGTAAGTTAACACGTGTCTAGTCAGTGAAATGTAGCAAAATGGGGAGCGGAAGCGGACAGAGCGATTAGATATACTCGTGTGAAAATCACCAAGAAATAATTAGCATTAGCGCAATGGTCCAGCCAGAGGCCGTTGAAATTAGTGCATACCATCATTAGCTGTAAATTACTGTGAACAGCGGACAGCTAATATAGTGTGTATGTGTGTGTTTGCAGTGTGGTGTGTGGTGGTAAAGACGAATCAAAACCAATTTCATTTTGTGTACTTAACAGAGGAGGAGAGGGGTTTGTTTAGTGGAACGGCAGACTGCTGCGCGTGGAAGGAGAGGCAAAAGTTGTAGGATAATTTCACCACAACCACAAGAGTGAGTGAATGTGTGTATTTTTAATTTATTGGTAGCGTAAGGGGTTGATCCATCCCAGTGTCTGGGCTACACAGGTAATGATATTGCCGTAATAAAGAGACTACAAGAGAATGAAAGCAAGTATGCTGATTGGGAACATCCGAAATTATTCCTTTAAATTCCTATATCCTTTTCTGTAAGCTGTTCTAATGTAGGTATGCGGAATTGGCTAATGTTGGATGCACTACATGGCAGTCAACTAGTATCCGAAAACGCTGTCAACTTCTAATAGGTCGTCTAGATATGTCCCCTTCAATACTATGTGACTAACGTGTACTACTGTCCCTGAAGGTATTTTCTCTTTGCCCTCTTAAGTCTTTTTAAGGTAGTTCTAAAATTGGGATAGGCTCGAGATCAGATCATCGGGAATTAGGCAACATTCGTTGAATTAGTTCCAACCCAAAAAGAAAGCTTCAGAGATCAGTGCAAGCAAGCATAATCCGTTCAAAACTAATTTCAAGACAGGAATAGGCTCGGAACTAGTTCTTAGAGAAATGCAGTTTAGAAAGCGGTTCCGGAATCAAACTCACTTTATATATCATGGCCGGGAAATGTGATTGGTTCAGGACAATGTTTGCGCTTTGGATAAGTTTGGGACCACAGCTAAGATCAGTGCAGGTCCATGCTGGACGAAATCTAGGATCGAGATGACCTGAAACAACAAAACCTGAAAACAAAGACTGCGCAGGGATGTAGCATCATGTCCAGAACCGAGATAGGTTCGCTAACTGGGGCGGCCTTCAATCTTGTCGGAAACAGGTTGCTAGTGCTTACTACAGGCAGGGCTAGGGCTATGAGGCCTGGAACCAAATAATATTCTACTTATTCTTCCGCTTGTTATCTCGGGTTATAGTGGAGTGTTGGATATCATGAATCTTTCGTTAAGATTCATTCGTATGAATCTTGAGCGATAAATGCTTCGAATCTCGAATCGAATCTCTAAAGATCTAAATCCTTAAAATCTCTAAGGATTAATGAATCTCTGAAGATTAATGAATCTCCAAGGATACATGCGTTTCTAAAGATTAATGAATCTCTCAAGATTAATAAATCTCGTTGTACTTGCCAAGGTGTCTCGAAATGCGGTCATGATCACGTAGGTTGTGACACCAAGGAGAATAATGATAAGAAGCTTAAGCTCTATGAATCTTTGGGGATTTATTAATCCCTTTAAATTCATAACACCCTAGAGATTCATGAATCTTTCGAGATATATGAATCGTTCGAAATTCATGAATCTTTAGCGACTCATTAATGTTAGAGATTCATGAATCTTTGCAAGCAACCTTAAAAAGCTACTCCAAATTTCTCTTCATGATTCAAAAACGAAAATTTTACAATCATTTTACGCCAAAGCTGTTTCATCCCTTATTAACATCCCTTAAACAGCTCCTTTCTTCCCATCGAACGACCATTTGTCAGCTGGACCATTTGTTTACATTTTCAACTTTTTTGACGTTTCTGGTGAGAACGGTTTGTTTTGATGTGCTGCTCGCCCCGACTAGCACCGGCAAAATGTTCCAAGCGAGTCATTATCGTAACTTGATGCAATCGTGACCGAAACCGAGGGGCAAAAATCCAATGTTTCGCCGTGTGGTGGTCGGTATATCCGGCGGCGTAGATAGTGCAGTGTCCGCGTATCTGCTCAAGAAGCGAGGTATGTAAAGGCAAACGATGTACATAGCGAATGGAATGGTAAAACAAAGCTTCTCCCCTTGCACTCTACAGGCTTCGAGGTATGCGGTGCTTTTATGAAAAATTGGGACCTAATCGATGAGTCCGGCTACTGTTCCGGGGAGCAGGATTTCGAGGATGCCCAGCGGCTATGCCGAACGCTAAGCATACCGCTGGAGGAGATCAACTTTGTGAAGGACTACTGGGTGGAGGTGTTTGGGTAAGCGAATCAATCGATATCAGTGACCACCAAAGCAGCTTGATTAATTGGGTCGCTTTGTGTGTTTTAGAAACTTTCTCAAGGACTATGAAGCAGGAATTACCCCAAACCCGGACATTCTGTGCAACAGACACATCAAGTTCAATCGCTTCTTTCACCATGCCCGCGAGCGGCTTGGTGCTGATGCGATCGCTACCGGCCACTATGCCCGTACCAACTTTGGCCCATTTCTGGAGCGGTACAATGAAAATGAAAGTAAGAAAGCATACTGATGCTTCCAAAACAAAGTGTGATTGTTACGTTTCCCCTTATCACGATGTTTTCTTTCCCCTGCAGAAGTACGCCTCCTGATGGCACCGGATCCGATCAAAGATCAAACGTTTTTCCTGTCACAGATCTCCGCCGAAGCCCTGCGCCGCACAATGTTCCCGATCGGTGCCCTGACGAAGCCGCAAGTCAAGCGGCTAGCCATCGAGGTAGGCCTCGAAGCGTACGCACGCAAGAAGGAAAGCATGGGCATCTGTTTCGTGGGCAAGCGTTCGTTCCAGCAGTTTATCGGCGAGTACATCGAAACCAAACCAGGCCCGTTCGTGGACGTGGACAGTGGGCGGGAGGTGGGTCAGCATGCCGGTCTGCATCACTGGACGGTTGGGCAGAAGTGTAAGATCGGTGGCTGCCCCCAGCCGTACTACGTGCTGCGGAAGCATCGGGAAAGCAACGTGATTGAGGTAGCGGCCGGGCATGATCATCCGCTGCTGTACACGGACATGGTGTATACCGAGCGGCCGGTTTGGATCAATGCTCCGCCGGGGTTGTCGTCCGAGGGACGGGTGGTACGGTGTGAATTTCGCTTCCAGCACACGAAACCGCTTGTGGGTTGTAGCGTTATCGAGACGCACGGGCGGCAGCTGTTTGTTAAGCTCGATCGACCGCTTCGGGCGATTACGCCGGGACAGTATGCGGTGTTTTACCGCAACGAGGAGTGTTTCGGTAGTGCGCGAATACTGCAACCGGGACCGTCGATAGTGTACAGTGCGGCGAGTGTGTCGCTGAAGAGTGAAGCTAGTGGGTAGGAAGACCTAGAAAACCATTTAAAAATGAAGCAAAAACGATTGTGAAGCACACCTGTATCTCTCTGTCATTTGTTCAACAACGAACACAATCCACATGTATGGTGAGGTAAGGTGTAGTTACAGGTAAATGCTATATTTCCGTACAGATAAGCCTTAAACTATCGCCTGCTCCTCCTTGCTTGCCCTATCGGTAATAATAATTTATCAAACTGGTTTTTGTATAGAACTTTCTTTTTGCACTTTTGTTGTATAGAACCTGGAGGCATTTCTTACTTTTTTCCTATCTCGCTCGCTAACTATATGCTGTCACAATCATCCACCCCGTCCAGTCCCGTTGGTCACTCACGGTAGGAATATTGATGTCGAAGTACATAAAACAAAGAACAATCATGTCCCATCCACTAACACATACTCAACGACTCCTTGCTTGCACCCCTCCGTGAATATTTGCCTCGAGTCTTACGACCTATTAACATTAAATATTACTTCACGTCACGACAGACGCACACAATGGGTCGACACAATTTGGAGGCACACTAACAGAACTTTTTCACATTATCGAAGGCATTTAACACACTTACTTGACTCTGTATAACACAGTACACGGCAAAAAGGGTCGAGAAAGTGTGCCAAGTGTCCTCGAATATGGTGGGAAACGTTCAGCAAACGGTCCCTAGCTACGGGTTGAGTGCGCGACAGATTTTACTAAACTAAAATTTACTAAACCAAAAAAAAAACACACACACAAACACACCTGCGCTCCCTACACTAACAGCTAACCCCTTCCTCCCTACCTCTCGTCTCTCCCTATCAACTAAGCATAACCGTCAGCGCGTCGAGAAACTTGGTACAGTCGGACTGCTTGATCTGTATGACGGCCGTCTCGAAAAAGTCCTGCGAGATTACCGCTCCGCTCCGATTGCCCGCCTCCTCGAACGCTTTCGCAAAAAAGTGCCGACTGTCCTCGCAGACGGGCGGTACGCCCGCAAGCAGCGAAATCCCCCGCGCCAAATCGATCGGAGCGACCGCAATCAGCGGCAACTCCTGCGCTCGCCGATTGCGCGACACGGCCACATGCGCACGGAGCAGAAACCGCGCCAGCAGCAGCAACCCGTACGGGCAGCTAAAGAACGACACCTCCTCCTGCAGCACCAGGTACAGAAACGGACCAGCCGAGCGGATCTGATGCATCTCCAGGCACGTCTGCACCTGCTTGAAGATGGTCGTCAGCAGCGTTTTGCACAGATCGATGCCCTCGTCCAGGATGGCCTTTTTGCCGCGCGACAGCGCATCCATCGACTGCAGAAAGCACGCCTCCGGTAACCGATCCTGCCGCACCGACTCCAGTATCGCCAGCATGGAGTACACGTAGTCGGCGGCCGAGTACTTATTCCGGTAGCCGTACTGCAGCACGAACGAGGCGTACGTTACGTCCGGCATGTTGTACTTTTCGGCAAACTTTTCAATCTTTTCGTAAAACTCACGCCGCAGCACCAGATCCATCGCGTTGAACGTTTGCTTCGCCTGCACCAGCGGCAGGCCCATGTCGACCAGCAGCTCGTTCATCTGCTTGTCGCCCTTGTGCGTCCAGAGCTTCAGTCGGCAGGCGGGGTAGTAAGAGAAGCGCAGCGAGTCCAGCACGCTCCAGTGCCGGAACAGGGCCAGCTGCAGATCGCTCTCGAACACGATCTTCACGGACGTTTGGATGGCCTGGTCGCTCGCTTTGTTGGTGAGGCGCGACACGTGCGATTGGAGCTTTTCGATGAGCAGCGTGTACGAGGCGCTTTCCACCTTCCCCAGTAGCTTCTGCTCGGTGACGCCGACGATCGCCCACCAGAGCAAGTCGAGCGAATCTTTCGACATGCGCCAGGCTAGCTCGAAGATGCTGAGCGCCGAGCTGGAACCGTAGTAGGCGTACTGGGCGTACTCGAACATCAGCGTGAGCCGTCGCTCCTGCCAGGCTTTCCGTTCGCGACGACGCAGCAACCGCTGCTCGATGCGCTGAATGCGATTGTTGGCTGGTTTTGGTGCACCACCACCACCACCGTCGCTGTCACTTCCACCGCCGTCCTCGTTGTATCCGGCATCATCATCGTCCTCCTCGTCCTCATCACCACTCTCGTTGTCCGAATCTTGAAAGATGTCCTCGAACGCAGGTATGTTTTCGTTTCTGTTCATCTCGCCCAGTATGCGCACCTGCCGGAACGGGGAAAAGCCATTTTCAATTAGTATAAGCACCCATCTGACCCGAGCACAACCCTGCACTCCCTGCACCACCAACCTGCCCATCGCTGTACACATTGCACACGTCGTACGGGCGGTGCGAGTCGCAGATGAAGAACACCACGTCCTGGTCCGGCTGCAGCACGTCCACGATGTCGATGCAGCCGCCACAGTTGACCAGCAGCACGTACCGGATGTCGCCCCGGTGCTCGCTGTACGCCCGCCGCATCGCGGCCAGCCCCATGATCGGCACGATCGAGTAGATCACATTGTCGCAGCGGAACAGGGCCTGCAGTATCTTGCTCGCGCAGATCGCATCCAGATCGTAGTTCACCAGCACCAGTATGCGCTTGCCGATGAGCTGCTGGTAAAAGTCCTTCCTCAGGTCGGCGATAAACATTGCCTTTTGAGCGGGTTTTTGGAGGGGGGGAGGCACAGTGCAAATCCAGTCGGAAATGGAGGCTGCTGCTCAACGCACAAAACGCAAACAACTACCGTTCACATTCGCCGCCGAAATTGTGTGTGCGTGTGTTAGACGCCGCTCGAAGGCGAAAGAGATGGTGGAATTCCTACTTCCTGTCTGTGTATTATTATTTTTTTATGCAAGCCGCACACACACACACACTCACATCCAAAGATACATAAACACAAATTAACACTTAAAGGTGAGGTATCATTTTCTAAGGAGATGGCAGACAAATTGTATTTGGCCGTACAGCGGGCACTTGACGGCAGTTCGTGTAAGATGTGCAAGCGGTCGCTTTATGTTGCAATGCGCTCTCCCCCCACCCGTCTCTTCACTCGTCAAAACATAAATTTACGCGCCGAAAACATAACTTCCCCACAAGGTGGATTTAAAAATATCAGGTGATGGACTCTAGTGCATTTTGACAATTCGTCACTTGACGTAAGGTCCCCAGGATTCAAACTTTGTTTACATTTATTGAATTTGTTCATATAATTTATCAACCCCATTTTTTCGATTAAATATTCTTTAAAAATATATTTTGGACTTTGTGAGTTCTTATTAAACATTAGAACATGGATTAAAGTGTGTTATTTTGTTTTATTCCGTGAATTTATTCTATAATTCATTGTGTTTTCGACATTTTTTAGATAAAAATTGAGAAAACATTATTTTTTTCAATTTTCACATTGATTCCTTATTATCTACGAGCCGCATGGACAATTTATGTGAGATTAGAACTCATACTCACATGATTTTATATGTCGTGCATAAACAAATCATCAAATCTTTTGTTAATATATCTCATTTTTTCGATAAAATAAGTAGACACACAACAATGCACATAATAACAAAGAAATCTGTTCTATTTGCTAAGCTTTGTGTGCGGAATCCAATGGTTAACGGTTCAAAAATGACGTAAAGTCCCTCAACTATGGCGACCCCCCAAAGGCCCTAATCCACTACCTGATATTTTTAATCCACCTTGCTTCCCCAGCCCACGGGACTGACAGCTGTCAAAAGGGTAGCAACAGCCCGTTAACCCTGCCTGTGGCAACCAAAAACAAAATCTAATTTCCAGGCAACCTGAACAAAAATCATCATTACAACTTCTTGTGGAAAAATATTTTGATTTATTTTTTCACGACTTATGGCTCTGTAAAAGACACAGAAGAAATGAATATATTTTTTCTATGCAAAATGCGCAATAGGAAATCGTTAACGTGAAAATCACGCTCTTAATATAAAGCCTAGAAATAACTCAAACGCCACTGATTAAGCTTAAACGACTGGAAAATCAAATATTCATGAAAAAAAGAAAGCCCTATAGCTTCACTGGTTTGCTCAATAGATGGCATATTATAACTCATGATTATATTGCTGTCCTTTTCTTGCAATGTATATGATTTTACCTTTCCGAGTAAAAATCTATATGAATGGTCGTCACCGACAAACCGACGTGACACTTCGAACAAAATGAGCTTCAAAAGTTGTCTCATTATTTCAAATGAAAATACGTTAAACACTAGCGCCATCTCTATAATGATTCGCTTACTACACTGACACAGAGAAGAAACTGCTAAATCCCCTTTTTGTTTTTCTTCGCAAATTCCAATGCGTATTGTTTTATGTACTTCTCACATCTTTTGTATTGATTTGGAAACTTATAAAATGATTTTCCTGGGTGTTTTGTCCAAGAATTCTCACAAAATCTTGCCTCACACTTCCTTCGCAATTTGTATTTAGAAAAGTTGTTAACATCGAAGCAGCAGTGAACAGAGCTTACTTTGACAGAAGTGATCGCCTCACTGGTAAATGACAGTACTTTCGTGTGGGACACTTTTGTAACGCCAGTTTCACGTCGGTTTGTCGGTGTGGTCGTGTGGTCAAGATACGTGGGTATCATCACCATCGACCATTATTCAAATCTCACTTGCTTCTGTACAAATGGTTCACATTGGAGTTTAGTAACTAAACAATCGTATCGTCGTTCTAGTTCTAGCAGTGCATAACTTCAATGTAAAACCATATAACAGTACAGAGCGCGGAAGGCGAAAGCTCTCAAAGCGAGAAAAGCGCTATACTGGTTGGGTATCCCAACAACAGATGGCGCCACCAGCTTGTTTTTGATTTTTTAGAATGCATGAGTCGTTTGCCGTCTGCTAAACGAAGTCTTTCTATGTTCCGTTTAGGTAGAGAGCTTGAGTCGTTTAGAACCCGTTTAGTGGTCGTTTAGTGAATTTGTGGTACTTAGGATACCAGCTTGCGTAACGCAATGCGTTGCGATATGCTGCGTTGGAACAAGTACCAAGCTCTAACCGATTTGGAATATTTCGACCGTTTCGACGATTTTTTGCGATTCCGAATGGTTTCAGGCGGCTCTGGTTGACCTCGGGTAGCTCGTATAGATATTTATGAGACCGTCCGAAACGATAAAATCACGACAGTGTAGAAATAGTGCAATACTAGCCGCTCTACTTTCGGTGCGACCGCAAACGCTTGTTGACAAGCAGTTAATGAAATGCCAACGCTGTTCGGCGAGTTTTGTTGCTTGGGAATCTGCTGTGTGTCTGCTGCCACTTTTCAATTTACATTTAATGCTTTCCCGCAGCTCGTTGGTAAGAGTTTTTTTTTTAATATTTTCTATGTAAATTATGATATTTTGTCATGTTTGTTCTACCTTTAACTACAAAAGACTTACTTATCAGCACAAAATGTCAAGCATTTTAGGTCCTCGCGTATTCCCACTGTGAAAGCCCTTCCAACCGTTGTTTGACAGCACGGGTTGCTGTCAAAGGGGGAAAAAGAACAAAAACAGTTGTCCACGCGTTTCCCCCCCCCCCCCTGCTGGCTGGCTTCCCCTTTCCAGCGCACCGCTCTCAACACACTTGTTTGCACACTTTCCGTGGTCAGCCTGAGACGTCGCCGTCGTCGCGGACTTCCCCGTGCTCGCCGTGGCTACCCGCGCCGTGTTGTACCCGCGGCTCGAACTGACAATTGGAGAACGATAAACGCGTCGCGTATCAGTTATTTTTACCACCGGGTCCGGGTGTAAGCGTACGTGCGTGGATCGTGAAGGGGTCGAACGAAGATTGGAAGCATAAAAAAGGTGTCCCCTTTTGGGTTGCACAGTGTCGGACGCGCGTCAGTCTACGGCTAGAGCGAATCGAATCCACATCATCATCCACCGACATCGTCCACCGTGTCACGGAACTCGGAGTTTGTGTGTGTGTGCGTGCGTGAAAGAAAAGCTTTGTGTGAAAGTGTGTTGTCCATTGTACGCAGTCTCGTCCACACGAGAGGAGGCCGCACGGAATCAACAATCTCCCCTTCCCCCTTTTACCCACACAGCAACGCACACAGCTTGCTTAGGTTGGTTGTGGGCAGGAAATTGATTTTCCCCAATCCATTACGTCCTCGCCTCGTATTGATTTAACTAGTAAAGTGTCAGCTAGAGCAAGCTCCAAGTGACGTAGTGTCCCCCGCGCCAGCCAGCAAAATGTCCGGAAAAAGTGTAATGAACAAGTTCGTGCTGCGGAACATCGCCCAGCGGCTGGTGCACTGCATGTACGTGTGCGTCTTCTACCTGATACTGGTGTGCATGCTCGATACAGCCGGCATAGGGGCGGACAAGATGCCGCAGGAGGACATCTCCGTCGTGACCGAGGTGGATGGGGTAAGTGTGTGTGTGTGTGAGCGGTCAGCCCTACTGCTTTACCTATTGTTTGCGTCATACTAACGAGCTCCTCCTCCTCTCTACTCCTCGCTAGCTCTCCCCGGACGGCAGCAGCAGTGCGCCGACCGAGGGCAAGGGACTGCTCTCGTCCGATATCGGGTTCGTGCACGCGTTCGCCGCCTCCTTCATGGTGATTATCGTGTCCGAGCTGGGCGACAAAACGTTCTTCATTGCGGCGATCATGGCGATGCGGCACCCGCGGCTGACCGTGTTCGCCGGCGCCATTGCCGCGCTCGCCCTCATGACCGTGCTGTCGGTGCTGTTCGGCATCGCGGCCACGATCATACCGCGCGTCTACACGTTCTACATCTCGACCGCGCTGTTCGCCCTGTTCGGGCTGAAGATGCTGTACGACGGGTACCACATGTCGGCGACCGGTGCGGCCGAGGAGCTGGAGGAGGTGCAGTCCGATCTGCGAAAGCGCGAAGACGAGGTAGGTCCATCGCGCTCCGTTCCGTCCCATCCTCCCATCCATCCATCCATCGGCCCTTTTGCTCACCCTTTACTCCGGGGAGTGTTGTTCCTTTTTTGTTTGGGGGGATGTTTCGGTGTTTGATGTTTCGTTGTCGGCCCGGTTACACAGTTGTTCGCCAAATTCAAACAAAAAGGAGATTCGTTAGAGCATCAAAGTACCGTGTCGGGTAAATGTAGCATTCATCATCCTACGAATTAGGTTGTAATGTTTTATTTCACCCAATTTAGCTAAATACCACTCCCCTCATTTAGCCCTTCCTCCCGAGATTGATATAGATATAGATTTCGTGTATGTGTTTCTACTGTGCATCCTTTGTATGGACGTTCGTTTACTTTATTTTTTTACGTTTTAGTTTGTTTGCTTGGAGTGCAAGCGAGAAGAGGCACAAGAGTGCCATTAACCCCACGCGTTTGGAGCGTACGGCATTGGCATCGGCCTTCCCTCTGTGTGTTATCAGTATGCCCTGTGTCTGCCTGTCTGACTGCGTTGTTTGATGGTTTAAGCACGCGGTTTATTTTTAAAAGTTTAATTCTTCAGTTGCTTCTGTGCTTTACTGATCTGATCTCGGACGGCCCTGACCTACCGCGCCGTACACGTACATACAAACACGCATACTTGATTTGACTCGTTTCCTACACACACACTCACACACAAACACTCCTCCTATTCCGCTTGCGTATGTTCCGGTTCAGTCGAATTAATTAACCTCCTGCCAGGGTGGGGGGGGGGAAGGTGATAATTTTGGTGAACAGCGGGCGGTTTGGTGATTCCTCCTCCCTCGTGCGGCCCAGGGAGAGATCTCAGGAGCCGCTGTAATCTTTCGTTCACGCTATAAATCGTTCTGTTTGGACGTGTAGCTGTCCAGGATTTGTAAGCAACGGTTGTTAAACAGTTCAGAAGATAAAAACTGTTTGATGGAAAAATATTTAAAAAAAACGTTTACGTGCTCTACAGTAGTGATGGGTAAAGTTGGTAAAAATCCGGAGTGGACTCCATTCGGATTCTGATAAATGCGGAATCGACTCCGGATGGTAGGTCCGCCCTGCATTGTTCGGAATCGTTCGTAGTCGTTCGGAGTTGTCCGGAGTCGTTCGGAGTCGTCTGGAGTTGTCCGGAGCAATTCGGAGTCATCGGAGTCGTTCAGAGTCTTTCGGAGTCGTTCGGAGTCGGTGTTCTAAACAGGTCTTTGTTTGGCTATACGAAATTCATGCGCAAAGTGAAAGACAAACGAGGCACAACGAAATGAAATGCCTCTAGACCGGCTCTAGATGACTCTGAATGACTCCGACTCTGATCGACTCTGGCCGACTCCGGACGATTCCGGACAGCTTCGGCGACTCTGCACGACTCTGGACGATCTAGTGGTTCCATTTTGCCGGAGTCGGAATCTGACTAACAATAGTATAGCGTTAAGTTTGGGCTTGGTCGTCGTACTTGGCAAGTCGAAATGAAGCTTGCCACCTTAGCCACTCTTTTGTAATGATTTAATGAATCAAACCAGCTGTTGCAAGCAGTTTGACTGCAATTAGTATTGTAATTGAATTCTAAATGAAATGTTTTAAATTGTTTGCGCATTCCAAACGACATCTCTTTGCTATGGAAATATGCTGCACGAGTAATTAAGCGTCGATTTCAACCAGATATCCCCCGCTGCTGTTGTTGCTATGGGAACAGACGATTATCGTACCGCGCACTTTATCGATCCGCAATGCACTTGCTGCGTTGTTTTGTGTCGATGTGTCGATGCGTAAAAATGTGCTTCCCGTGCGCTCATTGGCGTGATAAAACACAGGAGGACAGACAAACCACACCACTGCATCGGGACACCGGTGTCAAGTTTGTCATTGATATTTGTTTTGTGTGTGTGTAGGTGTGTGTATGAGTGTGTGGCGGGCTCTGATTGTGCCCGATTGTTCCTTCGATTCCTCCACCCGATTTATGAACGACTTTATCGCTCACGTAGTCGCTGGCGGGGCTGCGTGTTCCGAGATACACATGGTCGATAACGACGGGATCGGACGCACATTAACCACCTCACGGACGATGAGGCTAATGCGACTGCTGGTGAATCACGAAGCCCACAGTAACGCATGATGGTGTTACGGTAGTTATGCTGCCAATGCTTTCTATGCTGCAAATGCAATCGCGCACACACGTGGTACGTTCGTTCGGCCAGAAACCGTTTGTTCGTGGATGGCGTGTGTAATCTTATCTGCCTATTTGTTGCCATTGTTCGACGATGGACACTACAATGTCGTCTGGAATGAACGCTTTGAACAGTTGGCCTGATGCGATTGCATTACAATGAGATGCTTCCCTTTATTTGATTTATTCCCTTATGTATTTGCTTTTATTTCTATGCTGCTTCTTTTGATTCTTTTTCGCTTTTCATTTTGCCCATTCCTTTTCAAGCGTCCGAGACAATTTTAGACCCTCTTTCTATTTACAATAGCAATTAAAACAAAAACAAAATTTAATAGCCGGCGTCCGCCGATGTTACAACTGTTCCGTTAATTATTCCCTTGCCTCGAACCCTCCTTGAACACCTGGCCATCGGGTGTGGAGTGGATTATGCCACCGCCGGTACTGCTGCTGCTACTGTGTGCCCTTGAAAACGATAAATGCAACACACTCGGTGGAAATAATTTCCTGTCCCATAACTGCTCTCGCTCTCTGTCTTTAGCAACAGCTCATCAGCCGTGTGTTGCAGCCGTTCATAACTGTGACATGTTCGCTTTTGCTACTACTCCTCACTATCTTTCCTTGCGTGAGTCACATGCGGCTATTATCAGGGGGACAAATATTAGCATAAGACAATAAGTTGGCCAACCTTTGCGAGGCGACAAAAATGGGCCACGAATCAAACACGCGTGTGAAGATGGGGTTTTATCTCTTGTTCCATCTTGTTGGGCCGATCTTACAATAGAACTTGTGTGTTGATCGTTTTGATTTGTGTGATATGTATTTAATAGTTTCATTTATTTCAATTTGGGAATGTGTTAGGAATGAAAATGGTTATTTAAACTTCATATTTATACTTTTGTTTCTCGGTTTTTAGCTTTTTTAGGGTAATAAATGATTAACTAAACAATCTATCAGCAAGGACTAAGGAATCTGTGCAAAGACTAAGGAAAAATGTAGAAAAAATAATAACTAACAACATATTGAAAAAAGGAAGCATACAGAGTGATTAGGAAGGATAAAAGTAAATAGCCCTAGTTTAACTTCTTAAATTTCTTATAGAAATGATTTTAACAAACTATAATATTTGTTATGCATGCAACTAAATGATAATTTTATTAGCTTGATCTGGATATATGCATCGGCCAAAAGTGAGATGCAACTATTAATGACTACATCAGGACTTCTTTCATCCTATTTTGGAACCGGATCTCATCTTACAGGGTTTTCCAGGGGTTCTCATAGTTGTGGGACACTTCTTTGACTCTTTCGCATTGGAAGTGAAAATGATAGAAATTGAACTATATGCCATCCTTTTTGGACAGGATCGTTGGAAATACTTATATTGGTAACTGACCAATAAATCGTGGGAAACCCTGTAAGTTCATTTCACGCAGGAAAGAGTTAAAAAAGTGTCGCAAAGCTATAAGAACTTCTGGAAAACCCTTTAATTCGGCTTTTATTTATCTGTTTGGTAAAAAAAACCCGTTTGAAAAGTCCAACGGTGAAAGATATCGTTGTAGTTTCATATCCAATATTTTAGGTAATTTGAGAATATAAGATCCGATCAGCCCATCAGGAGCTTATGTTCACTTAATTGCTACCATGTCACCCTCTGCCGGGAATTGGGGAAAGTGTCGGCCAAGCCGCGTAAAGGCTTAAAAAGTCAGGGTTCTACCTGTGCTAAGCTTATTCTTATTACCTCCAACCGCTAAAACATCTTCGCATTTTGCTCCATATGCCAGATACTTTTGGGAACGTGTGTGCCGTACAATGGATCCTATTTCTTTGCACATTTGTTTTCCAATCTGTCGGCTTATTTTTATCTATTTTGCCTACCTTACCTTAAGTGAATTTCGCGCTGTCCATTGGATGCGCTTTTCGGTGGTTGGATGCAATGCGTCCTGTTAATGTAACGTTGGAGATGGCGGAGGAGATGTAACAGACAGTTTCATTTCGAATAAGTATTAAATACTTTAATGCCATCGAATTCTTTTTTTAAAATTACGGATGGCTACGACTCGGTAGGTTTGGGTCGACCCGCCCATCACTACTATGTAACTCAATTTCGAGACCTATGATGTCCTGGTGAATGTGCCTCAAATCCCTCTCTCACGTATGGGAATCTCCTGCCAAAGCAGCTAAAAATGCGCGCTGACTTCATTCGACCATTATACGCCTCATTCGCAACTAATACGCGCTAAAATAGCTACACAAAAGCTTTTTCTTCTGCACTATTACTAATTCCTCTCTCTCTCTCTCTCTCTCTCTCTGTCTTCCCAAAACGTTCTTCTTTTCGTGGATTACTGCGCCTCTGTTTGCACTTTTCTCTCGTTTGCTTACATTTCTTTACCATGTTTTCATTTAATTTTAAGTTTTCTTCTTTCTTTTCTTGTATTACCGATTATTTAACATTCATGATAAGAAAACTCGACCGTTCACAGTTGTCTGTTGTTTCTCTTTCCCCTCGGTACGAAAAGCGAGCTTGAGCCCCATTTACCCCGTTTTTTTCATCTCTTTTGACCTCTGTGTCCCCCCATTCATTGTTTTTCTCTCTCTCTCTTATTTAAAAAAAAAAACATAAAATCTTCTCACTTTCGTAAAATCCCTTCTCCACGCGTGTTCCCGGCCTTCCCGCTGCATTTATTGGACCAATAACAACAACAACAACACCGGCAACGAAATACAGCTCGCCCGTTCCATGAGCGGCAGCCGCAAGGAAACGGTCGAGCTCGTCCCGCTCAGCGACGGGGAGGAAGGGCAGCCGCGATCGAAGGCGTCCGACATCTTGCCCCGCCGGCAGCACGGCCCCAACAACCATGGCTCCATCCATTCGCTGGTCGAACCGCAGGCGGGCGGCCACCACACGACCATGTCTTCCGGCGGGACGCTGCGGCTGTCCGCGTCCGCCACCCAGCTGACCGGGCCGGGCGCTGGCAGCAAACCGGGAATCTCAACTGCCGACGGTGGCGCGAAGCTGCCGACCACCGAGAATGACGGCGTTGCCCAACAGGGCGGCGAAGGAGAGGGCGCAGGCAAGACGGTGCTACTGCTGGACGGTGGCGGAGAGCGGGGCGAACAGAGGCAGCGGCTTCGGGCGGTGGCGGATTCGCAGGCGGGCAGCAGCTCCACGTCGCTGACAGTGGCTACTGCGACCGCCAACGGGTCCGCAGCGAAAATGGTTAGCACAACAAGTATCGGGCAAACGGGCGCTACCCTTTTACCCCCCTCCCCCCCACACCACCCCTTACTCCACACTCAATCAACGCTTGCTGAGTTTAGGCCCAGTGCGCTTTTCGTTTTGTTTTTGTTTGGTTTGTTATTCCCTGCCAACAAGTGTACGCTCACACAAACATACACAGACACGTAGTGCTCTCACAGAGGGGCACAGGGAGAGCAAATGTCACAGGACAAAGAAAACATCCACCAAAGACTTGGTTTATCATATTTTTTCTTTAAGATAAACACTTCAACCACCCAAACACCAATTGGAAAATATGCTTCCTCACACACACTCACACACCAACGCTACGATCTCCATGCCTACTATATTCCGCCGCACACAAGCTCTTTTGAACGTTTCTATCTGCTTTTCTCATTTCTTCGTTTTCTGTTTTGTTGTGTTTTCATCCTCTTTTTTTTTCAGTTTTTTTTTTCATTGTTTCTAACTATTGTTGCATTTTTTGCTTTCTCTTATTTTTTCCTGTGGTTTGTTACATTATTTATCTATTTTTCCTATTTTTTCTTATCATCGCCATAATGACTTTTCAGCTCTTTACGTACCTTTTGATGTCTTGGTAACGATGCGGGCAGGAGAAGAAAAGTGTACTCCTTGTTTCGTAATTTATTTAAGCAACCTGTTATGCTGTTTTATTTTACGAACAACAAACAAAATTAAACTTCTTGCTTTGTGACGATACACAGCAAGTCGATACGCCTTTCCCTTTCGGCTGTCACTTTCCTTCGGCTCCTCCTTCGTGCTCCGTCAGTTGGGTTGGGAGTGTTGGTTGATTTATCGCGCTATCCGTCGCGCCCGAGCATTCGCTGATACGTTCGTTGTACGTCTCCACTTTTGTTCGTTGTCGGTTTTGTTGTGTTGTTTGATTTGTTCTGATCGGGTTTGTTTTAGAGTGCGCTGTTTAGATATTGTTGTTCTTGCTTTTTGTTGCTTTTTCAGCTTTTCTTGTTTTAGTATGTTCCTTTTGTGCGCCTGTTTTTAATTGTTTAAAGTTGGTTTTTTGTTTAGCTCCCGCTGTTGCTGTTTTTCTTAGGTTATATTTCTAGTTTATCATCGATTTACATATTTATATTATTTTTGCATATTTTATCCGTGCATAGTTTTCATAAAACTGGTTTGCAATAACCTTTAGCTTCATTTTTGATAGTCTCTGTACCATAATATTTAGATGAAAGTGAATCAAAATTAGATATCGCTATGGTGTTCTATTTTGTTTATGTTTGAACTCAGAACAATTCAAAAAAATATTTTTCACTCTTTTCTAAGATAAATGAATAAATTGGCTGACCGAACAAACTAAAAACAAACATAATTCTGCACGATAAGATTTTCGTCCCATCATATATGCATTGTTTCCCATGGACTTTTGGTACGTTACCACGATCCAGTTGGAAATAAATACAATCCCATTGAAAAAAAAACTTTCTGGAAAACGTCCAGTAAATCGTGGGAACGAACCAACAAACTGTGAGGAAACAACAAAATGTTTCGAGAAACAACCAAAAAACCGCATTTCTTAAATATGTTTGTTTTCAATATAATCGTTTTGTTTTTATCTTTCGTTGCATTACTTCTTCTTATTCATTTCATTTAAAATAACAAACTAACGATTGTCTTTGTTCGTATGTTATTCATATGTGATCTATCCATCCAATGTATGTTCTATTTGTGGCAAACATTGCAAGATGCACTACCCTTCCTGAGCATTTGTGTTTCTACACACCGTGGCGCATGTCTTCCTTCTGTAGTCATCATCTCATACAAACTTCCTACATACGACGCTAACATGTGAATTGGAATGGTAGAATCTCATGCATAATCACTTGCAAACCCTGCACGAACCACTTCCAAGACAAACTCTACACCTCACCCAATTAGGGGAAAAAGAATTATTCGATGTTCTTCAGTATTATTGAACACACAAAGTAAACAAAATTCAATTACCAACTCACGGATTTATGTGCTGTAGCCTCTTTCACGTACACGAAGTGTAGTAGCTCACAAGCAAACCCCACCACACATTGAACGAGGGCGTCCACAACAACCACAACAACAGCTTGAATTGGAGTTCCTGTTTTTTTTTGTGCAATTCTCTTTCTCTTGGGACCGTGTTACCTTCAGAACGATACAACCACTTACTAAAGCATACCATTAACGCCCATTTCCCTTATTTTCCCCCATTCACCTCGAACACAGCTGGAACGGGAAGCGAACGCGGGCGGCAGTCTGATGTCTCAGGATGCGGAATCGGGCGCCTCCACCAGCGGCCGGCGGGGGACGGGCCGGGGCCGCAACAGCAACAACAGTGCGCTGAAGCTGCTGCTGCGCATCTTCATGCAAGCGTTCACGATGACGTTCGTCGCCGAGTGGGGCGACCGGTCCCAGCTGACCACCGTCATACTGAGCGCGCGCGAAAACGTGTACGGTGTGATCGCGGGCGGCATCATCGGACACTCGATCTGCACCGGACTGGCTGTGATTGGCGGGCGCATGATCGCCCAGCGTATTTCCGTCCGTACTGGTAAGTGTACCTGGTGTAAAGCAAAACAGGGGAAATATTACTTTTTTACTTCTTCTTAGAGTTGTATGCGAATATAGGCCTTGCGTTAAATGCTTGAGAGATACCTCGCAGATTCAAAGCGTTAGGGTTTTGCACCCCTGAAATAGGGCTTCATTGTATGTCTTGTGTGGTGCTCTCTGTACTCACAAAATAGGGCATAGAGCCTTTTCGGTTGGACTCGCACGATTAGCACCAAATCCAATTTTGTCTAGACAGCAGCCACGACAAGGCGATTACAAATGGCACCGAAAAATGGCTTGACTTATTGATTTCGGCCAAAAAATTGACGTAGGTCACATTGCGTCACATTTTATGAAGTACTCTAACTTTGGATGTATTTTTTCCAGGGCCGAAATGTAATCGAAATATCGGAATTTGGAGCCAATGTGCTACCGACATTCTGCCGAAATACGCCTGAAATGATAGCACTGAGTTGTTGGCGTCATTGCTTGAAACCGCTGTGAATCCCTGTGGACGCGATTTCTGCTTCCTGACCATTCACTGTTTGGCCAGTTGCATTAAAGCAATGTAGCCACATGTCCCTCAATCTTCAATTTCCGCTACCTTTGGTCGTCGACCAATCGGAACCTCAAGGCGTTCTTTCGATGCTCTGATTGTTGTCCAAAAGTGCCAAGATGTTGTTGATGCTAGAACAGGCTTATACGACGTCCACAAACTGCCACACGTAGTCCGGTTTTTGGACGCTACGGGAGGATGTTCTTTGATCGCACACGCGATCGCTGAAATTGCTTAAGGTGACACAAACTTGCTCCCAACTTCCTGCTATACAATCTGAGTCGATGATTGAGAGCTCAACGGGCAGCTCTAATCACTTGCACGCAGGACCGATTATACAATAAATGAACAACAACGTCGAGTGGTATCGATATACGATGATCAAGTGGTAGTAGAAACAATGGATCAGAAAAAAGAACACCAATGGAAGGACCTTCCTGGGGCATCGAAGCAGTATCGTAACCTTCGGTGTCCCAGAATTGATGATGATGATCGGGCACAGCTCTTAGAATAATGCCAGTTGGTACTTTTTTGTGTGGCACACCTTCAACATAATCAATTCACACGGAGAGCAAATGAAAGCCAACTTGCTCGTTTGGTGGTTAACTATGAACTGATTTAGGGCTTGGTACTTGTTTCGACGCAGCGTATCGCAACGCATTGCGTGACGCACGCTGGTATCTGTTCGCTGCGTTCTGCATGGATATGTCAACACATTTTACAAAGAAAAACATCAACAAACAGCAATAATGCCTCTTATTTAGAGGTTCTTATGTGATTATAATGTTAAATTATAACTGTAAAATCATTTCCAGTTCTGCTCAAAACAGTGCAAAGCATGTTTTCGCTGTTTTATTGCATATTGCGTACTGACACGCACACACCTGTTTTGCAGCAATTACGAAATT
This sequence comes from Anopheles gambiae, assembly GCF_943734735.2. Classification (NCBI taxonomy): domain Eukaryota; kingdom Metazoa; phylum Arthropoda; class Insecta; order Diptera; family Culicidae; genus Anopheles; species Anopheles gambiae. The sequence continues at coordinate 93,037,839 of NC_064602.1, forward strand.
ACTTTCTCTACATTTATTTTGTTTTGTTAATAAAATTATTTAGTAGTCCAATTACACGCAAAACTGCGCTCGAAACAATTTAACGTGAAAAAATATCGATTTTCACCCGATATGGTTAAACCATTTTGACAGACGCATCACGACGTGCGTCGAAATAGAAATTTTTCTACTTTGACGCTGCGTCGTGCGTCGTTAACGCATGCGTCTGTCAAATCCCATACATTTTGGCAAAATCGCAACGCATTGCATCGGAACAAGTACCGCTCTCTTATTACTAAAGAAGGCATAGGCTACTATGCCTAGGAAGCGAAATGCTGCTGAGGCAAAATCAACTGTTTTGGTAGTCATAGCCTACTAAAGATTCCATCCGAATATCATTAATGCCAAGCTCGTGGCGTTCATTTCAAGCAGCGGCTTTAATGATTGCGCGTGACGACCAAACACGCCGACTAACCTGTTTAGTGAACAGATCGTGCCCATTGCACCGATTACTGATAGAGAGGTGCGGCGCAATAGACCTTCCGCTAGGAGAGGGATCGTTGTTCCATTTGAATCAAATCAGCGTTCGTAGATTGGATTACAATCTCTATAATGCGAAGTAAAGCAAATGAAGAAGCATTTAATTGCTCGTTTTTACCCGTTTTTAAGGGAACAAATGAGTCGCACACCTGCGTGGGCCGTTTGTCGAATGTAAGACATTCATTAAAATGGCCCACTCACAAATCTCTAACAATAGGATTCTCTAACAACGTTTAATTCAAACTATTCATTTTTAGCTAATCATACCAAACATTCACCTTTTCTTCCACCTCTCATCTCTCTCTCTCTCTCTTTGCAGTTACCCTCATTGGTGGTGTTGTGTTCCTGCTGTTCGCTCTCAGTGCGCTCATCTTCGGCCCGGGTGAGGAAGAACCCGTCAAGGTGCCTATTACTTAAGGGGGCGCCCCCGGGTGTCAACTGAAGCTCGCTTGCGCATCTCGTGTGTGTCGTCGTCGTCGTGTGCCTGTTCGTCGTTCCACTCTTGGTCTGGACTGGTGCCATTGGCCGCGTTGTGGGACACCACCACCCCCGCTTCTTCCTCTATCTTCACACAACTCAACCCATCATCATCATTCTGCTCCTTCCTTGTTTGGTTCGCTTTTGTTTGCTGCCACCGTACAAGGAAACGGATTTACACGGAGACAAACGATACGAAAACGAAACTGAAAATGTATTTTTAAAATGTACCTCTTCAATCCTAGAACGTATGATGTGCGTGTGGAGAAGAATTGATAGAATAGTAGGAAAATAATTGGTTTCTTTTCCCTCCACTTTTTCGAAACATTTTCGTAACCTTGTCCAACAGTGGAAAAGGATTGTAAGCAATAGGAATCAATCCCCCCCCACTCTCCCGAAAGTCAACTCATTCTCTCATCTGTTTTAATGCATCTGTGTGTAGGTGTTCAAACGTACGGCAACCACCACCTCTAGTAAGATTGTAATGTAATTTAAAACGGAAACCAAACCCATCCCCCCATCGTCGTTGTACAATCAGTCACAAGTGATCACGGAGCGAATACAGGGTTTTTCCGGGGGGTTATCATAGTTGGGGAACACTTTCTGGACTCTTTCTTGTTTGAAATTGGACTCTTTTGGACCTACTTGGGCAGGCTCCTTGAAAATTCCAACTGGATTTGTCCAACAAGGGTACCATATAGAATCCAATGCCCATTAGATTAAGTTCAATTCACGTAAGAAGGAACCAATCAAGTGTCCCACAGCTATGAGCACTGCTGGAAAACCCTGTAATGCTCATCTTGCCACCAGCCAGCTATCCCTGCTGCATTTTTAAACCCGTGGTTTTACCGAACTAGGACGCACGGTGCAATCGATAGGAAGAACAGTAAAAGAATAGACGATAATAGGAGGAGAAAAGTAGTAAAAAAAGGCAAAGCAAAAGAAAAAGTATTGTTTGTTTGATATAAAAGCTTGTGAAGCAAAATTCCTTGCAAAACGGGGCACACATTTATTTGTGTACATTTTTCAGTGATTAAAATTATTCCACAAAAAATGAGAACAGGAAGATGAGGGAAGAGTGTTTGATTTTAATGAAACTGTAAACTATAAAAGGAAGCAGGAGGAACCGTACCAATGATACGAAACAAAAGGAGTCGGAGGTAACGGGGAAATTGGGTGTGGTGAACACTTTTGTGAAAATGCACACACATACACACTCACACACACCCAAAATCACATCGCGATCACATTCAGGACAAAAAACAAACGCTGACTGTAAAAAAAAAAAAACAATAAAATAAAAATGCTATTAATTACCTGTTAAGTGGACGCCTTTTTTCGACCTTCATTTTCGAGCAAACAACAAACAACCGAAAGCAATGACGACGAGTACTAATTATTTAAATAAAAAAAACGACACAACGATGGTTTAGAAAAAAATAATAACGGACCCCATATATTAGTGACCGTTGGCTACATTTTATTTGTTGGTTTTTCGTCGGCGTTCCTTTTAAATACAAAAAATGTGTGTCTTTTTCCTTCGTTGCCTGTGTTTCCTTCCCTTTTTTACAAATAACTTTCTTTCACCCTTTCCCGTCTCAACTCCAAAATAGTCCACGCGAGTTGGGGAGGGGGCGAGACGGGTGGCGAAATCGTTTAATTTTAAAGTTTCCTCTCTCAAAATACTTCAATCACACTCTGTTTGCAGGGGGGATGATTATATCTTTCCACACAAAATACCGCTCCAAAAATCTTACACGTTTGATTATGTTTTCTTTCCCCTTCCGTTTGTTTTGTTCCAAAATGTTTTTGTGTATTTGCTTACTTGTATATTTCGGGAATGCTATCATTGTAGGCGTTTTTCTCTCTTTCTCTCTCTTTTTTCCTTCCTTCCTTCCCTATTCTTCGGTTCAAGAGTTCACACATTAAGCCAAAAAAAATATTAGGGAGGGAGGAAGAAATGGAATCATAATAATAATATATGTATTATAATATTGTCAGCAATATATAAATCAAATAATATCTGTCTTTTTTGTTGTTGTTGTTGTTACTGTGCTAACGCAAAACAAAAGGAATACACACACACTATCATTGTTATGGCTTTTCGCCATTTATCTTACACCTGGCTCGTTGTTACACCAAGCATAGGCAAAACCGCATATGGAAATGTATTTCTGGCCCATTACGACAACAACACCATCGAAAAGAAAATGTGTTCCGCCACAACACACACAAAAGCCTTTGATTAGTGTTTTTTGTTTGCTTTGCATTGCTGCTTCTGCTGCCTTTTTCAGTTTCAATAGATCAATGAAAAGGGAAAATGCAAAATGGAATACTCTTATGGACACACGCGGCGCTCGTCGCTTGATCTTTTCAAAGTGGCGATATTTATCCCAAAATGAACAACAAAAACCACCCACAAAGAGTTCAAGAATTCAAGAAGAAATGCTGTGTCTGTGTTACCTAAAAAACTGTCCGGAATGTTTAAAAAAAAACCGTATTTGTTTTGTTGTCTTTTCATGCTTATCACTAGAGCAAAAAACTGCTTTCGGCAAACAATTCGCTTTTGTGCTTGCTTCACTACTCCTTTCTCCTGTACATGCGTGTGTGTTTGTTCTGGGATCTTCATTTTAAACTAAATGCGAAACACGAAATGCGAGCCAGAGAGAGAAAAATAAGACACTGGTTGGAACAGTGTGACAGGGAACAAAACAGGTGTGCTGCGGCGGTCTCGCGGGCAAGTATATGTATATGTTACAAATTAACTTATCAAATTCTAGGGCGTACGTACAAAAAAGTAATTAAATGAAGGAGAAAAAAAACACTATTCATAACTGCTGCTGCTGCATATCTTACTAACTAAAAGCGCTTAAGAGAAAATAGTACATTAACGCAAAACGGGAATCAGTTTGCCATTGTGTTGTTGTTGTTGCTGCTGTGGGTAGAATAAGTTAAGAGAATCGTTCGAATAAAGTTGCAACACTATGGAGAGATTGATATTGGCGCTTGCATCATCGAAACGTGGAACCTTTCTTTCCCCCGACTGGCAACTAGTAGCTTTAATTTTGCTTCGTATGCCATTGTCCTTGTCGAAAGCGAGAGAGCGAGCGCGCGCTTTAGCTGCACGGTTTAGTGTTTAAGAAAACACCCCTCCATTGTAAACGCATTAAAAATACAGTCGCATTTAAAAATGAAAAGAGTGTAAGCGACGAACCCTTTCTCTCTCTCTGTTTTCTGCTTGTTTTAACTTTGCTTGATAATGACGATGATAATTCAAGATTCTCCACAAATCTGTGGGAGGTCCCTCTAGGTTCTCCTATCCTACCAGGCTAAGACCACTTTTAAGTAGGTGTAAGTGTAAAATATAGTCCCACACAAAAAGGTATGGGACTCTCTCTATCTCTATCTCTATCTCTCACTTTCTCTTCTCAATTCTAATTGTTTTCCACATTCTCAGTTCCCTTGCAGTATAGTATTTCAATTAAATCGAATATACGAAGACCTCTTACAGTACCGTTTGGCACGCTACCTCTACTAATGCAGCGAAAATGCAGGCCACCTTTTCTCTCTCTCTCTCTCTCTCTCTCTGTATGTATATAATATCTCTATCACACACATACACACGGTATGTATGTCATTATTGCTTATCATAAACTTTCCAGCCCCAAACAAGCTGGTTGGACCATGTACACACGATTATCCCCAATGTTCTTCGTCGCCTACTGTGAGTTGAGCGTTGAAAAAAAACAGCAACTGGAAGTACTGAACACTCCTCCCATCCTCCTCCTCCTACTAAAACCTTAAGCATCGCGCACACGTGGGGTTTATAAACACCTTGTTCTCTCCGCCTTACGCCTCCGTGGCAGCCGCTACTGCAACGCCACCACTCTTTCTGCTGCGCCGTTCCCGCTTCACCGTCACGCCCAAGCTGGCCAGCTCGGATGTGTCGGGTCGAAAATCGTCCCCGCTGTCGTCGTCGTCATCATCCATCTCCTCCTGCTCATCGCCCTCATCGTCCTCCTCCTCGGTTGAGGAAGGCGTTCGCATACGTCGCCGCTTGTGCTTCTTCTTCGCCGCCTGCTTTGTGCGTGCACCGTTCATAGCCGCGCCTCCGTTCGCCGTTTCCATCGCCACCGGCGACGGCTGCTCGGACTCGTCGGCCGCCTTTTCCTGCTTCGGTTTAACCATCATCCCCCCACCACTAGCACCACCATCCTTGCCGTACCCGATCGCCACACCAACGCGGCGACTTTTCTTGCCTCCTCCCTCCTTACTGGCTCCCTTTTTCGAAGCACCGTCCCGTTTTTCGCCCTTGTTGTTCGACGCAGCACCGGCCATCTTCTGCTGACAGTGAAAGATGTGCTTCGAGATGGCGCTCTTGTTCTTGAACGGCCGGTTGCAGAAGTTGCACACCACCTCCACCCCGTCCATCTCGTGCAGCCGGGCGTGCTTGGAGTAGTTGCTCGGATCGGTAAACGATTTGCCACAGATCTCGCACTGGTACGGCCGATAGCCGATGTGCCGGTACGTGTGCGCCCGGAACTGGTCGCGCCGGGCAAACACCTTCCCGCACACCCCGCACGTAATGCCCTTGAAGTCGGGCTCGCTCTTCGCGTGCATCGTCTTGTGCCGCTTCAGATCGTACGAGCGCTCAAAGTCTTTGCCGCACTGGTCGCACACGTGCGGCTTCGGCATCGGCTGCTGGTTGTGGCGCCGCACGTGCTTGTGCAGATCGCCGGACGAGATGAAGGCGAAGCTGCACTCCACCACCGGACACTTGAACGGCCGCTGGCCCGTGTGGATGCGCACGTGGCGCGTCAGATCGCCCGTCTGCAGGAAGGTGCGGCCACAGTACTCGCACGACCGGCGCTTGATGGCCGCGTGCACCGTGTCGAGATGCTCCTTGATCGTGGCCTTCCCCGTGAACTGGCCGCCACAGATCGTGCACGTGTAGTGCGTTTCGCCCGTCATCTCCGACTCGAGCACGGTCACTTTGGCGCTTTCGAACGGCGTCAGCTTGTCCGGATCGTCCGGGTCGGGCTTCTCCTGCTTCGTTGCTTCGGTGGCGATGGGCGTAATGCTCGATTTGCGCCGCTTCGCGAGCTGCTGCCCCGGGGCAAGCTCGGTCGGGGGAGATTCGGTCTCCTCGGTGGTCGCTTTTTGTGCCCGATGTTCCACTTTCACCTTGGCAGCCGGCGGTAGGACTACTAATTCCTTTACGGGCAGTGCGGGCTCACTGTTATTGCTGCCTGCCAACGCATCGGTTGAGGTTGGAATAGAAGGTTCCTCCTCTTCATGGTAGGGCGTTGATTTCCTTTTTCGTCCCGTCGACGGTGACGTTTGAGCAAGCTTGGAAGGAACTGCGGCCACTGGTGAAAGGTTCGTCGTTTGCGCCACTTCGTCGCTGTGCCCGTTTTGTAAGCTTTCGTCGGCAACGGCAGCAGCTGCTTCCACCGTTTCACCGACGGTCGACACTTGCTTCGTTGTCTCATCGCCACCGTTCGTAAGTATCGCTGGTTCTGGTGCTGCTGCTGCCACTTCTGGAACAGCAGGCGACGAACCTTTGCTCTCACTGCTACCCTCCGCCAACAACAATCGTGTTACCTCCTCCGGCTCCATGCCGTGAACGTTGATTAGATGCTTCCTGTACCACAGCTCAGTCTTGAAGCACAGCTCACACTTACTACACTTTGTTCCGGCCTCGCCACCTGCCGACGTTGCCACCGCAACCGCCACCGCCTCTGCAGCAGCCTGCTGTTCGACCTCCGCCGATTCGGCCGCTTCCTTCGCTTTGACGGACGGTTTGCGCGCGGTACGCACTGCCCGCTTCCCGGCGGTTCGAGCCGGCGTCGCTACCACCGCCGATTCCTCCTCTTCTGCACCGTCTTCCTTCTCGCTGGCGAGGCTAGCATTGTGGATGGATTTGCGTCGGGCAGGGCGTGGTTTCAGCTCTTTTTCCTCCTTAACCAGCGGCTGTTGCTGCTGCTGCTGCAGCTTTGCCTGATCCGGCTGCTGGGACGGTTTGTCTTCCTTGGCTGACGCACCCGCAAAGCTCACGGTGGACTTTGGGCGTCCCCGGGGCCTTTTCGGCACACTGCTGCTAGCTGCCGGCGGGCCAGATTCGTTCACCGATTCGATACCGCTGTCACTGGCAGGGGAAGATTCTTTCAGCGTGTCCACACCCACCGGCCCTGCGGTCGACTGTTTCGTCACCTCTATCGCTACGCCGACCGCTTCTTCTGTGGATGAGGACGAAGCGCAAGACTCCCCACTGTCGCCACTAGCAACGCTGCCCTCCCGGCCGCTCTCTTTCGGCACTTCCGCCGGAAGCACAACCGGCTGCACTTTGGTCGCTTCCGGTAAGTTGCTAAGCCCGTTCACTTCCACCATATCATCGTGTGCCGTATCGACCGCGGGTTGTGGTGATGATACGCTTTGCTCAGTCTTATTTTCAGCTACGTCCTCGGCAACGCTCGCACTCACTTCAGCTACATTCGTTGGTAGTTGTTGGTGTTGGTCGTTCGATGCAGATTCAGTCGTTTCACTCCCCACAACAGGTGCTGCTGCCGACTCATCATTGCTCTCCTCCACCGGGGGTTCCTGTTTTGGAGTCTGCTGTGGTGCCTGCTGCTCCTTGCGTGCAGTCTTTACGGGCGCGAAAAGGCTCGCCACTGATATGTATCCTTTCTTCTTTGAAGTCTTTTTCAGCTCGCCAGATTGCGCCACCGTGTGGGCAGGTTCGTCGCTACCATTCGTAGCATCGGGCTGGGAAGGTTTGTCGCTTACTTTCGGTTCCTTTTCACACATTGCAGCCACTGCAGCGGGCTCGGTCGAGATAGGTAGAGAGGGGGAGGAGGAGCTTACGAGTTCGGTTCTTGCGGATTCGCTTTCTTCAGTAGCCGCTGTTTGTGCTCGATGTTCTACTTTCACCTTTGCAGCCTGCGGTAGGACTACTAATTCCTTTACCCCTGGTGGCTCACTACTATTGCTGCTTGCCAACGCATCGGTTGCGGTTGCAATGGAAGGTTCCACCCCTTCATTGCTGTTGTTTACAAGTGTAGTTTTTCCACTTTTCCGTCCCGTCGAAAGTGTTGTTTGAACAAGTTTCGAAGGAGCTGCCGTTGGGGTCGAGGGAAGAGATTTCTGATATGATGATTTCGGAGGCCGTCCGCGGCCACGTTTCACAACAGACGGTGCTTGCGCTAGCTGCAGTTGTTTTAGAGGTTTAGGGGCTAAAAAGAATAATAGTAAATATTAGTATTATATTTTTGAATTACGAAGCGATGAAGCGTGCGCAGCGAAATGTGCTTTAGAATGTGTTAGCAAGTAACAAATTGATTAATTGATTTTCTCCCCCATCACAAAACAGTTGATGGAGCAGCATGGTTCTTCACTCACATGAACTTCTCACCAAGAGGATCGATAAAGTTTTTCTCCCTACAATCGTTACCGACCGTTACACTTGGCCGTGCAATATTATCTATATAATATACACTGTATACGCTAATTTAAAAATAATCTAAACCAATAATTCACCCATGTCCACGAGACTAACTGCACCAACGGAACCAAACACCGGGCATATGGTGTAGTGAGCGGTCGTACGAGCCACCAGGCAGCTCCATTTTGTTTTTCACGCACACCTGATCGAAGCAAGTGCTGACGTCGACACAAGCCAACTGGTTTGCCGCTGGAAGCGGTGGCGTGCAACGCAACGCAGCAGGATGGCGCGGCTATGACGCGCGGCAATACATACGCAACCAGGCAAACCAATGTGTCGTCGTCCATGTGGACCGCGCCTAACGAAACATAACCGGCCGCCGGGTAAATGTTGCGTGTATTGGTGCGGAAAGAAACAAGTATGCAGCGCGGCACACACACATACACATACAGGCATACTAGCGCGAAAGATGTGCAGTGTCGCGCTAGCGATTAAAATTAACAAAAAAGATGTTTTTTCCTTTTTTTTGGCAATTTAATCATTATTTTGCTAATGCTTTAGCTTTCTATACGGTGGGCCCTTTTCCATCCAATTGGATGCTTGTGAATGTAGTGTTAACCTTGGCAAAAGTTTTACTTTACAATAATTAATTTAAGATTGAAGGTAATTAATAAAAAAAGCAATTTAAAATATTCAACAACAAAAATCCGTTGGATTTAAATAATTTTCAGCAATTTTTAAACATTTTTTAAATTAACCATTTACGTTCGACGTTCGATTATCAACCTGTTAAATGTTCGCCAACACATTGCACATTCGAAAAACGCGTAACAGCTTCAAAAGCGAATGATGTGAAGCACACAGCCACATACACACACATGCGTGAGTGTGTGTGTGCGTGTGTTACCAATACGTACCGACAGTCGCAGCCACATGCACGGGCAATGCGGGTGAACACACCGCCTCCTTCCGCTGCTCCTCCGTCGTCTGTTCCTCCACGGTTGTCTGTTGCGTGCCAGCCTCAGCAGCAGCAGCAGCAGCAGCAACATCAACCGCTCCACCATCATCGCCATTCGTCATGGCTTGCTGAATTTCATCATCCTTGCTTCGCTCCCGCTCACCAAGGGCAACGATAGCGGCGGCAGCAGCCGCCGCCGCTACGTCGACGCCATTTGCTGCAGCCTCAGCAGCTTCAACCGGTGAAACAGCAACTGCGTCATTCACCGCCGTCACACCCTCGTCCGTGGCGGTCGCTGTCATTGACGCAGCAGCGGCAACAGCAGACAGCACGCTTGTTTCCAGCGCAGCGATGGGAACTGCCGCCACCGCCGCCGGTGCTGTAGCAGGTTCAAACACGTTCACTTCGGGCATGATGATGATGGTCGGTTTGGTGTCGATGAGGGGAGGCGGCGATGTGGCTGGCGGTGTGGGTGTTGGTGGCCGCGGAGATGATGCTACCGGTGGCGCTACGAACGGTGTTGTCACGATCGGCTGTTCCGGCACCGGAATATTCTCCCCTTTCTCCGTCTCCTGCACCTGCTCGTCCACTTCCTCGGACAAAGGCTCTTGCTTGAGTCGTGTCAGCAGTAGCTCGGTCGGTTGTTGCTGTTCGATCGTTTCGACCGGCGGTGGCGGTCGTGGCGGTTGTGCCTTGGGAGCTTCGACTGCCGCCCGCACGGTGGCCGTTTGTACCGGTGTCGGTAGCGATTGCAGTACCGTGGCCGGCGCCACATCACCGAGCGGTCCCGTTTCGGTCATCTGGACAGGGCGCGGCGTCGGCACCGGGTGCGATGCTGCCGCCTCCAGTTGCTTCTGCGGCGCTTTTCGCTCCACCGGCAACGGGGTTGCTGCCGGTGGTCGTTTCGTGCTACCCACCACACCGGCATCCCTACTACTGGACGAGTAGCCACTGCTAGTACTGCTGCTGCTACTGCTGCTGCTGCTGCCACCACTGGGCGAGCCGTTGTGTCGTACAAAGTTAAGCATCGGCGCCTGTTTTACGCACACCTTGGGCCATGGTAGCACCGGTTGCGCCGCCCCGGACGCTGGCAGCGGTGCGTGAGATTCCGGCAGCGTGGACGGGAACATACTGTTCTGAAGATGACGCAGCTGCTGGAATTGCAGTGCCAACTGCTGCTGCTGATGCAACTCCTGGATGAGCTGCTGATTGTTCACGTACGCGGGTGGTTGATGTGTTGATGGTGGTGGTGGTGGTGGTGGCGGCAGTGGTTTCGACTGTGGCTGGGACTGCTTTTGCTGCTGCTGCTGCTGCTGTTGCTGTTGAAGACGCTGCGCGTTCAACTGAAGCTGTATATCGTGAAACGCCTTCAAGCCGTTCGGTAGCAGGTTCTGGTCGCTCAGGAGATTGATCTGCTGCTGCAGCGCCTGCTTCTTCAGCATCATCTGCTGATTGTACCGCTGCTGCCGCAGCTCGTCCTGCTGTTGCTGCTGCTGCTGCTGTCGTTTCAATTCCTGCTTCTGTTGCTGCCGTTGCAGTTCCTGCTGTTTCTGGCGTTGCTGCTGCTGCTCGTGCTGTTTCTGCTGGCGCTGTAGCTCCTGCTGGCGCTGCAGCTCCTGCTGGCGCTGCAGCTCCTGCTGGCGCTGCAGCTCCTGCTGGCGCTGCAGCTCCTGCTGCTTCTGTTGCTGTTGGCGCTGCAGCTCCTGCTGCTTCTGCTGCTGCAGCTGTAGCTCTTTCTGTTTCTGCTGCTGCAACTGGAGCTCCTGTTGGCGCAGCTGCTGCTTCTGCTGCTTTAGCTTGTTCTGCTTCAGCTTCTGCTTCTGCAACAGTTGATTCTGCTTGTGTTGTTGTTGCTGCTGTTGTTGCTGCTGCTGCTGCTGCAATTGATGCTGCAGCTGTTGTTGCAGCTGATGCTGCTGTTGTTGCTGCTGCAGGTACATCGGTAATGGTTGGCTTTTCGTTCTACCGCCAACGGGTTCGAGTGTGACGATCGCTCGCTCCTCCTGCAAGCGTTCCCGCGAACGGCCACTCGCCGGTGTTGCTGCGGGCGGCTGTGGTGGCGGTGGCGATGCTTTCTTCGTCGGTTCAGTCGCTCCGCCGCCGCCGCCACCTTTACCGTCAATAATTTCCACCGGACCTACGTACAGTGTTTGCACCTCGTCATCAAACTGGATCGTAATTTCGCTCAAAAAATCATCCTCCTCCTCCTCAACCATTGCTGGCGCTGGCGGGACGACCGTCGGTTGTTGCCCCATTGTTGTTGTTGTTGTTGTTGTTGTTGGGGCAGATGGAGGCGCATACGACGGTGGCTGCGGTTGATGATGATGCTGCTGCTGCTGTTGGTGCAGATAACCACCTGCCGCCGCCCCGGCACCGGTGGGAGGAATGTTCATGGTCAGTCCGCTGTACATCGACAGCATGCTGCTTTTCGGCACACCGGACGCAGCAGGATGATGATGAAGATGCTGCTGCGGCCGGTGAAGGTGGTGGTAGTGGTTGCTGCTGCTGCTGCTGCTGTGATGGTTATGATGCTGCTGGTGGTGTTGGTGCTGCTGGTGGATCGACCCAACACCGTTCGCGGGTGCTGGCGCCGCCGAGGGCGTTCTGTAGTTTAAGGTCGCCATACCGTGGTGGCCGGCGTAAGAGTGCGTTGGCATCGGAGATGCTGCTGTCTGTGTGTGTGCGCGCGCGTGTGGTAAATACTAATACCACTCAATGCTACCCCGCTGGACGGAATGGACGGTTGCGCGATGACGCTAACGCTGTCGTCTGTCGGTTGCTTCCTCCTCTACAAAAAAAGAAAACAAAAATACAAAACAAAATGGAAATATTAACCCGTCAATATGTTAATGGGCAGCCGCCCAAGGTATCCGCCAGAACCGGTCCACAGGGTTGTTTTGTTTCCCAAATATATATATTACAATACTATACTGCCTCGCCGCGCGCGTGTGCCTATGTCAACGTGTAGCCGCCATTAAAACCGTTCCACAGCCTGCCCCCCTCACTGCTCTCCGCCTGGCAGAGTTTCGCGGCGAAACGGACCAAAACCAGACAGGGAGAGAGACCTACGCAGCGGCAGGCAGTGTGGCTTGCGTATGGTCATGTACACACACACACACACACACACATGCACTCTCTCACTCGCACGCGCACACACGCACACACAGGAAAGGGAATCCGTTTGATGGGTTTTGTTTATCTCCTCGCTTCCCTCTCGCTTCGTTGTTGCTTCAATGCAGATGGCGGAAGGGATGTTGTGTTTGGATGGGACATGTATGATGGCGAACAACGCAACACACACACACACACACACACACACACACACACACATCACACAACCATACGGGAGAGGAAAAGAGAGAGCGAGAAAGAGCGAAAAAGACAGGGCGCGCTTCTCTACGTTTTCGGAAAACAGCTTTCTGCACTACACAAACGGGTTGACTTTTGCCTCTTTCTTTTGCTTCTGCTTCTTCTTTGTGATGCTCTTCTCCCCCGTTTCATGGACCACGGAGTCACACACACACGAAAAAGGGCATTTGTTTCTCCTGTTGTTTATTGGTGCGGGGGTAGTGGCAGGGTAGGAGCCGGCGACGGTGGCCGTCTCCTGTACACTCCGCACACTGTTGCTTTGATCCGGGAACGGCTATGAAACGGCTGTGTTTGTGTGTGTGTTTATGTTCCCGTTTTGTGTTTTTGCACACTTCTTCAGCTCTTCTTCCGCGAAGCACAACCCGCAACCACTACCCCTGTGTTCACACAACACACAGCGAAGCAGCAGTCGTGCTGGATGAGTGCGCCGTCTCGCTCTAACACAAGCGCACACTGGGCTTTCTTTCGCTTCTTTCTTTCCCTTTCACGCTGTTTTGCCTTCACTTCTTCGGGGCCGTTCTTTTGCTTTCTTCCTTCTTCGGTGTCTTTCGTTTAGTAAAACTTCGCGTCGCACAATGCACCATACCGCTCGCCCTTATTCTCTTCATCCCTCACTCACACACACATACATATATACACACACGTTACCGATGGCTTTTACGGTGTGGTTGGCCTTGTTAGATTTTTCCTGGTGCACAACGCCATCTCACCCCACACCGCACAGATGGGCGCATCCCCTGACCCCCCCCCTCGCCCCTTTACCGTTCGTTCATTCGTTCGCGTGGAAGTTGCTTCATCCGCCGCTTTTCACTTCTTTCTTCACTTGCGGAGCCTGCTTCTGCTGCTGCTGATCGTAAAAAAAACGCAGGCCCCTGTGTCTTGCTTTGGGGCGGTTGTTTCTTCTTCTTCTTCTTCTCCATGCCAGCCTACTACTACAATTATGTGCCTTTCTCTTCGAGCGGAGAGCACAGTAACCCTACAGAAGCAAGTCCCGCAGAAGGGGCGGCTAACGGCCCAGCAAGAGACTATCGCACACACTCACACATACACATACACGCACGCACACACTGCAGGACAGGGAGTAGAGTAGATGCCACACAATGCAAATGGGGAAACAAATATGTCGGAAATATATAGGTATACGAATACACGTAGTCACACACAAGGCGTTGGATATTATTTTTTGCTTTCGGTTACCTTTCAAAGAAAACACACTGCTGCTTCTGGCACGATGCGTCACATTGGCTGTACTTTTCCATTATTTCATCACAAAGCGCCGCACCACGCCATCATCATCGTCGTTCGCCCAGCACACACCACACCAAGCGTGACAGACCCTGCCTGCTGCGGGGAGGGCCAGCAAAAAATATTCCAAAAAAAAAACCCACAATACACACACAAAAAAACAGGTCGGAATGTTGGAGTGGAACACCCCTGGCGCGTTGTCACACAAGCAGTCGATGGTGGTTTTCTTTTTTCGCTGAGCAAATCACAATTCTGCGTACGGCGAGTAAGCGTACATTTCGTGCGTGCACTGTAAAACTCATAAAACCCGTGCGTGGCCGTGCTCGTTGAACGAAACGAAGGATTGCAAAAATCAAGGCGAAATGAAAAGAAAAAACAAAGGAAAAATGGGAATAAAAACGCGTTCACGCGAAATGAGGCACACGACGACGCACTACTACCCCGAAAGCGCGGCGTCAGACTATTCGCCTGCTGCTGCTGCTGTTGGGCTGGTTCCCTCTCGCCAGAAACTGCTGTGTGTGTGAGAGAGAGAGAGATGGCACCATGAAAGCGCCGCTGCTGTTTTGGCGAGCGGAAGAAAGCAACAGGTTGCTAGTGTGCGTGGCTGCGCGAATGAAAGAGCGATAGGGAGAGCCAGCACGATTGTGGAGGCTGGCTGGCACGCACACCACCGCACAAAATGGCGTGGTTGGGTAAATAGATGCGCGTGTCGCGTGCGGTGGTTGAGGGTGTACTTTCGAGCAGTGTGCTACCCGAGCTCGAATGACGGGTACGGGGAAGCCTCGCACTATGCAGCTTTGGTGTGGTGTGAGCAGGAAAGAGCTTGTTATTTAAATTTTATTCTCGTGTTGTTTTGATTGATATCGTAAATAAACAATGAATTTTTTTTTTTACATAAGAAATTATTCCTTTACCGCATAAAACACGAATACAATTCATACATTGGACGTAAATCAGGCAGAAATGTCTTTAGGGCTTAGGTAATGGTCAGAACTTCGCCGCATGCGATTTTGCCGCATGCGGCAAGAAAAGAGTTTTCTCAATTTTCTAGCTTTTCAAGGTATTATAATGATATTTTGTTGTTTCTTTATAAAGATAATCATTCATTGATATGATTTTAGGCATTTGTCATCTGAAATAAAATCGCATGCGGCGATGCGGCAAAATCAAATGATTTTGATTTTGCCGCATCGCCGCATGCGGCATATTCGCAAGTGCTGTCATTAACGTCAAATCCCATACAAAAGCTTGCGGCAAAATCGCATGCGGCGAAGTACTGACCGCTGCCTTAGACAGCTTCTCATTAGTGGTGGGAGCTCGGAATCGGATCTTCTCAATTTCGATTCCGTGTTCGGAATCGATTTCGGAGCCGATTTTGATGCTGAAATCGATTCCGATTCCGGAGTCTATTACGGAGATGATTCCGGATCTAATTCTGGATGCGATTCCGGAGTTGGCTCCGGAAAAAAGTTTTTTTTTTATTCAATTACATAATTGTAGCAAAAGACAAAAACTGAATGGCAAATTTTCTCAATATTTTCTCCTCGAATCTCGAACTATTTCAACACGAAAATGATAAAGAAAATAAGTAAAATTGATATGTTTTCCATTTCTCATTTTCAAACGAGCGCAACTGCCCGTTTCCCCGAGTGCATCTGTCACGTTGTCGATTTTTTGCTCTTTGGGAACCAATCTCTCTATACACCTTGGCTGTCAAACAAAGCACCTCTATACACCTCACAGCTGATAAAGAAAGAACGCAGAGTTGATGAAAAAACAGCCAAACACACATACACGAATCTGCTGGCTACGCTGCGTACAGTGAATCATAAATAAACAATCAACTGCTTTAATCTCTTGTCTCGGGGCCGAATTAGTGCCCAGCAAAAAACGAACGATCATTTGGAAGAGCCTCGCGCGTGTGTGTCTGCGAGATAGACGGAAATACCGATTGTGCAATGTGGCTCCGTAGCCGGACGTGGTGAATTGCGTTTTCCCATCTGCCCCAGTGAAAAGCCCCCTGAGCAGCCGAAGAAAACTATCTCCCCAACCGCCCCAACACCCACCCAACGAGCAGCGATGAAATTTCACTTCCTATCGGCGGCGCACCTGCTGCTCGTGTACCTACTCCCGCTATCGATCGACCAGCGGCACAGTGCGGTCCGGGCGGGTGACATCATCGACATCACCAGCACCGTGTTCGACAAGCTGACCGATGCGATTCCGGCCGCGTACGGCGACTTCAACTCGGACGAGCTGACGGACGTGTTCGTGCTGCGGGACAACTTCCACACGCTGCAGATACTGCTCGGCAGCGACGACAAGCCGCTGCTCCGGGAGGGTCCGAAGTGTGAGTTCCGGCGGCACAAGATCACCAGCGTCGTGCCGGGCGACTTTGATGGGGACGCGTACATGGACGTGATGTTTACGGTGCAGCCGGACGGGGGCGACGATGCCCGGACGTACGTGTACATCAACTGGGGCGCGGCGGAAGTGATGAACTGTACGGCGGAGGACGCGAAGCCGCTGATCGAAATGGTCGGCCAGCCGCTGGCACTCGACTACGATAACGACTTTATCATCGATCTGTTCGGCATGGATACGGAGCGGAAGCGAACGTTTTGGATCTTCAAAAAGCCGGACGACCATGGCCAGCGGGGACAGTTTACGGTGCCGATGGATGGTACGCACGGGGCGGAACTGTCCGTCCCGCATTCGCACGCGGTGCTCGACCTGAACAAAGACTTTACCGCGGACCTGTTTCTAACGACGACGGCCGGGTTCGAGGTGTGGCTGGGCGTGAACAGCCACGAAAAGTTCCGCTTCAGCCACAAGATCAACTTCCCCGAGGGCAACTACAACAAGCACGTGGGGCGGGCCATCTTCCTGGACGTGGAGCTGGACGGCAGCCTGCTGCCCGTGTTCCCGATGTGCTTCGACGCGAAGTGCGTCAACTCGAGCATCTTCGTGCACCACGGCAACCATCTGCACGATCTGCAGATCGACTTCAAGGACGACCACAACGACGCGTGGCACTTTGTCGTGCCGGACCGGTCGAGCTGGGCGACGCAGAGCATAACGCTGCGCGGCGGCGACTTCAACCTGGACGGCTATCCGGACCTGCTCGCCACGCTGACGAAATCGGGCGACCAGATGCAAACCTTCCTGCTGGAGAACGTGCCGTGCGAGAAGAGCGCCTGCAACCACATGACGCGCACGTTCGTGGTGCGCTGGAAGGCGCTGGCCCCGTTCTCGAACGGTACGATGATGGGTTCGTTTTTCGACTTCTACAACGACGGCATACTGGACGCGATCTTTGTCGAGCGGCACGGCAACGGGACGCGGCCGGTCGCGTTCCGCAACTCGCTCGACTACGATGCCAACTTCGTGAAGGTGATCGTGCTGACCGGGCTGAGCAATAGCAGTGGACCGAAGATTTTAACGCCTCTCGGGAGGAAGAAGCGCACGTTCGGGACGAACCTGCCCGGGCCACGGATCGAGTACAACACGACGACGCAGGACGGGGAACCGCAGCACGGTGCGTCGGCCCAGCTGCCCCAGTCCGCCTACCTGTCGCTCCATCTGCCGTTCACGACGTTCGGGCTGGGCCGGACGCCCAACTTTGTCGACTCGCTGACGGTGGGGCTGTGGAACCATTCGCGCACCTGGACGCAGCTCATACCGAACTCGCAGATGATCGTGGTGCCGAACCCGATCGACGAGCCGGAGCGCTGGAAGGCGCAGCTGTTCGTGACGCCGAGCAAGCTGATCGTGATGAGCGTGATCGCGCTCGGCGTGATCTGTCTCGTGATACTGCTGCTGATACTCATCCTGTACGCGAAGGAAAAGCGCGAAGATCGGATACAGCGCTCGCTCGAGGCGCACCGGTTCCATTTCGATGCGATGTAGAGGAGAGCGGAAGGCAAGGGGTTTGGGTTTGGGAGGCCAGTGGGTCAGTTTGCGAGCTGAAACGAGGCGGGACACATGGCAGACCATTTGTTTTAATGCTGCGATACATACATACATAACGTAGACTGTAATCTAATTGATAAATAACTTACTTACTGTTTTGTTTCACTTCTTCTTTTTTGTTACTTGGGTTTTGCCTGTATTCTTTTCAGTTTCCTTTCCTTTCGTTCTTCTCAAATCTGATACGAATATGAATTTGATTATATATATTTTCCTGTCGTGCAAAGTCGCGGGATTTGACAAAACGGAACGGAGTGTGTGCTTTTCCTTTTCGAACGTGCGCCTTTATGTTAACTATTTATTACTATAACGCTAAACGAGAATAAAGTAAATCAAATAAATATAGCTAACTAAAAATCACAAAGAGTAGCTTCGTTTTCGGAACTAGTGAAAAGCGATTTAAATAAGGCGAAAATGAGTAAATTCTAAAGAGAGTTAGCGTGAGAGTTGCCCGCGATGAAATCTACCGTTTTTGTTATGAAGCTGCCTTTTACATTGAACTCTAGCTTTGAATGTAATGAGATGACGATTAATTAGCCACCAAATGGATCAACAAAGCCGTCAGTACGCAAGCATCGGCCTCCTTGGTGGTCCAGGAGCGGAATGTGAAATCTGTGCCGGTAGCGATCCCCCCGGCAGTCGGTACCGTCGATACGCCGCTCGTACAGCCACCGGTCCCAGTAGCTCCCGCACCACCGGTGGATGCATTCAATCCCTCCCCAGCGCCCGAATGATCGACGGCGGAAAGAGATTGCGCACGAACGCGCACCTCGAAGGCGGTTTTAATGTGGAAAAACTGTCCATTCACCATGTAGCGCAGGGGGAAGGTGCGTCCACGGATGGAGCCGGCGACGTGCGAGGATGTGCTCGTCGCATTGGACGCTGGTTCGGCCGCATCCGGTACGGAGCGCAGCAGGATGTGCGTACCGGGGATGAAGTTATCGTTCAGCGTGGATGATTCCGGCAGGAGTTGACCGGTTTCTAAGGGAAACAAAGAAAAGGGAAACAGTTATATACCTCCTTCTTTTTGTTTTCTTTAAAGGATGCGCTTACCAATCGGCAACGGTTGACCGTGATCCAGCACGGACCGTATCTTGTCCACGCGCGTGTTGTAGTACGCCGTCGTCCAGACGAACTCGTCCGCCGTGTTAACACCACCACCGCCGAGCACTGTCTGCTGGTTCAGCCGGAAGCGTACCCAGTTCCTCAGTGTCCCGCCGGTATTACCACCCACTGGTAGCTGGCAACACCCGGCACAGTAGCAGGCGCACGGTTCATCGACGAAGAACGCATCGGGAAGCATTAGCGTGCGCTTGAAGCTCATCACCAGCTTCAGATAGTCGCAGTCACGGTTCTCCACCACCGGATGGACCGGCACTGGTGGTGCCGCCGGTGCAGTAGCTGACCTATACCGCTGCTGTCCATCATTATCTTCCTCATTTTCCGCACCCTCCGGTGCTAATCGTTGCTGCATTCTTACAAAGGACGAGGACGAAACGGACCCACTAGATGAGCCGTTGTTCGCCGGTCCAGTGCTCCCACCAACCGATTGCAACTGCAGGCCAAGCTTCGCCCGTCGGCTACTGTTCGCTGCGAGCGTGTTACGATCGCGATCCTCATCCTCATCCTCGTCCTCCTCATCGTCCAGCGATTCGTCCGCCGTTAGGTTTTGATTGACGTCCGTCAAGTTCGTATCACACTCCGCGTCGCCCCCCGCGGACGTTGGTGCTGCCGTACTGCCGAGCTGATTGTTAAACTCTGCGCCCGATTCGACCACATCGTCCAGATAGTTTGTGTCGGTGTTTTCCGCCCGATCGACCGTGCTCGGTTCCGGGCCAGCAGCCGTACTGCACACGGCACCATTGGACGTGCTGCCCGAGGGAGCTGAGACAGCACCGGGCCGATGCTGGTAGTCCTCAAATCCTTCGTCGTAGTTGCCCGAGCTCATGGATTGATCGCCACCGGCTCCACCACCACCACCACCACCCCGGTTGCTGTCGTAGCTGCCCTGCATGGCGTTCGCGTTGAACCGGTGCGTGCTCTGGCTGCGCTGGATGTTCAGATTGGTCGAGTGCTGCAGCTGCAGCGAGTCCCGTAAGCAGCTGTGGGGTGCAATTTTGTTAATATTTTTTCTTCTAAATGGTATAAAGGGAAAAAAATGAAGTTTTCCCGGAATCGATAGCTCCGGAGTTGTCTGGAATCGATCCCGGGTAGTAGGTCCGGAATCAATTTCTGGAATCAAATCCGGAATCAGCTCCGGAATCGCAAACAGGAATTGGCTCCGAAATTAGAATAAGTTCCGGAATCGGAATAGGTTCAGGATTTGACTCCGAAAGGGACTAGAATCTCCGGAGTTGTCTGGAATCGATACCGGGTAGTAGGTCCGGAATCGACTCTGGCATCCGTTCCAGAATCGGAATCGACTCCAGAATTCACACTGGCTCTTGAATTAGAATAAGTTCCAGAATTGGAATAGGTTCCGGAATTGGCACTGTAATCGGAATGGGCTTTGAAATCAGAGTGGGCTCGGTTTCAACATCTCCTTGAGAATAGGCGTTCGGGCCCTAAGAAGCTTCTGATTTCAATGCCAGAGCTGATTCTGATTCCAGAGCCAATTCCAATACCAGAGTCAATTCTGATTCCGATTCCGGGGCAAATCGGAGTCGTCTCGGGAAACCGGAATTCCCAGCATTGATTCCGAACACTGCAATCGGAATCGGATAGGAATTCCGATTCCGAGCTCCCACCACTAGCGATCCTGCCTCCACTCACCAAGAATTGGACAGCTCCTGGTTGCGCGCCTCGTTGGCGGTGCGGATTTTAATCGAAATATTCATCAGCAAATTCTCCGACACGCAGTCCATCACGGAGCGGCTCCTAAAAAGAAAAAGAAATTGTGTGAACTTCTGTGTGTCTCTTGACAATTTGTCAAACACTTACATTGCGTTTGAAGAGCTTGAACCAGCCGCCACCTGCTGCTGGGAGGCGGCAGCCGTCTGATCCGTTTCCTTCTCGTGCACCTCCAGATCGGCCTTCTCACACTGAGGGACGTTCTCACCGTTTTCTAACCCTCCCTGCGGAACAAGAGCACCCGGTCCAGCTCCAACAGCATCACACGGGCCAGCTGCCACCGATACCGGTCCACCCGATCGTTGCGGTTCGTTCGGCAGCATCGCCAACTCCTCCGCGATCGGGCTACCATTCTTCGGATCCCCGCTGTAGATCGTAACCCGCTCGCACTTGCCGTAAAGATCGAACACGGGATACACGTGATGGGGCAGCCCGGTCGCCAGCTCCTCCAGCTGTGTCTGGCCGCAGGTAATGACCAAACTGCCCGCATGCGTCAGCGTAAGCGTAATGATCGTGCCGGGCTGTATCGCATCGAGCAGCTCACCGTACCGGGACTGTGTCTTGGTGCCGTTGATGTTCACATAATCGTGCGTAACGATCCAGCACGGCCGGCGGAACAGGATGGCCGATGTGGGGAACGGAAACTGGGCGGGTGAAGCGCCTGGTGCCGACCCGAGCGCACCGACCGCGATCGTACCCTTCCACTGTGGGTTGATGGCGTTCACGCGCACACTGACGCTGTGTCCTTTGCAGAGCGGGCGGGACAGGCACACCACAGCCTGGTTGTAGGATTGATGCCGAGCGGCCGATTTGCGATCCTCGAGCAGGGTCACATTCTTGCCGAGATACAGCTCGGAAAACTCCATCGCGAGACTGTCGGAATCGATCGATTCCAGCATGGAGTCCTGCTTGTTGAGCGGATCCAGTCCCAGTTCGAGCGAGTCCTGCAGGCGCAGGCTGCACGGGCGCAGCGGAGATGACGGCCCCTGCGAGGAGATGACCTGCACCGCCATGGTGCTCCCGATCAGCTCCACCACCGCAAACACATCGACCGAGTCGGGCAGACTGGTGAAGGTTATGTTCATGTCCTCCGAGTTGAGCAGAATGCGCAGCGTGCGCGCCGCGGTCAGCTCGATGCCGATGCGATCGCCCACCCGCAACCACTCGAGCGACGCGAGCGCCCGCTGCAGCAGGGTAGAGTTGTGCCGCACCTCGTTCCCGCTCGCGTACCACACGTTCGCCGGGATGCGCCGCATGCTGATGGGAATGTTTTTGCGCACGTGCTCGTCGCACAGGTTCAGGTCGGTCGCGCCGACCCGCAGGCAGCCCGCGTACAGTGGATTCACGTGGACGATTTTGATCTCGAACGTTTCGCCCGGCACGAGCGGCCGGTCGGAGAAGACGAGACAGTGCGACAGGGCCGCATTGGTGCCGCGCGTCGCCAGCGTCCAGTTGTGCCCGAGCGTGACCGTGTTGCTGGCGGAAATGCACGACCACCGGTGCTTCGACTCGACCAGTGCCATCGGCTGTATGACGGACGTCGCCTGCAGGCTCTGGGAGTTTTCGCTGATCGCGTACGGTGCCCGCAGATCGCCACCGTTCGGGCCGACGACACTGCCGGCCACGCCCGCGCAAGCGCCCGCTCCCGGTGCGTGCGTTGGCGCCGTTATGCTTACCTGCGCGCACTGCCCGTACAGATCGACCACCGCGTACAGGTTCGGTGCTTTCGAGTCGTAAAACGCCCCCAGATCGATGCCGTTCACGAGGAAGTGGATTGCGTCCCCGTTGCGCATGACGCCGACGCGCGAGCCCTGGCCGAGGGCGTCGAGATCGAACGGCAGGTCGCTCCGGACGGTGCACCCGTTCAGCAGGAGCGTCGTGCCGGAAACCATGATCGTGTCGTGCTCGAGATCGGTCGCCGTGCTCGGCAGGGACAGCTCGTCGGGGCGCATGGCCGTGACGCCGATCTCGATGCTGCCGTTCCACCGGTCGACCACCGTGTCGAGCGCGATCTCGAACAGTTCCCGCTGGCGGAGCGGCCGGCTGCTGAACACGATCGCGTCGTTAAACTCGGCCAGCGCTTTCGGCCGGCACGCGGTCAGCCCCCCGTTGATGATGTGCGCGTTGCGGCCGTGCACGCACGTGTTGAAGCGCATGCGCGGTTCGGCCGACGGGAAGAGCGTCGTGTTGGAGATGGTCGAGTTGCCCGTGTCGGGCGTACCGCACTCGGACGTGTCGACGATGCTGGCCTGGGCCGCCTGCCCGTACAGATCGATCACACCGTACACCTTCTCGGGGACGCCCGTCGCGGCCGGCCCTTGGTCGATCCCGTTCACCCAGAAGTGCAGCGTCCCGTCGTCCTTGCGCACCACGCCGACCCGATCGCCCACCTGCAACCGGTCCAGATTCTGCCCGTACTGCTCGATCACGGTCATGCCGTTGTGCATCACCCCATTGCCGGTCATCATCCACGTGCCGGTCCGAACGTTCGTCATCGTGAAGGGAAAGTCCAGCTCGGTCGGGCTGTGCGTCGTCACGCCCATCTCGATCGAGCCGGCCCACTTCGTAACGACGCGCTCGAGCCGCACCTGGAACAGCTCGTTGGGGCGCAGCGGGCGGCGCGTCAGCACCACACCGTTGTTGAAATCGTCCGACGCGTTCGGGCGCAGGGCGGTGCGGCCACTGTGCGTTACGCTTGCGTGCGACCCACACGTCGGATGGAACGTGAGCCGATCGAGCAGTAGGGCGGTCGAACCGGCACCGACGTACTCCGCCTCGGACGGTGTGCCTGCTACCGTGGCGATCCCTCCGTGTGTCGCCATACCGGCCACACCGAGCGGCAGCTCCTGTACTGTGGCCGGCATGCTGAGCAGGTGGTTGCGGCGCGTCACCAAATTGCGCTGCTCGCGCTCGTCCCGATCCACGATCGTCACCTTGATCGTCATGCCGTACAGGTCGATCACGCCCCAGAGCGTTTGGGCGACGCGCGTCGCCGCCACGCCCTGGTCGCGCCCGTTGATGTAGTAGTGCAGGTTGCCGTTCGCTTTGCGCATCATGCCCACGCGGTCGCCTTCGCGCAGCTCGTCCAGATTGAACTCGCCGTACTCGCGGCGCGTGCCCTTGCCGTTGGTGAGTATGCCGCAGCCCGACATCATGATCGTGCCGCTGCGCAGATTGGTCATCGTGGCGGGAAACTGCAGCGCCGACGGGCAGTGGGTCGTCACGCCCACCTCGATCGAGCCGGACCACTTGTCCACCAGCCGGTCGATGCGTATCTCGAACAGCTCGTTGTCCCACAGCGGCCGGTGCGTCATCACGACGCCATTGTTGAACTCGTCCAGCGGGCGACGCCGCTCCGCCGTCCGGCAGTTGGCACTCAGCTTCACCAGCGAGCCGCAGCGCGTGTGGAACCGCAGCTTATCGCTCGGATCGGACACGGATGAGCCAACGCCGCTAGTACCACCGTCCGTGATTGCGGAGCTAGAAGAAGCTGCTGCGACGACGGCGCAGGTGGCCGTGGATGTTGTTGCCGTCGTTGCCCCCGTGACGGACATCTCCACCGACATCGGTAGGTCGATGTTTTGCGAGATTTGGGGCGACGCGCTGATGTCTTCCGACGAGGTGCAGGGACCGTACTCGCCGGGCAGATCGGCCGGCTGGCCGGATGTGATCGTAACCTGCACACACTTACCGTACAAGTTCACCAGCGCGTACACCTGCCGCGGAATGTCCCGGGCGGCCACACCCTGCGGATCGCCGTTCACGTAAAACACGAGCTCACCGCGTGCCGTCCGCTGCACGCCGACCCGATCGCCCTCGCCCAGCTTCTCCAGATCGAGCCCGTACGATTCCATCAGCAGCAGCCCGTCCTTCAGTACGGATATGCCCGACATTACCCAGGTGGTGTTGCGCAGCTTCATCGCACATGGTGGCAGCTCCGTAGACTCCGGGTTGACCGTGGTGATGCCAATCTCAATGCTGCCACTCCACGCTTGGATCTGTCGAGGAGGGGGAGTGTTTGTTTTGATTAGAATTGGCCTCACAATTGGAGTTACCCAATTGACTCCCAGGCTTACCTTCTCGTCGATCCGAACCTCGAACAGCACATCGTCCTGCAAGGGTTCGCCACTCAGCACCAGCCCGTGGTTAAACTCGCTCACATTTCGCATTGCCGTGCGGTTCCCGTTCGTCAGTGTGATCCGCTTGCCACACCGGCGATGAAACACGTTGGAGGACATTTTCAACCACCTGGTTGCGGGACGGAACCCGGTGGTTGCTTTCTAACTCGCGATTGAAAACACTTGGAACCAAACCAATCGTCCTCCAGCAAACACACTTCTGGGTGGAAAATTTGACGATGGAAAACTTTTGACAGCTACGCACTGTGTCGCTGCGCCTTCTTTGTGTGCGTTGGAAAAATCGATAGTTGCGCGATGACGTCACGGCGCGCACCGGACGCCACAGTTTGACGTTCGGTCCGGGGGACATCAACAGCAAACAGCTGACTATTGTTTACAAACAAATGGGAGTGGAAGGGGTGAAAAGAGAGATATGAAAAAGAAAAAGGAAAGAAGAACCAAGCACAATCGTTCTATGCAATATCGTTGAGTTCGTGATTGAAAAGGTGACTTAAATTTTCAAGACTTTTAATTGAAAATGTGAAATGATAAACTCTGGGGAGCGAATTCCGCCCTACTAAAACAACCCTTGAGAGCGTTAAAACACTCAAAAAAACAATTTACCTCAAGTAGTAGCTATAATTTTACACATATTACGTGAAACTAAAAACGTGTCGTTACAAAACACGCTCTGTTATACTCCGGTTTTGTTTTTACCTATTCTTATGGCAAGTTTTCGCCAAAAAATCCAATTTAAACAAGCTAAAATATAAGTTGCAACGTTTTCCTCGCGCATAAAATTCAAACTTACCCGTCAAACTAGCAACGCTTCCAGAAACGCTTGACAAACGTCAAATCCGCCGAACAGCTCGCGACGAACGCCGTACTGTGCGATCGTGCTCCTGTCAGTTGTGAATTCGAATTTTTCATCTTCAGCAACGGATGTTTTCTGCATTCTGCCAACAATAGCGTACCCACTTCACGCTCCAGCTTCGTGTATTGTTGTTGTACGCCAGAAGAAACACGTCGAATCCTGTTTTACTTTGTTCAGTGTCGTACCAATTGTGCAAACACCCGTTAAGTGCTTGCGTGAAAAAAGGGCGTCCAAACAAGCAATACAGCAATTGCAGCCATTTTCGAACTCAGGTGTGGTGATTTGGTTGTGTTGGGGTAAAGGGCTTGTGCCGTGAAAAATAGCACCAAGATGTCAGCTCAGAACATCTTCGTGGAGGATTCGGCTGAAGAGGATTCGTTTCAAGGTAAGAGCGGTGCAGACAATGCTCTTTGTGTGTGATTCTTAATTGACTGATTTCTTCCACTTTCCAACAGATCAACAATCGTTCAGTACGCATCGGGAGGCAGAATCGATCGTGATCGAAGAAAGTAAGTGTGGCAGGTGCTTTTGGTTTGAGGTCACGCCATAGGGGAGATTTTATAGGTTAGATAAACTAATCGGTGCTTTCCTCATCCACAGCCGACTCCGATTCGGAAGCGATGAACTCTTCCGCTGCCAGCAGTCCCAACTCCTCCAGTGTTGTTTCCAGCGAGGAAGAGGAGGAGGAGGAAAGCGTAGTGCGCCAGATGAAGAAACGTCAAAGTGTGCGAATGTCCCTGCATCCGATACACGCGGAAAGTGAGAGCAGCGATGAGGATGAGACGAAGGAGGAGGGTCAGGATGAAAGTAACGATGTGTCTGCTGCTGCCGGAAAGCTCCTCCTCACCAGCGATGATGAGGATGGCGAGGAAGAGGTGGAACGGCGAGCATATTCTCCAGCGACGCGCATGAGCATCCATGGTATAGCGCCCGCTGAGACAACCGAGGACGAGGACACGCCGACCGGAGGTGGGAGTGACGGTGGTAGTGACGATGATGAGGAAATCATAGCTGTCCCTCGTAAGCAGCGCAAAAATTTGATCATTTCCGACGACGAAGAGGAAGAAGATCGCAAACGAAGTCGAAACAACATGTCGTTCAATGCAGACGGTACCCCTCGCCCGAACCCCAAGCGTCGGAATTTGTCCACCACGTCACCGCTAGAGCAGGAAGAGCAGGAGTCGGTCAACACAAAGCTCTCGTCGTCGCTGAAATCGGACGAGATGGAGCGATCGAGCGAACAGGTCGACGAACGGGAACAGTCCCGGGGCGAATTGTCCTTCATCGGGGGGCGCCATTCGATCAGCATGCGTGCGTCGATCGGTGAGAAGCTGTCCTCGACACACATTGGCGAGATGGATCCTCTCGGTCCAATGGCCAATGTTGAAACGGTTTTTGCTTCAGCTGAGAACGCGCAATCCCCTATTAAGGAGGGTGCACACAGCTCTGAAAAGGTGGACTCAAACTCCCCTGCAAAGGATGATTCGAGCAGCGTGCGATTGATCGAAAAATCGGAAGAAATCCTCTGCCTCAGCAGCAGCGACGATGATGGGGAAGTGACGTTCGTGGAGGAAACGAGACCATCGATCGACGTTAAGACTCGTCCACAAGCGCTCGTTCAACCGACCATAACGTCGTTCGTGCGCAGTCAGGACACGGCGCAGCAGCGACAGCGCGTCTCCCAAAGCGAGTACGACGCCAAGGTGCGGCGCATGGCGGAGCTTAAAAGCCAGGTGGTGATGATCGACAACGTGATGCGCAACAGTGCCAAGCTGCCGGACAAGGGGGCCGGGTTGGTGCGCCGGCTGGCCGAGGTAAAGTCGCAAATATTCGAGCTGTCGAAGGACATCGAGATGACGCGTGCGACGCCGAGCAAGGGCATCAAGAAAACGATACAGCGAAACTTTGACGAAAACATCAGCGGAGGCGATACGAAGCCCCGGCCGGCCGACCACATCTCGTGGGACACGATCAAGCGGGCGACGGACGATATACAGCCGCGGCACACCGGCAAGCAGGGCATTGCGACGTTCGAGAACCAGAAGCTGCTCACGATGGACCGTCTGGAGACGCTGCACAAGTCGATCGAGACGTGCCCGTCCGAGGACACGCTGGCCGATCCGCCCAAGCTGCTCAAGATCGAGCTGATGGACCATCAGCGGCACGCGCTCGCGTGGATGCTGTGGCGCGAGACGCAAAAGCCGCGCGGTGGCATCCTGGCGGACGACATGGGCCTCGGCAAGACGCTGAGCATGATCTCGCTGGTGCTGAAGTCGGCCGAGCTCGATCCGGACGGGGAGCAGCTGGAGCGGGCGAGCGAAAGCGAAGACGACGAGGGTGACGAGGAAAACCACAACCCGAACGGGGGGTGGAAGAGCAAGGGCCGGAAGGATTATTATGCGGGCGGGACGCTGATCGTGTGTCCGGCGTCGCTCATGCGCCAGTGGGAGGGCGAGATAACGAATCGCGTCAAGCGCAACAGTTTGGCCGTGTGCGTCCATCACGGCACGCAGCGCGAGTCCAAGCCGCGCCATCTCGCCAAGTATGATGTGGTAATCACGACGTACAATCTGGTGTCGCGGGAAAGCAGGGCGGGGACGGCGCGCGGTGCCAGCGGCGTATACGGCGTGAACTGGGAGCGCATCATACTGGACGAGGCGCACGTGATCCGCAACCACAAGAGCGCCATGTCGGAGGCGTGCTGCGGGCTGAAGGGCCGGTACCGGTGGCTGCTGACCGGTACGCCGATCCAAAACAAGGAGATGGACGTGTACGCGCTGATGAAGTTCCTGCGCTGCACGCCGTTCAACGATCTCGTGCACTGGAAGCGCTGGATCGACAACAAGACGGCGGGCGGGGCGATGCGGCTGAACACGATCATGAAGTCGATCATGCTGCGGCGCACGAAGAAGCAGCTGCAGGAGCGGGGCGCCCTTACCAGCCTGCCATCCAAAACGATCGAGATAATCGAGGTGCAGCTTGAGAAGGATGAGATGAACGTCTACCAGAAGGTGCTGATGTACTCGAAGCACCTGTTCGCTCAGTTTCTGCACCAGCGGGCGGAGAAGGAGCATGCGATCAATTATGGGTTCGGAGGGGCCCGGCCCACCTTTAGTCAGCGGGCCCATGGTGGCGCTAACCAGGCGTTCGACAAGGTGCACCAGAAGCTGAAGAGCATGCACGCGGCGAAGGACGGGAGCGAGGTGAAGCAGCATCAGATTTTGGTGCTGCTGCTGCGCCTGCGCCAGGTCTGCTGCCATCCGGGGCTGATCTACGAGATGCTGTCGGACGACGATCAGAGCAATTTGGACATGACGGGAGGCGGTGAGGAGGAGGGTAGTTTCGGGGCGGAGGTCGATCTGCTCGGTGCGCTCAACAAGCTGAAGCTGAGCGACGTGCTTGCGGACCACGAGGCAAAGGTGGCGGCGAACGGTGGGGCGGATGGCAGCAAGCAGGAGCTGTCGCTGAACCTTTCCGACCAGTTCGACCGGCCGGAAGCGATGGCAAAGGCGGCCTCGAAGGTGATGCTCAAATCGAACCCCATCTTCCGGATCGAGCGACCCAGCTCGAAGATCGAGAAGACGATGCAGCTGCTGGAGGAGAAAATCTTCCACACCGACGATAAGGCAATCATCGTGTCGCAGTGGACCAGCATGCTGGACATTCTCGCGACCCATCTGTCGGAGCGCAACGTGCCGTTCGTGTCGCTGACGGGCAAGGTGCAGGTCAAGTTTCGCAACGACATCGTGTTGGATTTTAACAAGCCGTCCGGGAAATCCAAGGTAAGTGGCAGATTTCTGTATTAATTTTAACTGATGGGATAGACGATTAATTAACGTAAACGTAGGATAAACGTAAAATAAGAATAATACATGTCCCGAAGGCCTCCTAAGGTCGTTACATCGAGAGCCTACATCACCTGTTGATTGTGCCCTCGTTGTATACAACCTCGTGGTGTGTGCGTCTCCCATGGCAACGTTTCCGCGCGTCTGTTGCCGGGGAACAGACAACTTATTTATTTACTGTCAATACCCCCGAAGGACATTTGTTTGTCTTTCCGTTCATTCCATTATCAAACGATCAGTTCGGAAGTGTCCTTGTCGGTGTTTAAAAGCAAGTAACAAACCAACAAAAATGTCGAACCGTACCTTTAACCTGCTCTGGACCGGTGCGCAGAAAGATTTGGAAAAGCTAGCGGTGAACGATTTCGAGTATCAAGCGATCGAAGCACAGCACGACCGTACCGAAATCCAGGGCCAGGTGTTTGAGCTCTACCTGCGCTATCTCGTCATTTCGAACCGGCTGGAAGAGATCTACGACCAGATCGTGCAGCCGCAGAAGCGCATCCTGATCCGCAAGCTGCTCGACAACTGTCTCGGTCGTATGCTGGAGCTGAAGCACGATCTAGTCATCATCGACATGACCGAGTTCAGCTACAACGATGCAATAGTGGAGAAGCTCGGCCTCACGCCGCTCAGCATGGAGGTGGCCGTGCCGCGCTACTTTCGCCGCGAGCGCGAGGAGCAGCTGAACGAGCGGAAAAAGTTTATGGACGACATACTGAAGAAAATCGGCGCCCTGGACGAGGAGGTGGTGGAGGAGGAGCTGAGCGAGCTGGAAGCGATACGCATCATACAGACGCACGAGCGGGCCCGCCAGGGCCGGTTGCGCGCGCAGTTCATGAAGGAGCTGAAGCTGCTGAAGGAAAAGGGCAAGCCGGACAGCAGCCGGGACAAGTCGACGACCGGGCTGAACGCGGCCATGAAGATCCAGAAAACGTGGCGCGGGTACGCAACGCGGCGCCAAACGCGCCGCAAAAAGATGGAAGAGATGATACTGATCGGCATGGTGCCGGCACCGGTTACCTCCGCCCGCACCGCCCTCGATGAGCTGGAAGATTTGAAACAGTTTCGCTACAAGCAGCAGAAAACGTTCCAGGACGATTACGAACGGTCGCTGGTGCGCGTGAAGGAGGAAATAAGCGTGAAGCAGGGCGCCGCCATGACGGAGGACATTGCGGATGAGATACGGACGTGGTTCAAGGAGTACCAGAAGCGAACCGGTCGGCTGCCCGACTTCCCGTCGGAGGAGGCGGGCGGCTCGCGCCATCTGCTGAGCCGCCAGGGCACGGAGAGTGAGATGAGTCGCTCGTCCGTGCTGTCGTCGCGCGAATCGAAGCTGAAGGGCAGCGGGAAGGAGAAGTTGGCGCAGAAAAAGCCAGGCGAACTGTCGCTCGAGGAGGGGCTGGACAAGGCGTTCAAGCCGATGCAGTCGTCCTTCCTGCCCGAGATCAAGAGCGGCATCGAGGAGTACACGGAGGTGTGGAAGGGCAAGGACGAGTCGCAGAACCTGCGGCAAACGTACTACGACGACATGATTTACGAGGAGAAGTACGCCGACGTGGAGGCGGAACTGCGCCGCATCGTGGACGAAATCATGCGCCAGGAGCTGGAGCTGCTGCAGATAGCGCTGGAGCGCGACCGGGGCGGCAAGAAGCTAAAGAAGAGCAGCAAAAAGGCACGCCGCAGCGGCAAGAAGGGGAAGAAAAAGAAGGACAAAGATCTGACGCCCGACCGGACGACGGAGTCGCTGTTCGAGGAGCTCGTCACGAACGGGATCATTAAGAAGTACCCCGAAACGCCGATCAAATCGTACGTGGGAGATTTAAGCTATGCTGCGCGAAGTGCCCTTAATCCATCGCCCGGTGACGTGCGGCAGCTGATCAAGCAGTACTGCATTTTGCCGCTCGGGTCGGAAACGATACGCAACTTTGGGCCGTGCATTAAGTCGCTGCTGATTGCTGGACCGAAGGGTTCGGGTAAAACGTCGCTCGTACACGCCATCTGCACCGAAACCGGCTCGGTGCTGTTCGACATCAGCCCGCCCAACATTGTGGGCAAGTATCCGGGCAAGTCGGGGCTCATTATGTTGATGCATCTGATCTCGAAGGTGTCCCGGTTGCTGCAACCGTCCGTCATCTATTTTGGCGATGCGGAGAAACCGTTCATGAAGAAGATCCCCAAAACGGACCGCACCGATCCGAAGCGGCTGAAGAAGGACCTGCCGAAGCTGGTGAAGAACATACAGCCCGAGGATCGCATCATGCTGATCGGGACATCGGACTGTCCCTGGGAGGGCGACATGAAGCTGATGGTGCAAACGTACCAGCGGTTTATCTACATACCGCGGCCCGATTATGGGGCGCTATCGTTCGCCTGGAAGGAGCTGCTTAGCCACTACAGCGGAGTGCATCGGCAGTTCGATACGGGCGCGATGGCTAAAATATCGGACGGGTATACGATCGGCTCGGTGGTGCGTTGCATCCGGGAGGTGATCACGTGCAAACGCATGCTGCAGCTGCGGGTCCATCCGCTGACCCATCTGGAACTTATCAATGCGCTGAGGTATGAGCATAATCAGTGATCAATTTCGATACAGAATCACTCTCTCTTACGTTCGGTTTCTCTTCTTTCAGCGCTCTCGAGCCGGTGTACAAGGAGGAAGAGGAAGCATTTCTGTACTGGTGGTGCAAGACGCCGCTGGGAAGGCGCCGCTCGAAACAGATGGAAAAGGACCACGAAGCTATGATGGAGATGGAAAATGTTCCGAAAAAGAAGAAATAATTATTTATGTTGGGGGGGGGGGATGGATTTTCCAGCAAATAAAGTGTGTGTTTGTGTGTTTTTTTAAGCTCCATGAGGTTTTGTTTTCGAAATTAGGAATGATTTTAATGTCTTCCTCTATTTTCCGTAATATGCCAGCCTATATTAGTCAATCCATGGCTAAGGGGAGGCACGGTCCATTCTTAGGCTTGAACCCATGACGTCCATGTTGTTGCATGTTGTTCGAGTTGACGAATGCACCACGGGACCGCCACTCGATTTTAAAGTAAACTAGCTAATTAAAGCGATTAATCACATGTATGCTTTCATCTGTTTAATCTTTTACAGGTTATGCTTCTTTCACTGACGGCCGGTGGCGTTGGACTGAATCTCGTCGGTGCGAATCATTTGCTGCTGCTCGATCCGCACTGGAACCCGCAGCTCGAGGCGCAAGCCCAAGATCGGGTGTATCGCGTCGGTCAGACCAAGCCAGTCTACATTTGGAAGTAAGTAATGCCGTTTTTTGCCCGCAGAAAAACAAAAATCATTGTACTAATATCCCTGTTTTCACTCTCCCGCATTAGATTCATGTGTGCTGAAACGGTGGAGCAGAAGATTCAAGCACTGCAGGAGCACAAACTAGGCATCGCGGACGGCGTTCTGACCGGCACGGTCAACAAGGGCAGCAAGCTCACGATCGACGATTTGAAATCGCTGTTCGGGCTGTAATCGTATCATCATGGACACACGCACAACCAACCAAGTCCCGTGATCTCTGTGATATTTCGATTGTAGTGGGTGCGCTGCTGCTGTATAATATGCATTGCGTGTGTGCAGCACTTAGGATTCTCTCTCTCTCTCTCTCTCGTCGTTTTCTTGTATCAAGCGATGGTGAAGAATATGCTCGGTGAACTTAAACAAAAATCGACTTTAAAATGGTACAAATCCCCACACAACGGAACGCATCGAAGAGGGGGCAATGATGAACAACGAGCTCGATGGAGGATAATTTTACTAGCGATGTAAGGATTTTCTTTTATAGAATAAAACAAACACTCTCTTTTTAGACAGATGGTTGCATTTACAAACAGAAAAAAGGGAGGGGGGGGGGGGGTGGAGTGGAGGGCAACAGAGAGAAGCAGTCAATATTGTTATTTATTTTCCCAGTAACTTTGTTATTTAGTGGTCTATAATACTGTTTTTTCTAAATTTCTTTATGTTGTTGTGCTTGTGGTTTGCTGTTGCCCGGGGGGAGGGTGTAAAAGGAGCGTGACAGGTTAATATTAAAATCCATTTTTTGCAACATTTGTTTAAATCAAACTTGAAGCTGTGTTAGATTTGCTGCAACAATATGCCATATTCCATGTGCTGACGCATTCCTCGTCCAATGTAAACATCTCCACAAACTCACTCAATGTTAGGTTGTCAATTTAATGTAACTTCCTTCAGATGCATAGTTTTGTATTCAAAAAAGCTTCTAAAGCTGTCGCTAATCTTCTACGCTAGTTCACCATTTACGTGAAACTCAGCTATCCTCATCGGATCCTCCTTCTAAACCGCTTTTTTTTCTTCATTTTTGGTATCGCTTTTTGATACATTGCACGTAAAATTGAACTAATAATCCGTTATATGAACATTTAATGGGGATATAGATGTAACACACACTTTACCGTTTTGTTGCAAACTACTTTTTCCGTGTGATCGGATCTGAGATCCTTCATTCAAAAGCTAACAATTTCAAGCGTTATAATTGTTATAGAATTTGCACTATTTGGTTTGGGTTTTCATATAATTCACACACAAACTCTTGCTTAAACACTCGGTGCTTAATTAGTGATACATAAATACCTTCGTTTGTCAGCTGTTTTGCCCGGTGCATTCTCACACAGTATATTGGTGCATAAAGTGTATTGTAAAATGGTTTATTATTTCATGTAAATTGTAAAATTCAATGTTTCATCAATGAAATTAAAGAGGAATGTACCGCTCAGATATGGAATACGGCACATTTGCGCATAACAGCATAATTGAACGGAAAGTAGATTTTGTATTTTCTATTGCAAATGAAACTCCTCACCTCAAAGCAACACACAAAACACACTCACTCATGTAGGTTTTGTCAAAGAAAATAATCCATTTCCCTGTGTGTGCCGTGAAAGAATTGGTGACCATCAAATGATTCCTTTCGTGCATTTGAACCACAGTGCTCAGTTGGCATACGTGTAGTGAAAGATGGCCGCCGATGGTGCCCGCATCGGTATCAGCCGCGAACCGAGCCCATTCTTTTCCCGCACCACCATATAGTCCCGGCCGTTGATCATCTGCCGGTTAGCACCGCCAGCACCACCGGCCCCATACAGCCCCCCGCTCCCGTCATCAAACAGCTTACCCGTCCGCTCGCTGTCCCCGAGCACACCGAGCTGCTGCTGCTGCTGATGGCGGCTAAACACTTCCGCGTACGGTGGCGGTGGCGAATCGCCCGTAGTGAACTGCTTCCCCAGATAGGAGATGCGCTCCGTGGCAAGCTTCTTGGACGTTGGCTGTTGGTCCTGCTGCTGCTGCTGCTGCTGCTGTGCCAGCTGTTCGTTCAGTTTGCGCTGGTTCAGGTAGCGGAATCCGAGCTCGCTGGCAAACACAACGATCGACGTCACGAACCCGGTCACCATGACGAAGTACGTCATGACGAGATCGCGGTTCTTCAGCTGACGCTCCGTGCCACCCAAATTCTGGGGACAGATTTCGGCCTTCGGCAGGCGATCGTGCAGCTTGTACTTGACGATACCACCTTCCACCATTTTGAGCAACCTGCCGACGAAGAGAGGATGCGTGTTAGGATGTGCTATATTAACTGAAAGGTCTTCCCCACATACTCTGGATCGAAGATGCGATTCCACTCGGTGTTCGGAGGGTAGCCAAAGGCACGATTGCGCTTCAGGAACGGTGTCGTCGCCGTTGCGTACGGACAGTGGACGCGCTCGTTTTTCGGGTTAATCTTACGCCGCACCAGATAGTCCGCATAGATCATGTGATCGATCGCGGGACGGTCCCGCACAAACACGTAGTTCTGTTTTGCCACCTTGTCCGCGAGCGTATCGCTGTCGTTTACGTTGGTGGTAAAGTCGACCAGCCGCTTGTCGACCAGCACGCTCAGTGCGTTCAGTGCTTCATCGCGCTAAAAAGAGAGGAAAGGTCCATTAGGTATCAATCAAGCAGTTATAGCGGTAACACGCCGCCCTAATGAGCAACCCAACAAGGGGGAACACACAGGGGACAGGGGAGGAAAAAGGGACCCATAATATGGTAGCGTTTAGTGTGCAAACATGTGAATGATTTGTTTTCACACCTGTCCGGACCGGACCGATTATTTGGTGCATGGTGGTGGTGGTACCATTAATCAAACAGTGATTGCTATGTGGATGGGGTGAAACAGGACTTGCTCAGTCAGGACAGGATAACCGAAAATAATGAGATTTTGAATGCCACCGCGCATGTAATCTGATTTCGTTTGAGCGGTCAGCGTGATTTCCGTGACGGGAGGGGGAAGTATTTTTACGTTCATTGCATAATTGAGTACTTGAGCGTGCTCACCGTACAGTAACTCAAGCCTACAAATTGACCAATTATGTATGGCGACGACGATGACCAACAAAGCAAAGTGAAAACAAAAAACGATGTTTGAAGCTCCCAAACAGGGAAGACGAGGTTATTATACTTGAAATATTGAACGCATTACTTACGTTTTTGATTGCGTACTCGATCGCACCGCCCCGGATTGTGACGAACTGTTTCTCCTTGCGGCGCACGTCCTCCGCATTGTTGATTGGGAGCGTGAACTTCGAAAGCGTCAGGAAGGCGGTCAAGTTGGCGGTGTAGAAGGAGGTCAGGATCGTGATGAATATCCACCAGCTGGCGAACAGTATACGGGTGGAGTCTTGTGTGAGGAATTAGGAGTGTAGGGAAAGAGAGAAAGAGAGAGAGAGACGGAAGAGAGGCTATAGACTTAATACAATGATTTGACATCGAAAACCTTTGAATTTTCCTGAATTTTTGATGTATTAAGTTCATGTAATGACACAGTACTGATAACTACTACAGAATCAGGATAGGTTCTAACACAATAACAGGAATAGGATCGAGTTATAGTAATCAAATCTCTTCATTAGGATAAATCTGTGATCAATTCAGGGACAATAGTGTCAAGTCTGACCCGGGATAAGGCAGGAATCAGTTCCAGGGTCAAAAGGCGCACGATCTGTTACCTTGACTTTCCAAAAGTTTGTGGAGTGGAATTGATTTTCTAGGGCTGATGTAATTTCCAGGATTAGAAAAGGTCCAATATCAGTTCAAAATCCGTAAATATTGTGGTAATATTGTTAGTGTAATAGTGAGCTGAGTTAAGTCAGGATTCAGCTCAAGCATCAATTAGTTCAGGATCTGATGCCAACTCCTGTAAGGAATAGGTTCAGATTCAGAATCAATTTCTGGACCGGAATGAATTCGAAAACGTTTCCACAACTAGCATAGGTTTAACAGCAGTTACAAATCTTGAAGTGATGGGATGAATCTTGGAATAATCGTTTGGTCTTTGGTTGTAGAAGATCGCAGATGATATTCAAACATTCAACAATCCTGGAAAACTCGATCTTCTGCGGAAACGTTCTCATTTTCAGAAATGTCATAGCCACCTAGATGAAATTGTCATGTTTTCTACTGCTCGGCAGACTTGATCATATGATCCTTAATTCAAAATCATCCTCTATTTCTTCAAAGGTAATGATCACTCTATGTAAAGATCATCATCGCAATGTTACGCCCTATTTAATATTGAAAGCAAAATGCGTTTACATTTCTTGACATTCATCATAATTCTGTAATTCCCATTCGTCCAGAATTCGAAACAGAACGTTCGTAAATGATAAAATAATCATGCACAAATTATTGTTTTCGTTCTGCAACTTTTCATTGCCGTTTGCTTGCCTGGCTGGCCGACGGATGGACGTGTAACCATTCCTTGGTCATGGTTCGGGGACCCATAATCATCTTTACAACCCACCGTAACCCATGTTTACAGTCTGTAATATTGATGGTGTTGTACGTGATATTGAGACCCGATGCCAATTGCAACGCGGCACAAACAACAATAATCGATGCAATCATATCGAACGGAACGGAATGGTGTGCATTCCATCGATTCCACTGTTGATTCAGGTGGCGCACAAACCCACCCCCCATTGACCTTTCTTTTGCTACTAGTACTTTTTAATGTTGTATGTCCGTTTCAACGGAGTCGCCCTGTTGCACGCTTACCTCCCGTTGGTGACAAGGTGCTGCCCTGCTTCATCAGTGCACCGTACACGAACCACACGCAGTGCGGCAGGGTGTAGATGATCTGCTCCTTATCCTTCGTGAGCCGGTGGCGCAGTATCAGCAGCCCGTAGATGATCGGACCGACAGCCAGGAGGGACACCAGGATCAGTATCCACACGTCCCGATTGAAGGGGGCGAGCAGACCGGACCCGCTGGCCGATTCCATCGGGCGCACCATGATCATGATCCATTCGCCCTCGTCCAGCCCGGTCGAGTAGCGGATGTGCTGCCGAGCGTCGGCCAGGATGGGCAGAAAGGAGACGGCCATATCGGCGGTACCGTTGGTGAGCAGCTGCAGCACACTGCCGGCCATATCGTTGGACGAGCCGACAATGTTCTGCTCCGGCATTACCAGCTCGTAGGTGAAGTTGAACTTTTCCATCAGAAACTCGAGCAGCTCGAAGGCAACGCCGGCCCCGATGTACGTGCCGTTGATCTTGACGGTGTAGCTGAGGGGCCAGTCCTGGGTACATGGGGAAAGAGAGAGAGAGAGAGAGAGAGAGGAGAGAGAAAATCAAGATTTTAGGATGTTTTAAAGAGGCTTTTAACATAGATTGCAGGGTCTTTTGAGTAATCCAAGAGCTAAAGCTAAGAGGATGAATCGTCCGAAAAGTTGTATATGATCGGATGTAGATGAATTGCGTTTAATTGCGCTAATAATCCAATGGAAAAGGATCATCTTCAGCTAGTCTATGCCTAGTGCATTACCTTTAACTTATAGTCAAGTATCTTGTGGCCAAAAACCTAATGTTGATTGTCTAAAAATCGTCATGTAATCATTCTCAGCCTACTCAGACGACATTCTTCAGGAATGTCTACATCACCGACATCATCAGTCCTCAATATGGACCTTGTTTGTCTAGATGTAATGACCTAAGATCATACCCTGTGGCTGTGCCAGATTATTATCAATATTTCTGATTATAAAACGTTATTGTCCAGAAGAGTTTAGTTTGAATTCTAATGGAAACTTAAGAGCTTGTGGTTGTGTAAGATTATTTTCAATATTAATATCCTTAAATAGCCTTAGCCTAGTGAAATCAAAGGCGCGTTTGTTCTTGAATACTTTCTATTCTCTATGATATGATAGTGTGATAGTTATTCTCTGAAGTGTACAACCTAAGTAACTCCTAACAATCACTAAACAACTTTATCACAGCTTTCTTGGACAACTGTTCTAGTGATGGGTAAAGTTGGTGAAAATCCGGAGTCGACTCCGATCCGACTCCGATAAATTCGGAATCGGCTCTGGAAGTAGGTCCGCTCTGCAATATCCGGAGTCGTTCGGAATCGTCCGAAATGGCATGGAGTCGTCCGGAGTCGCCCAGAGTCGTTCGGAATCGGGGTCGTCCGGAGTCGTTCGGAATAACCCGGAGTCGGAGTCGTCCGGAGCCGCCTAGAATCACCCGGAGTTGCCCGGGGTCGGAGTTGTCTGGAGTCGGAGTTATCCGGAGTCGTCTGGAGTCGCCCGGAGTCGTTCGGAATCGGAGTCGTTTGGAATCACCCGGAGTTGGAGTCGTCTGGAGTCGTCTGGAGTCGTCCGGAGTATTCAGGAGTCATCTGGAGTCATCTGTAGCCGGCCGAGGTCGGCTTGTATAGGAAGTGCACGCGCAAAGTGAAAGACAAAAAAACACAACGAAAGGAAATGTCTGATCACAATCACATTAAACTATACGGCTCCTGTTGATTCCGACCAACTCCGATTCCGAACGACTCCAGACGACTCCAACTCCGGGTAATTCTGAACGACTCTGGGCGACTCCGGACGACTGCGGGCAACTCCGAACGACTCCGGTCGACTCTGACTCCGGGTGGATCTAGTGGCTCCATTTGGTGGGTGTCGGAATCGGACTAACAATAGTCGGAGTCGGATCGGAATCGTGGGTGCGCTCCATACAACACATCACAAAACTGTTCTATGAATTCTACCCATTCGTCTCGAATGACAACAGCTGTTATTGGTTTCCATTTTGCTCGGAACTCAAACACCACTACACTCACCTGCAGTGTGGTGACACGCAACGTTGTGCCAGTCAACCGGCGTCGCAGTTCCTGCATTTCACGCTCCTTCACCTCCGCACTCGCGTCCATCTCCAGCTGGTAGTACTCCGTCGTCTCATTACCATCCCATTCGACCGGTGCAATACCCTGAGCATCCACACCGAGTTGAGTGGTGGCCACTACTATCATCATCATCATCGCCAGGGCCACAGCAACCGTCGCCGTCATGCCGTAACGCCGTCGTTGCGGATCGCCATGATCCTTGTCGGGCCATCGCTCGGCACGACACAGCGCGTAACTTCTTGCGCACGGCTTAACAAAACGCACCATCATCATCATCATCACAGGGAATCGGTCCATCCGGGTGAAGGATACACATTTTCGAAACGTGTGCCGGTCCGTGTTTAGTTCACTCGCGTACGGGAAGGATTATGGTTACGTGCTCGAAGAACAGAGCGACTAAACGGCGCCAAACCACCACGCAAGGATACAAACGCAACACAGTGAAATGAAGTAGGCAAAGAAAGTTAAGGCGAAGCAGTGGGAAAAACAGTACAACGAACAGCGAAAAGGGATCGAAGCGGGGAAAATACAGGGCTACGATGCGAGATCTTCAAACTAAATTTAAAACAAAAAACCCAAAAACGATGCTGCGCAACAAAGAAAGCCAATTTAAATCAATCACGAACGCAAAAGCACAACTTGGCACAACAGAACTAAAAGGGAAGAATTCCTCGCCCGAGCACGCTTAACGGTCGGCAAGTCCCACTAGTGGCTTTAGGGTCGGGGACAGCTTCAATATGTGTGTGTAGAGCCCCCGTTTGCAGGGCTGGCGTGTGTGTTCGCTTCCGTCGAAAGTCACCGATTGACTGGCCCAGACACTGGCCTGTCATCGTACTCGTATCGCATGCCGGATCGGGTTGACTTCAAATACACAAAAAAACCATATGACCACAATGCACGACACTCACTCATATGCCGCGTACGGGAGGGTGTGTGTCATGTGTCCGTGAGCTTTGTTGTTGTTGTTGTTGTTTCCGGTGCTGTGTTGCACGACAGGAAGGGACCGTGATTGGGAAGAATAATTTCATAATAATTTTATTTATTGAACCATTTCGATCGCACCTGTGCCCACTGGCACAGTCGGGCATAAGAGGGCAGTCGTTGGCACACACAACCTCAATGTCCTGATTTGATTCGTACAAATGGATTGGGGTGGGAGAGGAGGGGTTGATATGGGAAGCCTCGATTGCGGACGCAAGAGAGATCGTACCACAATGATATACGCGCAAATGGCGATATCGATTCGAACGCGCTGGGTTTACCGATGGGTTTAATACTTTTACTTCAAGATAATTTATTAAAACCAGAGTTCTGTAGAAATCTCATTTCCATCAAAATTTAATTTTTGCTGCAAACTATTCAAGGCAATTTCCAATGATTGGTTCTAGAACCTCAAGGTCACTCAATGTGGCCTGTGGAGAGGGAAAGACACTAGAAAAGGGGTCAAGATCTTATCACTCCAGAAGCTCGCTCAACGCAATTTGAATGCATTCTTACGATAGCAACTACGAAAAAAAGGGAATGCATTTAGATTTGTTTTGGATTATGTATAATTTGTTGCCATATAAATTGCATCGCAGCTATTGATACGCGACGGTGGCACCAACGGCGGGGTCAAAAGGGGGTCCCTTTGACTGTGTTACTGTGTGTCATAAGGTAAGCTTTTTTGTTGCCCGTTGGATTTTGTTTTTTGCTGCCGCCTTCTGCCCAACTGCCATTAGATGATCACAGCCGTGGTGGTCACGTGTCAGGATCAACCAACCATTAGCGGCATGCAATCCGAGCAGCGATATGATGCGACTACCGATGGTGGGGCGGGTTTTAGGGGTAAGGCGTAAGGAGCGGATAATTGAACTAGGCTGGCTGCATCGATATGTTGTGCAGAGTGCAACTTTGAAAAGCATTGGAACACTCCCCGCAGCGACGTTGTGGCCAGGTCCATCATTGGCTATGAAATAATTATTGCACAATTTGTACATCTTGTAAATGAGTT
This sequence comes from Anopheles gambiae, assembly GCF_943734735.2. Taxonomy (NCBI): domain Eukaryota; kingdom Metazoa; phylum Arthropoda; class Insecta; order Diptera; family Culicidae; genus Anopheles; species Anopheles gambiae. The sequence continues at coordinate 93,079,685 of NC_064602.1, forward strand.
TTGTTTTGTAGCGTTTATTAGACAATAAACGGCTAAAAGGGAACCACATAGTGATCAAACGATAACAGATAACTCATTTTGATGCAATGAGAAATAAAAAAAAAATACAAATTAATATATTTTCTGGAGCGTGTTTTTTGTTCGTAACAGCAACTCTCTAAAAGTGCATTACAGTGGTTGCAAAAATAAAAGCAATCGAATGCGATGCACAACGGCATCGTCGCAAATGCCTCCCATCCCACCTTTAGTTCAAGGACGAAACGTGCTCAATATTACGCGTTGTTTGATTTATACGAACCCTCGCGCAGCCAGCGCACAAACGAGGAAAGGACATTGGAACGGCCTACTCCGTACAAATCAATTTTTTGCCTCCTTGTTTTGTTTTCCAAAACACTCACACCACCCAACCAGCACCATCCCCACCACCAAATGCAAAAAACCCCCTCCCCGAATCAACCAACCATTTCCCATGGTACCCATGGTAACCGGGGACGGTTGTTTAGTTTGCGCTTAGGTCCTTCCCATTTTCGTGTGGAATATTCCAGGCGCACAGTTGTGTGGTGCTTTGTTCTTTGTTTCGGACAAGCATTTCGGACCTTTAAGCAGTGTGCAGTGGTTTGTGTGGTTGGCCGGAATGCCGGAAGAACAGATCCCACTGGATGAGTACCAGCGCCCTGGGTCCTCGTCCTCATCAGCGCCCAGATCCCGGCAACCGTCGGTCGGGGAGCTGCAGGAAAATGGACCACACGAGCACGGCAGGGGACACTTTGTGGCGATACGAAACATGCTGAACGCGACGCGTTACCGCCCAGTGGCCCGTATTGCGCCGCTGGAACCATCGTTCGTGCCCGCGCCCCAACGCTACTTCCCGATAGTTATACCCGCCGAACCGACGATTGAGGAGCTACTGGTAGGTGTTGCTGGTGGAAACTTGTGCCAGTGCCTTCTTTGATGTGAGATACGCTTCTTTACAGCGCCAGGCAGCTGGCACCCAGGAGCTGGCGACGGTGAGCGAGATCAAGCTGAAGGTCATCTCGCACATGACCAGCCTGCAGCGGATACCGTGCTTCATACCGCAGCTACGGTCCCTCATCCTGGAGGGCAGCATCGTGATGACGCTGCGCGATCTCGGCTGTGATATGACGTTTCTGCGCTACCTAAACGTGTCCCGGTGCAGCCTGAAGCATCTGGACGGTACCACGGGGCTAGAATCGCTCGAGGAGCTGGTGGCCGACTACAATCTGATCCAAGAGGTGGGACCGTGCACGAATCTGATCAACATAAAGAAAATTAGCCTCAAAGGGTAAGCAGCGGTAGTCGTAGGTAACACTTTTCAGGATCTTTTTTCAGAGACTAGGAACTTCTTTTTCCACAGCAATCGTATCACCGACGTGGGCAGTGTCACCTTTCTAGCGCTCTGCGAAAAGCTGGAAGTGTTGGATCTGAGGGAAAACTTTGTCGCAGATGATCCCTCCTTCTGGCACGTGCTACGCACCAACATTCCCCAGCTGCGGTGTCTGAACGATACGCAGTGTCGGGAGCTGGCGAACGATGATACGGACCTATCCAGCTCCGACTATCGATCGTCCAGCTCGGGAAGCAGTGAGGATGTGCAGCGAGGTCGCTGGGAAGGGTCTGTGGCAGCAAGTGGAAGGGAAGATGTGCCACACCCCCCCGGGGCCAGTGTACTGCGACGTCCCATAACGTCCGCTTCCGTGGAGCGCCGTGTTACGGTGGAACTACTAGATCAGCAACGTCCTTCAACGGCTGGTAGGAGCATATTCCCCAAGAGAGTTTCTTACAAAAAGTCGAGTCAAAATTTCACTCCCCCTCTCTCCAGATCCAGTGAAGATCAAAGCCCAGCTCACCTCGGGCGAACCAGTAGTGGGCAGTGTCATCACAAAGGCCCGGCGTCGCCGCCGTCAGCGTACCGCTTGGGGCGAATCGACCTCCTGCTCCAGCGTGAGCAGCTCCGAATCATCATCGTCGTTTGCAAAAGATTTCCCCGACCGGTTGCCCCAGAAGGCAGTCGATCTAGAGCTCGGCGTAATCGGTCAGGGTGAGACGTCGCGTGGCCAACAGCAGCAGCAGCAGCAACAGCATCGGACGGCCGTGTCCGCCACCGAACCGGACGATGACAACGACCCGCAGAGCCTGTTGCGTGCCGCACGCCTATGGCGCCAGCGATCGTTGCAAACGCGCGAAACGATACGCGAACAAGAGCAAATGCTAATTCTGCGGCAGCTGCACGATGAGAACTAGAGCGGAACCGCCTCGCAATGCCATGTGCGGAGGGGTTGAATTTGATTGTAGAAAGTTTCATTACGTGCGGTTTAGTGGTAGAGGTAGATGCAATGTTTGTTTGTTTTACGTTCTTTGGTTGGAATAAAGCACCCCCGGTTTAGTACGCGAGTTGTGTTGTGACGATTGGAAGTGGAGCTGATCAGGTATATTATCTCATAAGTCTTAATATTCTTTCTTGGGGCCTACTCTAAGAGCAAATGGGAATTCTTACCTTATCGAAGACATACCGATGCGCCTGTCCATCACAATTCTCGACACATTTTTCATGATGCGCTTCTGCTGGCTTCCTGTGAGCATTTCCATGACAATTCCCACAAACTTCCTTCACAATCACCTGCTTCTCTGGACCGTCACCGAGTGGACGCTTAGGTCGTGTCACATTCATCCCAAGAAACTCTCCAATCAACCTGTTCACCGTTTTAGGATCATCTTGATGCATGAAACGACCCACCCGTGCCACAAACCGTGTTTCCAACGGCTCGTAAGCATCCGTTAGAAGACTCATGTACTCTTCTGGCGTTTGTCCGAAGTAATCCTCCTCCCGGAACAAGAACAATCCCGGTATGTTGGCCGGTTTGCGTACCCGGTACTCGTACTCCTCCAGGAAGAAGTCGGCGAAATTCTCCCTAAATGCAACCAACGCGTGTCCCAGTGCCGCCGGTTGTGCGAACGTGTACTTGTACGCTTCCAGATCTTGAGGTTTTGCGTCCGAACCGAGCAGCTTGTTAAACATGGCGTAGTCATCGGTGCGTGCGAGAAGCACAGGGAGCTCTCCGGTGTACAACAGGAAGGCAGACTTCAGCAGTGTTGCTAGAGGAATGGCTCCACGCTGGTACAGCTGCTGCAGGATCGCTTCCGAGGGCATGCCGAGCAGTACGTAGCGTGATACCCTATCCGGGTATTGATTAACGATGTGCCAGCCAAGGATGGAGCCGGCTCCATTCCCCACCAGTACGCATTCCGACTTGCCAAGGGCGGTGATGAGCGAACAGACGAGCCGGGCCAGATTGCTAAGCTTGTAGGTGACGCTGTGTGCCGGTGGTTCCGAGCGTCCAAAGCCAGGTAGGTCGAGCGCCACCGTCCAGTAGTCTTTCGAAAACTCGTGCATTTGGTAGCGCCAGCTGTACCAGAAATCGGGCAAACCGTGCAGAAACAGCATCAACGGTTTGCTGCTCGACCCTTGCTCCACGTAGTGTAGCTTAATGTTCTGTTGGAGGCAAACGGAATGGTACACTGATTACCGCGGAAGCCAATCAGCGTTGAGAAAACTACTTACGTGCACAGTAATGTACCGATGAGTGCCCCATTTGCTGTGGTTCAGCGTGTCGGGTGGATGGGGTCTCGCGTTGGGAACCCAGTACGACACATGCAGCCATCGGATTAGTCGCAGAAAGAACGCCGCACAAACGAGCAACGCACGCCGCACACAACCGAACGCTAATTGATCCATTACCGATAAAGAGTAGAGCACGGTTTACCGTTTCGTTTATATTGGGCGGCTTTCTGTGGTTGGGGCAGTGCGCCAATTGGGTGGGAAAATTAATGCAACCAAATGAACTGATCGGTTGTCGCACGCAAACTGCACTTGGAAGGGTTTGCACCGTGGTGCATCTAATTGTTTATGCGATTATGCCACCACCGCCCCATGGTTGTGATGGGAAAGGTTATTTACCAGCAATAAATACAGTTTGTTCCACAATTTGTTCTCCGTGTTTGCACTCTCTGTGTGTGGTGCGAGGAAAGTGTGAAGATGAAGGCGATATATAAGCCAACATCTCGGGGAGAGGGTAATATCTGCGAAGCGTGATGGCGAAAGTGCTGCTGCTAATCGGTACGCTGGCTTGGGTTGCTTCGATGCAGCGGTGCAGTGCGACGGATCATCTGCCGCCCGATCAACGCCAGCTAGGGGAGCTGTTTCCACTAACGATCATACACATGAACGATCTTCACGCGAGGTAATTTGATTGTGTAGAAGCGCTGGAGCTGTAATAACGGTGATTTGGTTTGGCAGATTTGCAGAGACCTCGGAACGATCGTCCAAGTGTAAGGCGGCGGAAGGTGACACCTGTATTGCGGGCATTGCACGCGTATTTCACACGGTGCAGGAACTGAGAAAGCGCCACCGCAATGCACTGTTCTTCAATGTGGGTGACAACTTCCAGGGTACGATCTGGTACAACTATCACCGGTGGCGGGTGGTGGCACGATTCATCAAGCTGCTGCATCCAGATGCGATGGTAGGTGGGTTGTTGTAAAGACTCCCACAGCATTGATTGCAACTTATGGGAGCTTTCTTCCAACAGACACTTGGCAATCATGAGTTCGATGATGGACTGAAGGGTTTAAGGCCGTACCTGAGCGCACTGGCAAAGAAAGACATTCAAACGGTAGCGACGAACCTGATCCGCTCTACAGATCCATTCCCAGCCTTGCCACGATCGGTTACTATCAAGCGAAAGGGACGATCGATTGGTATCATTGGTGTGATTGCGGACAAAACGCATGTAAGTGTCCTTCAGTGATGACTTGTAATCTCAGATTCGTTCAGAAATATGCATCAGAGTTATCCATCTTCATCTCATTGGTAGGAACTTTCCAACACCGAAAGCATCACATTCTCCGACTCGGTGGCCGCGGTACGCGAAGAAGCAGCCGCCCTGAAGAAGCGGGACGTGAACATCATCCTCGTACTGTCGCACTGTGGCCTGGAGGTGGACAAGCGTATCGCGCTGGAAGCGGGTGATGATGTGGACGTAATCATTGGTGGCCATTCGCACTCGTTTCTGTTTCCGAACGCGTCCAGCAAGCCTCACAACCAGCAAGACACCATCCTGGGCGACTATCCTGTGGTTGTGAGCAATGCGAATGGGCGAAAGGTATTGATGGGATAACTGTGGGGTCCAGAGATGAGGCTCTTGAGCATGTTCTAATTATCCGTTCTCAAAAAAAGATTCTAATTGTGCAAGCGTATGCCTACGGTAAGTATGTAGGCCGGTTGACGGCGTACTTCGATGCGCAAGGCGAAGTGCAACACTGGGAAGGGTTCCCCGTCTATCTGTCCAACAGTGTGCCGCAAAGTCGGGTGGCACTGCGCATTCTTGCACCGTACCGCAGACAGGTGGAAGCTTACGGTGCAACCAAGATTGCCCAAACTACGGTCGATCTGGTGCAGGCAACCTGTCGGCTGGGCGAGTGTAGTCTGGGATGTTTGGTGGCGGATGCCATTGCCGATTACTACACCAACCATACCTTCCATCCGGTAGCGATCATCAATGCGGGAAACTTCCGATCTCCAATACCGAAAGGCGGTACGTAAGGAGGCAATGTCTCCTATTTGTTTTTACTCACTCTTTCGCGCCTTTTTCCATCACCATCAACAGACATCACGAATGAAGAAGCGATCGGTGCGAGCCCGTTCTCGAACACGGTCGATCTGCTGACGCTCCGCGGTGACGCACTGTGGCAGCTCGTCGAGCACTCGCTCGTGTGGGACAGCGTGAAGCGGCTGAACGTGGCCCAGGTGGCGGGACTGCGCGTGGTGGCCGATCTCGATCGTGCGCCGTACGGCCGGGTACTGTCGATCGATGTGCGCAACCTGAACGATGGTGTAAGCTACGAACCGTTGAATCGCACCGCAAACTATCGGGTGGTGACGATGTCGTTCATTGCCACCGGTAAGGATGGATTCCGGTGGGCGTTGGAGCGATCGGAGCGGCAGATCGGTCCGCTCGATTCCGATACGTTCATCCAGTATCTGAAGAAGCTGAAGGTGGTGAACGAAAGCAATCTCGTCGGGGGAAGAATGATACTGAACGGTACGGTAAAATCGTAGCAGTAAGGTGTAAGGAAATTTACCCCCAGAAAGCTTTTGGATTTGAAAGTGAAAGAATCATTTATAAAATGTAAAAAATCACATAAAAAGCAGACTAAGGCTTAGCAGTTACCAGCGAGAGTATTTCTTCCAGCTAAAAAGCTGTGCAAGCGTCGTGGATTACATCATGCACGTGAACACACACAGCTGTATAAACAGCAAATAAATATGCCGCATTGTTTGAGTGGAGCGTTTGAATAGAAGCTTGCGGGTTTGCTGCTAGCTCGGTATCGCCGATTAAATCAACATTTGTTCAGTAAATTGCTGATCGCGCTGTGGGAAAGATGATTGAGAATCGAACATCATCTTTGACTAGCTTCTCTTTATGTTAGACCGATGAATCGCTTTGATTAACTTTTTCATACAGAATGTGGACAGTTTTTTAAATGTCAAATGATATTTAATATTCAAATTTAAGTTAAATTAGAGGGAAATTGTTTTATCTATTTCATTCCTTTCCAGAAGAAAAGATTAAAAATTATTAATTAAAATCTTAAACCACAATAAAAGCAGTCAATCCTGCCCAAATGCTCTAATTAACCATAAGCGTAAGAGATAGTACTTTTTTGTCTTATCGTAAGTAATGAATTACCTTATTTTTGCGTTTCAGATCATACTTTTTCCCTTTTGTTTATGATAGCTCTATTCCCACTTGAGCTCTATTTCCTAGCAAATAAGACTGTTCCATCGATTCATGTTAATGCTCCAAACCATTTCCTTTACCCAGTCCGTACTTTTAACCGCACAATCACACTCCAACCGTAGCCACTAGCCACAGCTAATTCACTTTTTCACTCTCCGGCCACCCTGCCATCTCACTTATGGCGGGAAATCGCAAATGCAGCTAGCTGCATCAGCTGCACACAATCATCATCGATCGATCGTCAGCCGGGCGGATTTTGCCGGCCGTTAGAAATACCGTTCGAGCATCCCTGACGTAAGGTCACGATATGACAATCATGCTCATCTTCCCATCGCCAGCATGATGCTGGTTGGCTACTACCAACCGCGAGCACTGTAATTACAATGGTGGTGAGCCATCGCGAGAAAGAGAGAGAGCGAGAGACAGGGCGGTTTATATCCCACCGAAGGGGTCGGACGTAATTTAGTTTGCGCGAGTAGCGATATGTGAGTGACGAGGTGAATTTGCCTTCTCTTAACCGCCGTTGCGCTTCACCCATACAACAATAACTTCAATTGTATCGTTGACTGTCGATACAGTAAGTGGTGCAAAAATAGCATAGGTCTTACATTAAAAAAATATGAATAGAAAATATGAATAATAATATTAGCTCTTATGCAATGTACATTCGAACAAATCAGCAAAATATGTAATTTAATACGAATGATGCTAAAACATAATTAACAAAAAAAGAGTATAAAATCGAACAGCATCCGCCTTCCCGGCCTAGAATGTAAGGCCGCCGACTCATTAGCATACGCGATGCCTAATTTATTCTAGCGTCTTTTGATCCATAAAAACCCTTACACGCACGCAAAACGAGTTCCACGTGCTCGCCTACCAACGCGCTCGCTTCAGTTAGCGCTCACTGTAGGAGGGGTTCATTCCCTCGACAGCGTGTCGCGGTCCCACTACAACACAATCGCGCCGCTGCCCTTATCGCACACGGCTTGGTGCGGGACCGGGCGGGAAGAGAGCAATCGAAAGCGGCGTCTGTGTTCGAGACTCGCAGCAGATTTGCCGTTTGCGCTCGCGCAGTGCGTCGCCGCGGTCCGCGTACATCACACACATCGCGCAGAAAGTGTCGTATGCCGCTTGTGCGGATTGTGTGAACAAGTAAGTTGGTCCCCAATCCGAATCCCGGCCGGGTGCGTTCGTGTGGCACGATGATCCAGTACTACGTCCGCGAGTCGATCCAGTTTGTGGTGTCGTACGCCCTGTGTCTGTTCTACAGCTGCCGGGTGCTGTTCGGTCTGCTGGTGCTACTCATCACCAAACCGCACACCAAATTTTGGGCCACAAAGGAGCGGCCCGCGCCGCCGGAATGTTTGCGCAATCACGAGTACGGCACCGATAAGTACCAGAATGCGAACGTAAGTAACCTTGAGCGTGTGAGTTGGAACGATCGATGAATCTTACGTTGACTGCTTTCGGACCCCGCAGGGCATACGGATACATTTCGTGGAGAATGGAGATCGCAGCAAACCGCTCATGGTGCTCGTGCACGGCTTTCCCGAGTTTTGGTTCTCGTGGCGCCATCAGCTGAAGGAGTTCGCCAAAGATTACTGGTAGGTGGTTCACCGGCACCACAAGCTCCCGATCTTGGTTTAATGAAGTGAATTTCACCGATCGCGACTTTGTTCTCAGGGTGGTGGCGTTGGATATGCGCGGGTACGGTGACACCGAGAAGCCCCAGTACCAGTACGCCTATCGGATCGACAACATGACCGAGGACATCCGGTGCCTGGTGCGACAGTTAGGTAAGTCGAACAGGCGCTAAGTGATTGACGATACTGTTACCTGGCCAAAGTTCGGCACCGTTGTGCATGACATGCATATTACGAATGATGCCACATACACACACAGGTCCGTGATAAGCCACGCTTCCCATAGATAATGGAGAGACCCGGGGCGCACTACCGCGCAGCTGATTCGTGGTTGATCATTTGCGCGCACCACCCTCTCTGGTGCGCGCGCGCGCTCGCGTCCGTCGCCTAGTGATTGTGAAATACAACACGATGACGTTGCCATTGGTGACAGACGGAACCGGCTTCCGATTGGATTGGAGTCGGGCGTTGAACGGGACCGTCGCGGTTTTGTTTACACGTTGTGTGAGCAAAGAGTGGAGTCGTTTTGGCGCTGAGCCTGGGACATTATGCAACAGTCAATAGTGATGATGTTCATGTATTGTTTTGGTTGCTGTTGTTGCTGTTTGTTGTGATCTTCCAACAGTTTTTGGACAGCCGACATTAGTGTGGGCATGATAATTTGGTTTCGTTGGTGTTGATTTTAAAGGTGTGATTGGAAACTATTTGGAGGACTTATTTGCTTGCCACAGCGAATGGAGATACCTTTTTAAACCAAAGAAAGGGAGATAGAGAGAGAGAGAGAGAGAGAGAGAGAGATATATATAGAGAGAGAGAGAGAGATAAAAAGCAGTAACAGAGTTTGTACATGTTAACAGCTGTTACCGTTACTCCTGAATCCCACGGGGAGTAATCAATTTCGTAACAAAATACGCCTCTGATCGAGTTTCAGTTTGAAACTTAGCTCTTGGACAACTGTTTCCAAGAGCCGGAAGGACAAAAATCATTAAATTGATCGTTTAACCTTCACCTTGGGCCGTTGCGGATGCCAACAAATCTATACAAACTAGCTGGGGACAGATTGAATAGACGCTAAGCCCTTGCGAGCGATAAGGTTGATGGATGGAGGGGGGTTAGGCCCACGATTCACCATCGATTACCTGCTGCTGACCCACTGGCAGCGCCGGCTAGTTGCCCATTTTTATCGCAGTGACCATTCGCTGCCAAGGCCGTGAGTCACCGCCGAAGTTACATGAATGCGCAACTATCCGCGGATGGGATCTCTGCGTATGGGGGTTTTCAGCGAGGTGGCTTTAAAGCGTGTACTATCGGTCTATGGAATAGGCTCTTAGATTTTAATAGATATTAGTTAAAGACTGAAGGCTACATCTGAGCGTCATTGGAGTCGATGGGGTAGGTCACAAGAGTCGTAAAAATGGTGCCATGGGTGAAGCATACCTTCCAGACATGACTTACTGGGCAAGATCTTGCGAAGCAACTAACTAACACGGCCACTGTTTCTTGTCAAAGGTCGTCAAAAGTTTACCCTCGTTGCGCACGACTGGGGCGCAGTGATTGGATGGCACTTCATCACCAAGCACATGGAGATGGTCGATCGGTACATCATGATGGACGCACCCTCGCAGAAGATTGCCCGGAAGCTGTTCTCCACCAGCAAAACCCAGTTCAAGATGTCCTGGTAAGTAGCGCTTGTGGTGCTCCATCGTCATCCTTAAACCCTAGCAACTCCTAATCCCTCTCTCCTTAATCTCCTCTTCTCAAGGTACATCTTCTTCTACCAAATGCCCTGGCTGCCGGAGTTCTTCGTGCGTCTGATGGACTTCCACCTGTTCGAGGTGGTGTTCCGCCACCACGGTGGGCCGGACGTGATCGAGGCGTTCAAGTACACGTTCTCCAAACCGCACGGCATGACGTACCCGATCAACTACTATCGCCAGAATTTCCGCTTCTTCACGAGGCGGCAGATGCCACCGCGGCCGAAAACGTTCGCTCCCGGGCTGTACCTGATCGGCGAGAAGGATCTGTACATCTCGAAGGAGTCGGGACCGCTGATGCAGCAGGAGTTTGAGAATCTGGAGTTCCGTGTCGTGCCCGGTGTTGATCACTTCCTGCAGCAGCACAACCCGGAGCTGGTCAACCAGGTCATGCGAGAATTTCTGTCCAAGAGCTAAGCTCTGTGTTGCTCAATGTGAGGGCTTTGGGGGGTTTTCTTTGTAGTGGTTTTTTTTTAAAATAGAATAAAAAAATACTGCTAAGAAAGATATAATGTAACTTTTGGTCCGTTTTTTAATGCTGTTCCTTTAGAAATAACTCCTTCTAGGCTCTCCCCAGTGAACGCGTTTATTTCCACCGGCATTTTACTGCCGGCAAAGATGGAAAAAGCTGATATGTACACACACACACAACACGCTCACATTCTGCCGCAGTGTGAAAATGATTAACCATGACGCGTGGGCTGGGTGGGTGGCTGGAACCTGGGGCGAAAAAGTTCACACGATTTCCGAAACATGGTGCACGAACGGAGAACAACAAAGACAAGATTCCCACGATGTAAGTGCGGTTTCCCCATCCCCACTTTTAGCCGAATCATCCACCTTATCCCCCACTCCTCTCGCCACACCGGATCCACCGGATGGCCAACTGCTGTGGCTGTTAACGATGGAGCTTGTCTCGGTCACGTCCGAGCCGCGATTGACGTCATCAGCCGAAGCTGACGTCATACGGGACGAAAGGACTCACTTCAGCTGCATGCTGCTGCAGCCCTGCCGAGTGTCCCTTTTCCTCTTTCTAACACACACAAAGGTACCGAAAGTCACAGATTGAATGGGCTGAGCAGGGCAGGCGGGTTGGGGTGAGAACACTCTCCGGTTTTTACTACGGTTCATTCATTCGATTCTGCCCGGGTCTTTATGCATAGCGCACTACAGCAAGAAGCGCCAGTGCTGAGTCAGGACTTGAAGAACCCCGAGGAAGGACTCGAAGCATGGGGGAAGTCAGCAAGACGCTGCAGTTATGCTGGAGCAGCAAAACGACCCTATCATGCAGAGGAGGCAAGACAGAAACAAGTCGAAATGTTACGTCCGTTGCGTTCGTGTACTCCAAAGTTCTTGGAAAGTAAAGGAAACATCAAAAACCAAACAAACAAAGCTATTTCATTAGATCATAGTAGCTCTGCTGCCTCGATAGTAAAATGCGCTCTGTCACTCTCCATAGTAACGGTAGGTAGCGCGCGCTACAAATGCCTTTTTGGTATCTTCGCCACCTGGAGGGGGAAGCCGTCCGAGACTTCTTCAGCATTTGCGCGTTCAGCAAACGTCACCACGTCAGCGCCATTATCCTTTTACCACTACACATCGAAGGAGAAGGATGGCAAACGTATTGATAGCTTCCAAACACACGGGTTGTGGGAAGGGAACATGGACATGGGCACAGGGTGGCGTTGTTTTCGTTTCGCCCTGCTAGGCACGCGGATCGATAGCGCCTCGGTTGTTGTGTGAGTGCACCAAAGGATTGGTGCGCAGTGCGCATGGCCGAAGCAACTGGCATCCGACGAAGTCAGCACTACGCAATAGTTGCACACACTGGCCGACGACACGACGACCACGAGTTGTTGTAATCGCAAAGCAGGACCATTTTCGCCTGGCCAAGCGAACAGAAGGTTCTGACAGTCGATTCCGGACAGTGTACCAGCAGTGCACACAGTACGCGACTCAGAGACAGAGAGTGCGGGTGGCTTCAGGTCCCGACAGGTTCCCCTCGTTTCCTTTCCCTTGTGCTCCCTTTTTTGAGTGTGTGTGTGTGTTGGTTTTCCGATTTGTCTGCCCACTCGTCCCTGTTCAGTGATGCAACCACGGAACGCTGGCCTAGCTTGTGCTGGATGTTGAGAGTGGGCGCCCATACCAATCCGAAAGACCTCTGCTCCGTGTGTCCTGGTGTTCCGTGTTTCCACAGTGCTGGTTTGGGTGTTTGTTGTGGTCAATAGCCCTCTTCCACCGTGGCCGTGAGCGATGGAGACGACGGCACGCGTTCACCAGCCGAAGGCTGGCAGCTCGAGCTCGAGGCATCGGAGTTCCCGTGCAAGGCGCAGTGCGACTCCCCAACGGTTGGAGCAGTTGGAGCAGTCGGAGGCGCGTGGGATAGATGATGTGTCCTCCCAGCAGTCGCCCGACCAGGAGATGGCTATGGCTGACGGAACATCTAAAAATAGAACCACCGCTGCATCTCGCACCGTACGTCGACCGGACACACCGGAGCACAGTGGAGCGAGCAGCACTACAACGAATGCGAGCGGCAGCGTCACGGGAATGACCGTGCCCGATAGTGGTGCACTGTCGCGGGTGTCCCAAACGCCACGCAGCAACTCCCCTGCCATCGTAACGACCGAGCTAGTGGCGGAACAAGCGCCGCCAGTCGCTAGTGAGGAGCCGGCAGCGGGCCCGCCGGCCGACAAGCTGCAGAAGGGCATCCTCGGCTACATGGACCGCCAGCTGAAGGTGCAGTCGCTGTCCGATCCGCAGAAGAGCCCGGCCCAGCGCAGCACCCGCAGCAGCACCCGGAGCAGCAACCTGGAGAAGAGCCCGCGGCGAAAGCGCAGCAAGTCGGAGTCGCGTCGGCGCCGGGAGCGCAAGATACTGGCCGCGGGCGAGATGGAGGTCCGGCAGGCGAACGAAACGCTGATGCGCTACCTGAAGCAGTGCTCGGACTTTAACGATGCGTCCCTGTCGGGCGATCTGGAGATACCGGAACCGCTCGAGGATCGGCGCGTCCACCGGAAGACGAAGTCGCAGCGGGAGCGAAAGCAGCACCAGCCGCAGCAGCCGGACCACCGGTCAGGTGGCAGGACCCACGGTAGGTACCATTGCGTCGTTTGTCCAAAACCCGGAAAAAGTCTCGTGCGGCGTAAAGGAATGGAGAGAAAGAGAGCGAGAGAGAGAGAGAGTGAAGGAGAGCGTTACCGTTGGGCTATAATTAGAACCGTTCGACCGTTTTTTTGTTGGGTTTGTTAGGATGTTTACAGGCAGGTCAGCCGGACCCTGGTTACCAAGGAAAAGCGGCTGCCGGACGGAGAAAGGGAGAGAGAGAAAACGAGTGAGCGAAAGAGAGCGAACGAACCAACAGGGCGTTTTGTGTTGGCGGCACCTCGATTTCGATTTTCCAACAGTGATGTACAGGCGCGTGTGTGTGTGTGTGTGAAGGTAGAACCACACAGTGCCCTTAGCTTGGACGGGCAAAGAAGACGCCTCCCAGTAAAGGCCTGAGTGGTAATTCGGGATTTTCTTCGCAGCACGCGCGTGGGTGTGCGCGGATCTGGGTTTCTTGGAATTCTATTAATACGCCGCCACTTCGCTAAGATTCGTCGAGCGTTGGAAACAGAGAGGCGTAGGCTGCTCTAGCACGGAATTCCTGATTTATTGCGTATTAGTAAACACAACAAAGCGTCGTCTTGTACGGATTCTTCAATGTTGATTTTCCCAAGGAGCACTAGATTACTCGTAACCGTGTTGCGGTCTTTATTAGATTAGGCACATTAGGAAATCGCAGACACGCGAGCCTTGGTTTTGGGCTGCTTTGGTGGGTGACCTTTGGTCACGTAATACAAATTACAGCAGCAACTTCCTCAGACAAGATTTTTTGCGTCGTTTTGTTGTGTGGGATATTGGATAACGCTCTCAAGTTGATTACAATTTCATGTGCTACCAAATATCTTTCATTTTTTGAAGAATCCTGAAGTATCCAGAAAACCTGGAATTCTAAAAAAACCGGCTATATCCGGATGAAAGAGCCAATGGCAATGGTGGTCTGGCAAATGCGTTAGCAAATCGATAGGAGACCCTTAATCCTGCGGATTTCTGAATCAATCGTCTCTGTTCCTCTGTCCTTTGCTCGCGCCCGCAATATCTATCTGTCACATTTTATCTGACAGAACGCAAACGCTCAATCGAAATGCCATGTTCTCCCCCCTTTCTTTGGGTACGTCATATCGTCTCTGCGGGTTATCCTGCCTTCCCAAATGTCCCGATGCGATGTTGCCTTCCCTTTCATGTGTGTGTGTGTGTGTGTGTGTGTGTGTGTGTGTGTGTGTGTGTGGCGTGGGCGATGTATCCGTGAAAATCTGGGATGCCGGGGAGCACCCCGGGGAGTGTTTCGTGGTGTGGAGTGCGCACGTACCCTTGATGCCGGCTGCTTTCGTTGGGCACCGCTGTCGCAATGACGTCACAACGCCCTACGTTCGCTCGCCCTCTCTATCTCTCTCTTTCTCTCTCTTTTTGACGCTTGGTTAGGGTTTTATCAATATTATTGTGTCGCTCCGTTTTTGTTATTCTTCCATTCAAATAAGAAAAAATAAAACTCAGGGTGGAGTCGGTCCTTCGCCTTCCTCCAGCAGAATCTCTGACCGTCGAGTGCGTCCAAATTTAGCATCTGCCATCGAATGGGGCTTTGGTGCTTTGGTTGCACTGTTCTTTTTTCGGACCACCGGAGGCTCCCTTTTCAATGGCGAGCGGGACAAACAAACTCAGCCTGTGTGTGTGTGTGTTTCGGTACTAAAATAGGCAACAGCGAACACCCAGCCGGTAGGGAGCGAGGAGCGATTCTTCGATTTGATGCCTTTTCCTCGAGTGTGTTATCCTTGGAATGGGCCAATAAATAGAAAGAACGTGACGTTCTCTCAAGAAGATTATGGCTATTTTCGGTTTGAAGGGAGCTTTTGAATGATTCAACGCGTCGCCATTACTTTGCCACACCGTTGCCTGTTGACTTTGGGATCTTGGCGAAATAGAGGCGAGGCGATCTTTTTACCCATCGATGAGCTGGGATGAGACTTTTGTTGGTAAATTGTTCAAGTTTTACCCTTTTGCATTTTAGAACCACTTTTCAGAGACGAGATTTGTGTGTTGACCTTTTCGGGTTTTCCCAGCGAAACATGAGGGCCCCCTCATTGGCAGATCGAAATTCTTTAGACAAGGAGCTTTAGTCCCCTGTTGCTGCGTGTGGAGCAGCAAGGAGCGAAATTTATTGGCCCAACATCTTCACTCCCCCCTGTCACATACAGCCTTTTTTCCCCTTTATCATCTAACTTATCTTTCCCGAGACCGAACATTCGTACACACGATATCTCTCGCTCCCAACGCAATGATAACTGTGTTCCTTGAACTTTAGCCCACTCCGCCCTCACAGACGGTGACCTTTACAAGCTTGGCACAGCAGCACCGTTGACATTTAGCCGCGATCGAAGCTTGGTGGGCACGACGGGTTAGGGCTTAGAGGGTAGGCGATGAAACTGTAAGCTTCGGTGCAGATTCGAGGCAAGAAAAATAATGATCTGACCTATCTTCGGTGCTACCGGCACAAGGGGTATGATAAGCGAAAGGACACAGAACCATGATAAAGAAGGCACACGCCATGATTACGACTTGGCGCGAGACTGTTTTTGTTCCCTCCCCCCATGAACCCCAGGTCGCGGCACGTGAGCATTAGCTGATGGAGGTAATTAATTCCGCTGAAGATATGTGTAGGGGATGTGATGTTCCCCTTCATTCTCCCGAGCTTTCGCAAGGAAAATGAGATTAGCGCGGAAAACTCGTATAAGACGCAAAGCGTCGTTGTTCGCCTCTAAATATGGCACGGCTGTGTGTGTTGCGGTTTACTTTGCACTTCGTATGGCAAGGATTAAGGTTAATCTAAGAACCTAGCTGTGGGCGGTACAACGGATCCTTTGTAGGTAGAAAATCGTTCAAAGATGGTTTCTAATTAAAGAATCGTTTCGGAATTCTTTTGCAGAATAACATATCAGTATGCTGGAAATATTTAGATTCTCAATAAATGCCATAATACTGGGATGGCCCAGTGGTCTATTGTATATATGGGTCGGCTTCTACAATGCCAGACGGTCGTCAATTCTCATCCAAACCGTCCTCCTCAGAATCAAGGACTTGATTTTGTAGTTCTGTGATACTAATAAGTCTCAGAAGCCTGACATGACCACACAACCACAATATATCTTTCTAGTTATTTTCATATGTTTACTATCACGTCTATAATAGTTCTGCGCTCACCTTTCCACCCTTTCTTAGCGGACGATCTGATGAGCTACCATGGCGAGATCTACAATCCCTTCACACCGGTCGTCTCACCGACGACCGAGGCGGCGGCCACGCGTATCGATAAGATGTACATACAGACTGCTAGCGGTTATCGACCCGTTGACAATACCTATTCCTACCACAAGTCTAGGGCACTAATCGGAGGAGACCCGGAAAGCAATAGGTAAGTAATTGGAGCAATTGTTAACAGCGGAAAGACATAACGCTCATCTCTAACGCGCTCTCCTGCAGCCATACGATAAGCACATCGGTACATCTGTCCTGTGCGGTGCAGCGCGTCTGGCATCTTCTCTCGACCGTCTGTCACGGTTTGCTCGGAGGCTTGGCCTTTGCCCATCTGCTGCTGATCTGCACGACCAAGCCGTACGATTGGGTCGATGCCTCGATACACCACTACTCGGCCTTTGCCGAGGTGTACGCCAACACGTTCTACTGTTTGGCCATCGTTTGTATGGTTTCGATATTCGATCGGTAAGTGTAGAAAGGGATGCACAACGGCACGTGCTTTTGCGACTAACGCTTGTGGCAGTTGTACTAATCCGATTTGCTTTACTTTTGTAGAATGGACATTGCGTACGGGGGCGATACGAACATCTCGTTCCGTGCGATCTTCATCATCATGATCTACGTGATGACGATCATACTGAGTCTGTCGGCTGGCACGATGGACGAACGGTTGTATGTTACCGCGTCGCTAAATGTCACCGTATGGGAAGAGGAATTGGTAAGTGAGGAAAATGCCCGAAACGTGGACTTTTGCTTAATACTAATATACTTGATCATCTCTCCGTGCTTCCCAACGAACAGGAAACGAACAAGGTACTAAGTGTGTGGAATGCACTGTCGATCGCCCGAAGTGTCGGTGCCATCTTCGGCTGGCTGATCGTGGGCTTCCTACCGAACCAGGACAATCTGTACGACCAGCTGCTCGAGATGGAAAAGTATCAACTGCAGTAGGAAATTGCAAACGTATCATACACTCCAGCGTGCTGTACATACTACCTGGGCTGGAGGGGACACACAAAGTACTAACCAAGAGTTACTGAACAATAATCACGCTTATGTCACTGTGGTGTGCAGTGAGTCACACAGCCCGTTCGCGTGCGTTCGGGGAGTCGTGAGCTTGCGGGCAAATTTAATGTAGTACATACATACCGTAGTAAGAAGTTGAGGTGCGTATCAGTTAAAAGTATTACCGTTCAGGAAGCTAGCAGGAAGCGGTTGTGGTAGCATTTACGTGCGAAACCAAATCAGGATGTACTGTGGGGTAGAATGTGGCATATTAGCGAGGGATAGTGCAAACTGGGAACGACTGATAATCATTGTTGTGGTGTAATCAAAATGATAGCAATCGTGATGCGGGTGGGGTGGGTGGTAAAAGTGGTTATTTCCACTGGTTCCGCGGTCGAGGCGTTGCAAGATAGCCGGAAGGATATTAGGATATTGAGACAATTAATTAATCTGTAAGCTGTACTGTTATCATACAACCATGTATCACGCTAAGGCGAATGTTCTGATTTCTCGTACACCATAAACGAAAGGGGACATTAATACTGGGCTAAGGTGTATGTGTTTGTCTATGATGAGTAATCGCAATATCACATTTATATGAAGAGATCGGTTGAGTTTAAAACAGATTTCCATGAAATGCTAATAATTTTCATTAAACTTTGTTATATAATTCTAGTCCTGCTATCTGATATACACACTATTGTAAGGAGTAACGGACATTAGACTAGACAACCTGGAGGAATATATTTCTACGCTGAATATTTAGGTCGAATTTATAAATAATCGCTCTTATCAGTGCGGTAGTGATATTAGTTGCTCGACATTGAAATAGGTACTGTATGAGTACGCGATCAATTCCGTGACGGAGCCAAGTCCGCGTACTATCTTTTATCTATCGTACTAACCGGAATAAAAAATGGGTAATTTCGGGATCGCGATCGGATCGAATGCAGTTCCACGAACGGTTTGGGGGTCAGGTCCAGTCCCAGAGCCAATATGAATTCAGAATCATTTCCTGGATAATTATATGTTCAGGATAAGTTCTAGGATCGGTAGGGGTTGGTAATCAGTTCCAGAACCGCTATATGCTCAGGAGTAATTCAAAACCCGGTATGGATTCAGAGTCTGTTCCAAGACTGGTATGGATTCAATGCTATTACAGGACCAGTATGTCTGCAGGATCACTCCTAAGATCAATATGGGTTCATGATCATGGTTCAGAAATGTCATGAGATAAGGATCAACATGGACTCGGACATTATAGAAACTGTAGTCGCAGCAAGTACTATTTGAATGGTTTTTCTTTAAACAACTTTTTCAGCACCTAGTAGTATTTTTTTCCCGCGTAAATTTGTACAGAAACCCTATAACCAGGACAAATTGATTTGAGTGTATACAAATGTCTGGTATAAATTAAATCTTGCTTCACCCAAACAGTTCGTTCAAATTAACGGCTTTTGTCGGATATTTCGCTATGAACGCCCAAGGTATCTATGGGTGCAGCCTTCTCCGACAGCCGCACCGCAATTGTCTACACCTTGGCGCTTGGCGCAAAACGTCAGCCGCGGAATCGCACACGCGCAACTGTAAACAATAACAAAACCACACGTCCGTTTTCCAGGTGCCGGCTAGCGCGATGGACGAAATCGCACAGATTGGGTTTCAAATCATTGCCTTGGCCAAGGACAAACCGGAAGGCATCAACAACGATGATCTGGCGGAATCGCTCCAGTCCGTACCGCCGGAGCAGCGCGTGCAAGCGCTGAACAAGCTGCTGCAGGAGGCGGTGCTGGAGATACTGAAGAAGGGCAACACGCTGATCTACCGGCTGAAGGATCCGGGCAAAAAGTCGTCCGCCCCGAAGGACATCGACAATGAGGAGCGCGTCATCTACAACATCGTGGAGGAGGGCGGCAACAAGGGCATCTGGATACGGGACATTCGCGTGAAGTCGAATCTGGTCATGACGCAGCTGAACAAGGTGCTGAAGCAGCTGGAAAACAAGAAGCTTATCAAGGCGGTCAAATCGGTGAATGTGAGTAGTGGTCGGGGTGTTTGGTGCGCGCGCTTTGCTGCCGTACTGATATTACAATCGTCTTCCAATTCGCAGGCAAGCAAAAAGAAAGTCTACATGCTGTACAACCTCGAGCCGGATCGGTCCATAACCGGGGGCGCCTGGTACCAGGACCAGGACTTCGAGGCCGAGTTTGTCGACGTGCTGAATCAGCAGTGCTTGCGGTTTCTGCGGCAAAAGCGCGAGGTGGCGAAGGGCAGCGGCGAGGGACCGCTGGCCGTGCAGAAGCTGTCCGAATGTTCCGTGGCCGACGTGCACCGGTTCATCTCCGATCTGGGCATTAGCAAGATCAGCCTCGACGAGGACGATCTGGAAACGATACTCAAAACGGTGGTGTACGACGGCAAGGCCGAACGGGTTGCCCAGATCAGTGGGGGTTTCCTGTACCGGGCGATCGAGACGCCGATCGCGGCGCCCGGGTTGGTGCAGATGCCTTGCGGCATCTGTCCGGTGGTTAAGAACTGTGCCGACTGTGGTGAAATCACGCCCAAGCTATGCACTTACATTAGCGAGTGGTTAGATTGAGCGCACGGGTGATAGTGGAGCGAGAGTGAGGGGCGCACCACCCTAAAAAGTGGCCCCATTTACGTATAGGTTTCGTTAAGATATGATTCAACAGCAAAATAGACAAACTAATCATGTGAAAAGAAGCAAACAAAATCGCCAACAGAATGACTTCTTGCCAGCCAGCAGCAAGCCTTAGTTTTGCCAATACGCTTTGCCGTTTATGTTTCTTGCCTCTCGGAGAACTTAAGATAGATATGGTTGCTTTGACTGGTCGACGGGTGGCACTCTCACACAACCAGCTCGCTTATCGCGTTTTGTATCGTAGTGCGCCGTTTAAAAAGGCGGCAGGAAAAGTGTGGTCTTTTGCAGTGGAATTTCATTCCATTGTCGCATGCTGACCGACCGCTGCCCGCTTTGATAAGCAAGCGCCGTTGCGTTAGTCCGTTTCAACTCGTCCTCGGGTGCGCAACTGTCGCTGTTCATTGGGACTGTGTGTGCATATTGCAGCCGAATTCTACCACCAATGGTGTTATCAAGAAGCTTGAAGGGAGCAACCCTGCTTGGGGGGTTGTTGTGGATCGTTTTCTTTGCCAATTTGGTCGCTGGCCAATTAACCCTTTACGGCTCGAGAGGTAAGTAGGAAGCAATCGTTCGGCATACATTAAACGCCATTGATGAGTTTTTGTTCATCCGAAAGCGCCCTCCATGCGTCGACCGCTCACTAGACAGTTGGTGGGGCAATGCCCTGCGCCGTACTTCCCGAACGGGGAGGCGAAAATTCGAAACCGTGGCCGAATGATGCGTTTCGACTGTGCGTACGGGTTTAAGCTGGTCGGCAATCGGTACTCCAACTGCCAGAACGGTCGCTGGGACACATCGATACCGGTTTGTGTGAGTAAGTGTACCCTCCTCTCCGCAAAAACATGTTCTACGAAAAGTGGACACTGTGTAATATTGTACCCCTTACTTACCAGAGTCCGGATGCAGCCTGCTCGCCCCGATAGAGTCCGGCCACGTGCTGTACGAGATGAACAAAGCGTCCGCCTTTCTGTCCTGCTTTGAGGGGACCGAGCTGGCCGGCTCGAGAAACGCCTACTGCAACGGGACGCACTGGGATCGACCGCTCGGTGTCTGCCGGCGGACGGGACAGGCGACACCGACGGCTTGTGACTTCGAGACCGAGTCGCTGTGCGGCTGGTCCAACGATGCGCTGCACGATTTCGACTGGAAGCGCAGCGACGGTACGCTGAACCCGCGCGCACTCCGAACCGGGCCCAAGTACGACCACACCACGATGCAGCCGAAGGCGGGCCACTTCATGATAGTGGATTCCGGCGAGCAGCTAACGAACGATACGGCCCGCTTCATATCGCCGCTGTTCGAGCCGGAGCTAAGCGTCGGTGCGTGCTTCCAGTTTTACTACCACATGTACGGGGAGTCGGTCGGTACGCTGAAGGTGTTCGTGAAGCCGATGAGCGCCGACCTGTACGATCTGCAGCCGGTGTTTGTGCAGCGGGGCAATCAGAAGAACGTTTGGCACGAGGGTCACGTTGAGGTGGGCCAGCAAGCGGAGCGCTTTCAGGTGGTGATCGAGGCGAGCCTGGGCATGCGCTACAAGAGCGACATTGCGATCGACGATGTGAGCTTGCTGCAGGGCGACAGTTGCCGGGTGGCGGTCGAGGATGGCGAGGAGCCACCACCGGCCGAGGTGGAGAACGTGCCGGTGAAGATAGAGTCGTGCGAAAACCGGTGCGGAAGCAGTATGGCCGCCGTGCTGAACGCGAACGATACGATTGTGCACTGCGACTGCCACGAGGACTGTGTGACGAGTGAGACCTGCTGTCCGGATTACCGGGAACGGTGCGTTTTTCAGGTGGCGGTTGGAGGGAGTAACGTAAGTACGACCACACCCGTTCCTGTACCGTCAACGTCTACCACGGTTAGGACAACTACGGCAAAAGCTGCCGCCACTACATCTACGCGGCCGGTGACAACGACTTCCACAACGGTCAGTAGCACTACTACCACCACCACCACCACAACCACTGCAAAGCCAACAACGTCAAGCGCTACTACGACCAGGAGTACCACTACAAAGCCAACCACGACGTCCACTGTCTCCACGACAACCACGAAGAAGTACAATCTACGCCCAAGGCCTAGTCTCGTTCCGCTTACCAATCGACCACAGCTGCCACCAACAACCACGCCAGCAGCAACGACTCGCAAAACAACTACGCCAACGACCACAGCCACCTCCACAACGGTGACAACGACCATCCCCACCACCACTCAATCCGACCTGGTGGCGGTTGAACAGTCCGTGCCATCAACAACCGAGGAGGTGATAATGCCCGGCCTGGCCATGGCCCCACTGCAGCCGGTAGAAAAGCTCCACTCCGCTCCGAGTCTGATGAAGTTCTTCGTGTACGCCATATCGACCGTAGTGCTGTTTGCGTGCATTTTAACCGCTGCGTACCTTTACGCACGACGGTCGCGTTCCAGCGTGCTGGCAAGGTTGAAGGAAAAATCGCAAAAGAGTGGCTTCGAGGACATCCGGTTTCTGGCTGGCGATGAAGACTTAGACTTTAACATTTCGCATGGGCGCGATGTGGAGGAAGGAGAGGAGGTGCTGGAAAAGAAAGGCAACGGGGAGGCAAAAGCAAAACAGGAAACCAAACCAAGCAAGAAGGACGCAAAAGCGGACATCGTAAGGATGGCAAAGCAGGAAGATAAGAAGAACCTTGCCACACATGGGCGCGGGGAAGAGGACAGTAACACCGATAGCGACGCGTCGACGGATGACGATGGGGCGGGCGGTGGTGGTGCGAAAAGGACACATGGGAAGCCGAACAAAAAAGCGTACCAGAAGTATGTAAAACACCACGACGAGGATATGGCATCGAGTTTACTGTGAGTGTGTTGATAAGAGCGGTGGTGGACAGCGTCACCATCCGGCGGGCACGTACCGCGGGGAATTCCGATAAGCAAATGATGCCGTTCTCTTGGTTTGCTCCTCCTTCTCTTCCCGCTCGCTGCCGAGCATAACAGGAAATTATGATGCGCAAATGTTGCGATAAAGATGCGATTGTAGGAAAGTGATGAACCCTGCGGGGTGCGGGACACAAAAACGAAAGCGAAATGTTTTTAGGCAGATTTTTTTTGTATTTCTCTTTAGGGTGAGTTGGTGTGAGTTAGTATGAGTATTTATTGGATGTAAACTGATACTGCATGGCGATGAGCGAAAGTACACTTTTTATTTTGAAAATAAACGACTTTACATTCAAACCAAAGTAGGCGAGCACATGTGCGTTCCCTGTCTCTACAATGGGAAGAGATTGCTCTCGTTCATTTCGTGAAGGGACAACAAAAGAATAATATTTTATCCGTTGATCCCATTTCAAGCCAAGACATTATTTGAAATATTTTAAAATGTATTTTAAAATATTATAGAAAACAATAAATTACAAACAAAAACAAAATTATTATTTTGTCCACTCATGCAATGACGGCGTCCCATTGTCAACTACGTGTCATCTGTTGTACGTGTCACTTTCGCTGCACGAAAACAATCTTTTGGTAGTGTGTTGTAATTTCGGTATCGGTGTGTGTATTGCGTTTGTTGTTTTTCATTTGGGTAGCAAAATGATTGTAAAATTACGAATATCCGAGCACGTTAAGAAGGTTAGTAACGGAATGTCTCTCTGCCCTTGTTTTCCTTCTAACCCACAACTAACCATTTCCCCTCTTCGTTTTGCAGCGCATTTGCGATCCGACGTTTGCCTCGTCGCCGGGTACGGGCGAGCTGTACGGTACCATCTGTGACGGTGTGCCGACGGTGATCGGGTTTGCCCGGGTGCTGAAACAACCGGCCGAAGCGGCGACGGTCGACCCAGATGCGGCCGAAAAGTGCGCACCCGCCGATACGCCCGCTCCCATCCAGCACAGCCTACCGAGCGGGCTGGATCTGATCGGCTGGGTCAAGACGGGCCCGTACGCCGATCCGACCGACTTTCTGCTCAAAGCCGGCCCGGACGCGTTCGTGACGGACAATCCGGTCTACCTGCACTACACCGGCGAACCGGGGGCCGACCTGCAGACGTTCATTTTCGAGCAGCGCAAGTTGCAGTCGGTCGAGTGCGTCCTGTTCGCGGACGAGTTCCTGCACCGGGAATACTACCTGCTGCGGCTCCAGTGCACGCTGACGCTGGTGTGCGAGCAGACGGAAAAATCGGTCTGCGAGAATGCGTTCCGACTGCGGCGACAGCTCGGGTCGGGCAGTGTGGCGTTTACTGTGCCCGCTGCTGCAGGCGTGATGCTGAGCGACTACGCCGTGACGGGCATCGATAAGGAGGAGAGCGTTGAAATGCTGCACGCAATGGTCACGGCACCGAAGCCGGAGCAGGACGATGGGTTCGGGGTGGCCGGTGGGCGTGTGAAAGCGAAAAAGGTGCCGGTAAGCAGTAAGGCGCCGAGCGGCTATCGGGTGATCGATTTCGGGCTGCTGATCAAGAAGTCGAAGGACGAGGTGGACGAAAAGTTGCGCCGGGAGGCGTGCAACGTCACGATTGACCGGCGGAACGAGGCGCAAACGGTGAAGGTACCGTTTCAGGTGGACTGTCTCAGTATGGTGCACCGGACGAAGAAGCTGGACAAATGTTTCGACAACATGGTGGAAAGTGTGGACTGTTCGCTCGGGTTGATCGAGGCCGCACTGCTCGAGCAGCTGCGGCACCAGAAACGGTTGTACGTGTCCAAGTGCTACCATATGCTGCCGCGGGAGCTGGGCCACTTTGTGACGTGCGTGTATCCGCTCGGGGAGGAGGTGAGCGAAACGGACTCGTTCCTGGAGCGGCAGCGCGCTAGCATGCACAAGCAGTTTGTGCTACCGCTGAACCGGCCCTACTTCCGGAAGGGCAATGCGCACCGGTTTGGATCGAGCAAGGTGCTGATCAATCCGCACGAAACTCTCGCCGTGCCACGTAAGTCGGGAATGGCCAATAATTGGTTTTCCAACTGAAAAATCAAATTCCAATAACGCTTTGTTTCTTTTCTTGGACTATTCAGATCCAGAGGGCAGAACCGCGGTTGTGGACGGTGTGTACACCTACCATCACTACATGCAGGACAACTTCGACGACAACGGCTGGGGCTGCGCGTACCGGTCGCTGCAAACGCTCGTCTCCTGGTTCAACCTGCAGGGGTACAGTTCCGGTTCGATTCCGACCCACAACGACATACAGTCCTGCCTGGTGCGGCTCGGCGATAAGCAGCGGCCCTTTATCGGGTCCCGCCAATGGATCGGTTCGACCGAGGTGTCCATGTGTTTGAGCGGACTGCTCGGGATCGATTCGCGCATCATGTTCGTGATGCACGGCAGTGAGCTAGCGTCGCGTGGCATGGAGCTGCTGCAGCATTTCCAGCAGGAAGGCACCCCGATCATGATTGGGGGCGGCGTGCTGGCCCACACCATACTGGGCGTCTCGATGAACGCGGAGCTGGGCGAGACCAAGTTTCTGATACTGGACCCACACTACACCGGCCCCGACGAGCTTGGTCCGGTACTGGGGAAAGGGTGGTGCGCATGGAAGGGAGGCGACTTTTGGGACAAAGTCGCCCATTACAACCTATGCATGCCGATACGTCCGAAGCGATTGTAAGGGAGGGGGGTGACAGGGTCGGAGATATGCTTTTTTCGTGTGTTTATGATGGCGCGCCGGGAAACCGTTTTTTTTTGGTTTGTTTCACACATGTTTCTCGTCTTTATCGTCTGTATAATTGTTGTTGCTTAAAACATGTTCTCCCTCTATTTAAATTAACTTTTTTGTATTCAAATTCGGGATAGGGCTCTCGTGCTGTGTACGATTTACGCGAGAGAGAGTGTTTGGCCAGTTTTTAAAAACGTTGGCCGATCGACTGCAAACTATATTATAATAAAGCACTTTAAATGTAAAATGTTTACAACTTTAAAATACTATCTTGTCAATTCTATCCTAAGGTATCTTTTTGTCGTGTTCGTTTATTAGGTACCTCCACATTTGGGGCCACTCGGGTGCTCTATTACAGTGATCTTCAACCTGTGGTTCGCGGGTTCTACAAAATATTGCAGAGCATTGAAATCGCTTCACATTCGGAAAGGTCACAGCATGACTGTGAAGATCGTTTCGTTGCGGTAGTCTATGCATTTTTGACACAAATTCTTCCAAAAGTTCAAATTTAGTTTATTTTTTTCGATTAATTTATCTATAAATTTATTCCCTGTTGTTTAAATTTAGTGCTGTAAATACTGGGGAGAAAGAAATCTAACAGTTCCTGAGTCGAGATACACAGTCCCAGACATTCCAACGTTTTGGCATAGGTTTCAAGACCCAGCACAGAGTGAGTGTCAATTCCCAGCTCGAGATATCATAGAATTCAGAAACCATTTTAGGATAAACATAGACCCAGCAATAACTCCGTTAACTTCAATGTCATCTTCATGGACTGAGAGTATCCCCTAGATATGGACAACTCAGAATTGTGTTTCCCAGTAACATTAAACGTTTCTAGTAGATATTTTTGAATAAGCTTACATCTTGCCTAAATGTGCCTAAATTGTACGAAGTCTTGTTCCTAGAGCCTAAACCTGCCGGTGATGCACAGATGCGCAGAAGCGTTATTGGGATTGTCATATCAACGTACAACCAAGCACAGAGCCTTGAGATAGTTCAAACGATCCGAAAAGATGTACAAAGTCCTGCGGCTCTAAGGTGACTTGATTGCGCGAACGCCGTTGCCTTAACGGTTGCGCTGAACCGTCCACCGTTCTGGGTACGCCAGTTCAGTGGGCCAAGCGTTTGGAAGCGTTTTAGAAGTGCCTGATATGTAAGGAAAGCTTCTCAAGGTTTACAAACTTTCTGCTGTTTGCTTGTAACACACCTCTGGAGACATTCCGCAAGCGTGTAAACAATATAGCACCCTGCGTGGCACGTGGCTTGTGCTTGCGCAACTACCCTCTCATAGTGTGGCGTCTTATTGCGCAATCAGCAGTAAAGCAACGTCATGGCACGCACTGATGCAAAGTTGCACCTAAAGTAGTTGTAGCGTTCCGGAGCTGTTGGACCTGGAAATTGCTGTAGCATCGTTTATTGAACTTTCGAGAGACTCTGGATGATTCCGTAAAAGGTACGGTAGGCTCAACAGCAACAGCAGCTCTTTCTCATATGATCGTTATGGGGTAAAACGTAGCCGGATATGTTTTTACCCTCGGTAGTGTCGTTTAGCTTGACCTGACCCCCTCGAACAAAGGACTACGACAAGCATCGTAAAACATTCCGCCAGGTCACGTTCGCATTATCGACCCCGTAGCGTGTTGCACGGAGCTGAAATGCTTCAACACCAAGCCAGAGGTCATGACGTTTCCGTTCCGAGCCGTCGGGCGTCCAGCTTATCTCGCAGTGTACCCCCGACGAGTGAGTGATCGCTAAATGCGTGAAAATTTGCAGCTTTTTGCAGCCTGCCCTGCGGTGGCGAACCTCCAGGCTGTACCGGTCAGGGGTTTGGTGTATCATTTTGTTGTCCAGTTTTGATAACGCGAACGCGGAGCTTTGTAATGGAGCTGGTGCCCTTGGACAGAGCCCAGGTGTTATCACAGCACGGATGTGTCGATCGCGGGATAGCGTCCTTGGTGCGAGGGTTATATAAGATGGCACCGGTGTGAACGACATGGATACAGTGCGTGTTGAGTGTTCAGGCACGAAGGATCCAGGCACCTGCAGCAAGTTGTCGCTGGTGACCTACGTGTTGCTCGATCATTTGGTTGGAGATTTATCCCCGGAACTAGTGATCTAGTGTGAGTTAACAACGTCAAAGATGGTGCGGTGTTTAGTTAGGAAACAAATTTCCTGGCTGGCAGTGGTGACGGTGGTGCTAACAGTAGTGGCACAATGTGAGGCTAAAAAGTGTGGTGTTATGTGTCGTGTGCGTGATCCGTTAACGATCGGCAGTAGCCATATGTTGAAGGAGTGCCTGTACGAGATATACCCGGTCGAAAGCACACAGAACACGGACGCCAGTGGACACATGCTGTACGCGAGCGATGATCGACGCAATCGGCTGTTCTCGCTGTACGGTGGTCCGAGCTCGTGTGAGTACTTCGGTACGATGATTCAGACGGCCAAGGGACGCGACACGCTGGTGGAGACGATCCGTCGGCAGCTGCAGAAGAGTGGCTTCAAGGGGCTGGATCTGCAGTGCGATCCGGTGCAGGCTCGCGTCACTCAGCAGACGTATGCGGAGTTTATGGAGCAGCTGCGCAGCTTCCTGGGCAACACGTACGTGGTGATGGTGACGATGAACAGCTGCCAGCTGGAGCCGAAGCTGGTGGAGACGCTGAACCGAGTGGCGGACTTTGTAACGATCAACCATGTCGGACAGGTAAGCCGAATACGATCGAGTGGGAAGTGGTTTGATGTTGAAGATCTCGTGTGTTCTTGTGTTCTTGGCCTCTGCAGTCCTCGATGCTATCCAGTGCGCTGATGTACGGTTTAGCCAGACATCGCCTGCTGCTGACGACACCATCGCCAGCCTCGATCAGCTGTCCGCTGAACAGCGACTACTCGCTGAACGAGGTGCTGAGCCAGATCGAGCAGCATCATCTGTTCGGAGCAGTCGTTGAGCTTGATCGGGACGACGTGAACAATCAATGCGGCGAAGGTCCTTTCCCGCTGTTCCGCAAGGTGCTGGATCGGCTCTGCTCCAATGCTGAGTGTAACTTCAGTGGATTCGTGCGGGATACGCGCAACTGTGGCCAGTACTACTCGTGTGTCAATGGGCAGTAAGTACGCCGTTGGTTCTCTACCATTTGTAAGATGAATGCTCATTATTTTTTATAATCTCTAATTGTGATGTTTAGCAAGCAAACCCATCACTGCCCGGTCGGCCATTCGTTTGATCTATGTCAAAGCAGTTGCCAGCCAATCCTGCAGGTAAACTGCAACAGCACAACGTGCGTCGTCACTGGCAGCTTGCCCAATGGTCTGACGCCCATCCGATTCCCGATTCCGTTCCCGAACCCCAATGCCAACTGCCCAATGGGAGGCGGCGGTGGTAACAATGGTGGAGGCGGCGGTAACAACGGAGGCGGAGGTAACAACGGAGGCGGCGGAGGCAATAACCAGACGTCCAACTGCTGCTGCGATGTGCTGCGCAATCTTACGTCATTCATCAACGGCACCGGCCAGTTCTCGCAGTTCATACAGTTTGTGAAGGAGCTCGGGGCGGATGATACGGCGGGCCAAATTCGTACCGCGCTGTCGGGCCTCACCCCTGGGTTGAACAACATCGTTCAGGTGGTGAACAACATCCTCGGAGGTTTACTGAATGGGCAGCAGCAACTGAATAATACGATGAATGGCATGAACAATATAGGCGTTACTACCGGTCTGTTGGAACAGTTACTGAATCTGTTGAAAACACTGCTCCAAAATTTGTTAGGTGGTGGTGGTGGTGGTGGGGGTGGCGGAGCAGCACCAACTAGTGGTAGTGGACTACCTGTCGTTGGTAGTGTTGTGCCTGGTACTGGTGGACTACCTGTCGTTGGTAGTGTTGTGCCTGGTACTAGTGGACTACCTGCAGTTGGTAGTGTTGTGCCTGATGGCACTGGAGTACCGGCCGCTGGTGCGGTTGCGCCTGCTGGCGACTTGCTTTCAGCACAGGGTGCAGCAATACTGACGGGTAGTTTAGGATTGCTGTAAGCTACACTACACTAAGGAGCTCTCAGGGCATTGATGTTCCTGCACGAGGGTATAAAATTGTTTGTAGTGCGTGTTGAATATATATAGTTAAATAAATTAATATTCTAAAAATCTACCATTTGACTTTTATGAACATTTGGACATTTGCAAAAGACCTTGAATGACGACAATCGGTGCACAGGGATGGACGGGTAAAGGGGCACAACGACGATGTTTCGAAGCCGAGTGGAGGTAAATGTTACAAGAAATAACTGTCTCTTCAGCATCTCGTAGTACTGATATGCTCAGTTCAAACCGTGTCATCGCTAGTAGCTAGGGTTCTTACAGTTTTATGGAAATACATGCGATTGACTGGGCCTGTTCATGAATTTATTTTATTGTTCAAAATAACGTTTTTGAGTTCTTGTTATTGGATGAGTTTTAGGGCGAAATGGGAAAGTTGAGCCAACGTACACTAATAGATCGGCTCTCACTGACTGATCACTCAGCGAGCCACTCAGACGCCACTCAGCACGATCGGAAGGACGATCAACGATCAAAGAAGAACAAAAAAAAACTAGCTGAGTTACTCTTATTAAATACAATTGAGAGGAATTTCAATAAAATCTCGCTAAATATCAACACGAATACGTGTATACATACGATCAACTCACCCAGGTGAGTGGCGAACCTACTGTACTTATAACAATTGGGGCCATCAGACCTATCGGGGACACTCTGCGGGCGATTGGTCCGCTCAACGTTGAAGGATAACCGCGGACGGTCTTCGCTACTAAGCTTTTTCTGATCGTCTGGCATTCTGTAAACTGCTCTTATTTCAATTAAAATGTATACCCAATCATCGAATTGTTGATTATACAGATTGCAGCAATATCGAATATTATTTAAGATTCATTAGTTGTAACTTGATGAAACTTTGATATAATAATTTTCTTGATTATTTTGTAAAACAAACGAAGAATGCTCTGTTGGGCTGTTTGGAGATCGCGTGTAGCCAGAGATACGGGCACTCACCATTAGCTCTTTTATATATTGTTCCAAAGGAAGCCTTAAGAAATTTATGATTTAATGAAACATATCGAATATTTCTTGAATGTATGGGGAAATGTAAAGAAAAAGCTTCGATCTTCATCTGAGAGGCAAATGGAGTTGAAATAAACGAGAAATTTGACTAGATTGCAAACAATAAAAAAGCATAATTGTGTCCAAGATTATTAGCTGTTAGCTTGTTGGCAAGAATAGTTTCGAATGGCATAGCGGTTAAGAGATCCTAATGGAAGAAATCTTAAAAACAGAACTTTACTTAGATGCTACCGCTCTGATGTTTTGTTAGCAGAAAAGATTTGGCACTCGTTGAGGATACTTGTATAGAGTCTTAATATAGTAGTGAATCGTAGATTTAAAATTAATCATCATATTGAGTATACCCGCAGTGTAACATTGCTACAACAAGCTGTGTTCTTTAATCCTGTTCTCGTACGGATCAATAATTCAATCGATTAGGAAAATGATGATTTGTGCATGAGATATGAACCAAATATCAGCTGCAAAGGGTCGCCGTCCGTATATTATCAAACGTTTAGGTCATCCGAGCATCTAATGCTGATTATGATCTTACTAATCCTTCGTTACTATGACGATCACTCCTAACATCGGTCCAGATCAGACTCATCCGGATGGGAGAGTATATTACAAATATTACATTAAATCGTATTTAATTTTGATGTAAGTATATTGTTTTTCGTTACCTCATATTGATAGATTATGCAACCAGCAGCAGGCAGACGATCATGCAAAAAGTCAACTGCTTGTGTATGGATAACAGGTTGCCCCGAATACGAGTTAACGCGCGCACACAAAAAACTGACAGCCACGTGTTTGCTGGCGCGATCTGCCATTTCGTGCTGGAATAGCTGTTTACGGATGGTGCCAGGGGAGGTCAACTGAGCAGAGTATGCAGAGCTCGACCAGAGCACTACTGTTACCCGACACCGATCAGCTTAACCTGGCTGTCTTGGTTCCGGTTTGCTCTGCCCAAGAGGTCATGGAGCTGGTCCTCAACAACGCTCATCTTAATACACCACGTACGCTACAAAAACGAGTTTCCGCATAGTTGCGCAGTGTTGTTTACTATTATTCTGTCCATTGTTTAGTGCCTGCATCATGTTGCTCGGTTGAACAAAGGAACGATCGAAGAGCACCAGAAATGGTCGGCACCACGTTGTGGCTGAGGTTAAAGTGCAGATCGTAACGTAAACAACGCCCCAATCACTACGCTGCACCCTGGTTTGCACTCACATATAGAGGGTTTCCCCTTTTCATTTAGACTATACCCGTACACAATGGTTCTCGTCAGCTACTGGAAATGCCTCAACCGAAGACCGAAGGCTGTGGCAGCACTCTGCACACAACACAGTAGCGGTGTCTTATCTGAGGTATGTAGCCGAGCGGCGTTGGAAGCGTTGCGTGAAAATTTGCAGCTTTTTCGGTACGGTGCAGCGTATGGTCACCGATAAGCGCAAGACGCTACGGTTTATAGGGCTTATCGCGGCACGGATGTTGTGATCGCGGCAGTGGGTCCTTGGGGGTGAGGGTTATATAAGATGGTTGCGGTAAGTTTGACATGGGTACAGTGTGTGTTGAGTGTTGAGGTGGTGCGCATAAACGAAACGCACCTGCAGCAAGTGGTCGCTCGGTGTCGTCGGGATAGGCTGGCATTGGCTTGGACATCCCATTGATTGGGGACTAACGATTTAAGAGCTGGAAAGATGGTGCGGTGTTTAGTTAGGAATCACCTCTCTTGGATGGTGATGACGGTGGTGATTATAGCAGTGGCACAATGTGAGGCTAAAAAGTGTGGTGTCATGTGTCGTGTGCGTGATCCTATGAAGATCGGCAATAGTCAAATGTTGAAGCAGTGCCTGTACGAGATATACCCGGTCGAGAGCACACAGAGTACGGACGGCAGTGGGAAAACTCTGTACGCGAGCGATGATCGACGCAATCGGCTGTTCTCGCTGTACGGTGGTCCGAGCTCGTGCGAGTACTTCGGTACGATGATTCAGACGGCCAAGGGGCGCGACACGCTGGTGGAGACGATCCGTCGGCAGCTGCAGAAGAGTGGCTTCAAGGGGCTGGATCTGCAGTGCGATCCGGTGCAGGCTCGCGTCACCCAGCAGACGTATGCGGAGTTTATGGAGCAGCTGCGCAGCTTCCTGGGCAACACGTACGTAGTGATGGTGACGATGAACAGCTGCCAGCTGGAGCCGAAGCTAGTGGAGACGCTGAACCGAGTGGCGGACTTTGTAACGATCAACCATGTCGGACAGGTAAGGCGAACACGATCGAGTGGGAAGTGGTTTGATGTTGAAGATCTCGTGTTTGTTTGTGTGTTCTTTTTCTGTGCAGTCCTCGATGCTATCCAGTGCGCTGATGTACGGTTTGGCCAGACATCGCCTGCTGCTGACGACACCATCGCCAGCCTCGATCAGCTGTCCGCTGAACAGCGACTACTCGCTGAACGAGGTGCTGAGCCAGATCGAGCAGCATCATCTGTTCGGAGCAGTCGTTGAGCTTGATCGGGACGACGTGAACAATCAATGCGGCGAAGGTCCTTTCCCGCTGTTCCGCAAGGTGCTGGATCGGCTCTGCTCCAATGCTGAGTGTAACTTCAGTGGATTCGTGCGGGATACGCGCAACTGTGGCCAATACTACTCGTGTGATAACGGAATGTATGTGAATCTGGTATAATTGTATGTATTTTTTATTCATATTATCTCGCTTGTTGTCTCATTACGCCTTCTCCAGTACAACGCCACACCACTGCCCGGTCGGCCATTCGTTCGATCTGTGTAAGAGCACCTGCGAACCGTTTCTGAAGGTGGACTGCAACAGCACGACGTGCTCGGTGAACGGAGGGCTGCCAAATGGATTCTTCCCCGTACCGTACCCGGTTCCGTTCCCGTTCCCGAACCTGAACTGTTCGATCTTTGACAACGGCGGTGGCAACAACAACGGCGGCAACAACAACGGTGGTAGCAACAACCAATCGTCCGACTGCTGCTGCGATGTGCTGAAAAACATCACGATGATTTTAACCGGTACGGATCAGTTCTCGGAGCTGGTGCAGCTACTCATAGACCTCGGGCTGGACGATACGTTCGGCGAGTTGCGCAAGGCACTGAAGAACATTACGCCCTTGGTGAAGAATATCGTTGACCAGCTGAACCTTCTGCTCGGTGCATTGCTGAACGGTCAGCAAGCGATGAACGGCACGATGACCGACATGAACGGTGCAGGCGTTCAAGCCGGTATCATTCAGGGTTTGTTGGAAAAGATTTTGGAAATAGTGCAAAATCTTTTGAAGCTTTTGGGCGTAGACCTTTTGGGTACCGGTGGTACCGGTCTGTTGAGCGGGCTGCTTGGTGGTGTCGGTGGTGGTGGTGGTGGGCTGCTAGGTGGCGCTCTAGGAGTATGATGGAGATAATTCGGAGCGGGGCCGTTGGCGCTTGTTACCTCTTTCTCAATCTGTACAACTTCATCATACCTGTTAATTCTCTACTCTATTCTGTAGCTGCTAAATAAAGCTCTTACTTAAACTATCCTTTCGTTTCGTTCTTCTTCTGTTTTGCTATTTTCTACCACTCTCTCTTCGCTAATGCTTCCCTTCCTATTCGATCGACAAAGTTGTAAGTATTTACTGTAGTTTGTAACGCTTTATTTTTGCTTTAAAAATCAAACAAGGGCTGCTGGTCGATCGAGCAACCTGTCCAGTGGTATGTACGGTACCGAGCGTCGTAACACCGCCGATTATTCCCATCACGGTACCGCCCGTAACGGGAGCACCACTGCCGACCGCTTGCTGTCCGTGTAACTGCCAATCGCAACAGAGTGACGGTACGACGACTCTGCTGCTGCAACTGATCAGTCAAATATTGCTGCAGAATATCGGTAGGTTTGAAACGATTCCTTCCCCCTGCTACGATCGTCATCTTCTCATTACGTGTTTTAATGTCATATGCGCGCGCGTGCGCGGGTGAAGGTAGCAACACTACACCTGCAACCACTGTATCGCCATTGTGCACACTAACAAACCCGCTGACATCCACCAACATCCAAGTGTTATTGGGACAGTTAAGAAATGCAGGCGTAGTGCCGGAGCTGCTAAGCGTTATCAGCCAAGCGTTGGTAGGACTGCTAGGTACGTGCGAACCACTATGTTTGTCGCGTGGATAGGGGTTTATCTTCAGTTTTTTTCGTCCTCTCTATCTCTCTCTGTCTCTCTCTCTGCCCTTAAAGGTGGCCAAACATCACCTATCGGTGTAACGCTACCACCTCTAACGGGCACTTTGTTAGGGCAGCTGCAGCAAAACACGGGCGTTGTACCACAGCTGCTGGAGGTAGTGAACCAAGCGGTTCAGAGCCTTCTTGGTAAGTTGTATGCGCGTGGCGGTGGAAGCGAACGGGTTGAAACTGATTTCGCGTATCTTGCAGGAGGTGGAGGAGGCGCCACACTGCTGCAAGGACTGCCGGGGATTAGCACACTGCTAGGACAAACGAATGGTGGCGTGCTGCCTGGACTGCTGCAAGTTGTTAGCCAAGCGGCACAAGGCTTGTTGGGTAGGTTCTCGCGTTGAGAATCTGAACGGATGGAACCATATTATTAATCGAATTTTGTGTCGACATTCGTCATTGTCTTCAAGGAGGAGGAACAGTGAGTTCAGGTGGATTGCCGCTTCCACTTGGGAATCTAGCGGGCAGTGTAACGGGTGTTGTGCCTGATCTGCTGCAGGTTGTCAGTCAAGCCGTCCAGGGTTTGTTAGGTAAACTTGACGAAGCACAGCATTTGTGAAATAATTATTAACGAATCGGTATACTTGTTACACTCTCACCAAAAGGAGGATCCAACTCAGCGCTAGGCATAGGGACAAGCCAAATATGTGGAGTTCAGCCGAATACCGGTGCGATGCAGCAGTTGCTGGTTTTGGTGGTTTATATACTACAAACCGTGTTTGGTATGTTGATGCGCAATAGAATCAGAAAAGGCAACACCAAAAACATCATCCTAATCGATCATTCTTTATCTCATGCCAACATCTCAAAGGCTCACTAGGTGTAGTATGTCCGGTAACGGTACCACCGGTAACACTACCACCGGTAACACTACCGCCGGTAACACTTCCACCGATACTAACCTTACCTCCCATAACGCTTCCACCGATACTGACTTTGCCCCCCATAACACTTCCACCGATCATAACACTTCCTACCATCCCCACAATCCTACCCACGAGTTGCCCGACCGCAGTGAATCAAATCTGCCTGTCGCTTCAAACCAACTTGGGCCTGGTCAATCAGCTCCTCTTGTCCGTTGGAAATGTGCTGCAGAATTTGCTTGGTAGGTGTCAAATCCCGACAAACACTTCTGTTGAGGGTAAAGTTGAAAGTTAATGTTGTAAATTTGTTTCCCCAAACGTGCCACCAAAGGAGTACTACCGTCCTGCGTTATCCCCGTCGTTACTGTACCATCCGTTACGCTACCAGTTACCTTGCCACCTGTAACACTACCACCTGTGACACTACCGCCAATCACATTGCCCCCGGTAACAGTGCCCACACTGCCAGCAGTAACCCTGCCCGGTGTGACGCTTCCGGGACTGGGCGGTTCGTTAGTCTCCGTCTCGCTTCAAGCAAATCTGGAGCTGCTGAACGGGCTACTGCCCGCACTGCTTACACTGCTACCACTGTTGCTACGTAGGTGTTTTTGCCCGGAAACCGCTAGCGTGACCAACGATACTAATTTGTTGATCTTTTTTCTCTCTCTATATCTCTCCTTTTTGCAATCTCGGATCAATCTAGCATTGCTTCCGGCTCTCCTCGGGGCACTGCCATTGCTCGGCTTGCCCGCCAATCTGGTAAACATTGTGGGCGACCTGCAGGCCAATCTGGGCGTTCTTGGCGGTGTGCTGCCGACGGTACTGAGCCTTGTACAAACGTTGCTACCGGTGCTCGGTGCACTGCCGGCAGGGCTTTCGTCGCTTCCCGTAACGCTTCCCTCCCTTTTGCCCCAGGTGGCTAACGTTATGGTTGATCTTCAGGCAAGCTTGGGCGGTCTGGACAGTGTGTTACAGACGGTGCTAGGGTTGGTTCAAGCGTTGCTCGGTAGGTTGTTTCGGTCGCTTTGTTTTTATGTCACCTCACTCATCATCTTTCCAATCCTTCTTAAAGCCATTCTCTGCTCTACACTATCGTATTTCTACCCCTATTTATTAGTTATTACAAAACTGCTATTTTTTCTTCTTCTTCTTTTCTCTCGTAGGATCACTTCCAGGCGTTCCGGTGACGCTACCTCCAATAACAATTCCCACACTCCCCGTTACGCTACCACCTATCACGGTGCCAACTGTGACGCTGCCACCTATCACAGTGCCAACTGTAACGCTACCACCTATCACGGTGCCAACTGTAACGCTTCCACCGGTAACGCTTCCACCGGTGACTCTAATACCGTTGGCTTTGTAATTATAAGAGATGTATTTTTATTTTCAAATAAAACATTAACTTATGAATCGATCAGTCGTATCAACGAATCTGTCAAGTAAACTTGAAAAAAATATGTCAAAAATCTTGTTTTCGGTCCGGGTGCTTTTTCTGCAACAACCAGCACATAATGCCGTATTCCTGAAGCAGCGAAATGAATTGCTTTCCGATCGTGATTCTACTTTTAATGACACAGCAAACACGTACGCACATGCACGCATAATTAATTGCTTTAATTGGTTGTAAGCCGCATTTCAAGGCCTACGAATGGTGAACAGGCCGCTGTAAATGGGCTCCGCATGAGTCTTCCGATGGGATGGCGTTGTCCAGCGTTTCGTAATGGATGGCATGTGCTTTAATAACGAAACCAGGGGTTAAGAACGTTTGCTTAAATATTCATGAGACGCTTTCATTTCATTAAGCAGCACATGGAAACAAACAGCAAAACCAGGATAAATGCATTGATTATGGAGCGGTTGAAGGACAAAGACGGTGCAGAAGCAGTGTAAAAGATCCGAACCGAATCCAACGGGATGGAAGACCAAGCGCGATAGAGAAAAGAAGCGCGAAAGAATGTGCAGAAAGAGTAACATTGCTCCCGTTCGGTACGAGTGGAAAGATTTATGAGACTTTGTTCCGAACTAACCGTTTGCATTGGAACATTGGAGAGTTTGTGAATTGACACTTGACACTCGATGTGGAGCCGTTCCGGTGCGGCTACAAGAAGCGCTACGGTCCTTGGCCGCCGGTTGGGTGGAAGAATAACACGATACGAATGTTTATTAGATTGCTAAATCACATCACAACTGTCTGACAATCTCAATCACAGCTCTCTCTCTTTCTCTGAAACTGTGGGTTGGGGTTAGTCCAATATGTCTCCAGTCTCTTGGGTTGCGAGATTGCGCTTTTCTCTTTGATAAGAGGTTGATTTTTTGCTACTAGCACGTGGTCGTTGAGTACTAATAAAAAAGCTACACAGCTACGAATGATAGATGGTAAGCCAATGGTACGGTGTACCGGACAGTGAACCGCCATGCCGTTCGGGAGTGATATGAGGATGGTATCGATGTATTCACAATCAACGACGTATGAGTCTCAACTGAAACGTGTTTAGGATCATTGAGTGCGATAGTGGGCAGACTTTGCAGTGCATATAAAAAGAAGAATGCTGTTGGGATTCTTACTCGAATGTGCTCATATATACAAGTTTGTTGGGGATGATGCGACTACAAGCGGAACAATTGGTGATGCTGATGCTCGTTACTTACGGAGCGGTAGAATGTTTGGATGTGATCTGTCAGATTCAGCTGCAACTCCCTATCGAGAGTGCGCTGGCAAAGGAGCTGCGTTCGTGTAGTGTGTTCATAGTAAACAGTGTATCATTCGATATCGATCAATCAACCATTTTGTCCCAAGAAGGTAAGCGAAGTGGAATAGCGTAAACTGGAAGCTATTGCTTAAGACAGTACATTATCTACCCGCCAGAACTCGCCCGTATCGACACCATCAAGCGAAGTAACGCTTCGGCGGATGTGCTACTAACGATAGTGCTGCCCTTCAACGTTACCGTCCAGTCGGTGCACCGGCAGCTCAGCGAACGCATCGGCATAGTGCTGCGCGACAACGTGCTGGACGGCGTGGACCTAGACTACGACATTGCACTGCTCGACCACTACGAGCAGCATCGGTACGGACAGTTTCTGCGCCAGCTGCGCACGGCACTGAGCGACAAGTATCGCATCAGCACCACGATCGGGTGCCATACGCTGGGCAGCTCGAAAGCGCTACTAACCGCGTTCAACGACCAGCTCGATCTGGTGAGCGTGGTCGGCGTGAACATGCTGGAGGACGAGCTGCTAAACCGTAGCGCCGAAGAGTTCCTGGTGCGTGAGTACGAAGCCGAGTACATCGAGCGGCTGGTCAGCGGTGGGCTGCGGCCGGAAAAGATTGTACTCAGCGTGCTGACCGTGGGCGTTGTGTTTAATCCGGGAAGCTATCGGGCGGTGCGATCACTACACCGCAGCCTACAGGTTGGTGTGCTAGCGTACGGGCAGGTGTGTGAGCTGTTGCGCGAAAGGCAGGCAAAGTGTGGCGATGGCAGCAAGCGTCCCACGTGCTCACTGTTCGCTGGCAGAGCGGCCGTCGTGTACGATAGTGAGACGACGGTACGGTTACGTACGGAGCAGGCCCACAGACTCGCGGCACGGGGCGTGCTGATACTGCCGAACTATGACGACACGGAAAACAGGTGCGGAGCGGGTCCGTTTCCACTGTTTCGGAGCTTAATGGAGGGTGTGAAGGAATGGACAGCATCGGAGAGCAGTGTGCTTGTTTGTGATGGAAAGCAACGGTACGGGGATGCTGCCGATCGACTCGTATACTACACATTCTACAATGGAAGGTAAAGGCGAAGCGAAGGATTGGTCGAACAGAAAGATGAAAGTAATTAACGTTTATCGTGTCAGGTTTCAGCAGCATCGTTGCGCGGCAGGAACTCATTTTAATGAGCAGCTACAAGCTTGCGTAAGCACTCGAGAGGTAGCTCGTACCGAGCCGAAAGATACGGAATGTGACGCAGCACCACTGAGCGAATATTCATCGACACCAGCTTATCCTCCCAGCACCGGTTCCTCGACGACGACAACGACGACGACGTTGAGTGCTGTAGTGAAGGAAACGATTGCACCAAACACCTCAACCCCAACCCAACGTTCGGTAATGCAAAGCCTCGAAAGTGCCCTGACGTACCTGGATGGCATCATTTACCGCGCGTTGGGCATGGTGGAACGGTTAGAGAATTTGGAACAATCGCACCAGGAACGGACACAGACGGAGGCGGACTATGTAATTCCATCGACAGTGGCATCGGTAGCCGAACAGGACCACTACGCGGCCGAGTGGAGCAGCTTGGTGGAGGAAACAGTGACAACAACTGCTGCCGAAAGTAGTACACTACTCGAGGGTTTGCTCATTCCAGCCGGTTTGCCATACTTTCGGTGATAAACAATAAAACTGTACCACAACCACCACGTGTACCACGTGTATCGAGTTGAACGAACAAAACCGCCCTTCACTTGTTTTAAGTACACGACGGAAAGCAAACGCAAACAAGAAATGGCGAATTTCTCGATGACTCAGGTCGTATCCTCAGCAACCATTGGGCGGCACACAGTGTGCCATGAGCGTGCGGTTGTGCTCGGTAGTAACAACCATCATTATCTGCCTGCTGTTAGTGTCCAAAAACGGTTTCGGAAAGCGCTCATCGTACCCAGCCGGTCGGCAGCACCATATCGGTCGCACCATAAAGTTGTCGTTTGTTCGCGTGTGTGTGTGGCAAAAACGACCGGTGGCAGGTTTAACAATGTTTGACTGTTTTTGCTCACAGCCACCGGTAGCGGGCGATACCGGCGAGCCGAACGTGCCATTTGAAACTTTTCCCAATCACCACCAGCGGCCGTCGGTGGTGGCGACCGAGTTTGCGGCCGAACTAGTGCACCAGCTGGTCGGCGGTGTGCGGGGGGGCGTCCGGGGGTACGGACCGTACCTGGCCCGGTACGCTCTCCTCATCAACGCCATCGAAACGGTACGTTTCCACTGTTATTGATGACAACGTGTGACATGGGGACGTGGGTTGTGGTTAAAGCCATCGGGGGCAACGAAAAGAAACAAAAAAGCAAACCCCTTAACCTCAACAACCGGCGGTGTTTGTAATATCATTCACGTTTTGCTACGCTGCCATGTTGGTTTTTTTTTCTGATCTCGTTCTCCCCATGGTTTGGGGTTGGTTGCAGGTGCTGTCAATGTATGCACTGCTGACGCAAGCCGGCTGGGACCATCGGCTCCAGTGGCGCCCGCTCTTCTACATTCCGAAGTATTTGCGCATCAATATCGCGCTGGTCGTGTCGCTGCTGACCGTCTACTCGAATCTGGCCGCCATCGTCGGTTTGCTAAAGGTGAGTGTGTGTGTGTGTGGCTGTATGTGTCTCTCTTGATGAACAAATGGAGTTCCGGTAGGTGTATGCTTAGCTAACGCTAACGGATGCTGCTGACTCGACGACCTATTTAAGTGCATACACTGCCCCGTGTGACCGACATTTCTTCCTCCAATTCCCGTACCCAAAAGCATCAGCCGTACCTGCTACTGCCCTACATCTGCCTTCGGCTGGGCACGTTTGTGCTGGAGCTGTGCTACCTGGTGGATAAAACGAGCCCCCGGCCTGCCTGTAAGCTTGACCCAAAGGTTTGCCCACTCGAACGGTGGCGGTCGTGGTCGCCGCTGATGGTCGTCCTAGTTGGCTGCAATCTATCGGCAGTGATCGCTGTGTATATGACCGACGGTGGCCTGAAGGTTGGTGCTGCATGACCGGTGTGCGGTGTGAGATTGAAATCGTACCGAAGTGGCGCCCTTGTCGTGATTCAGAAACGTTCGCACGATGGTGAAGATTGGTGGTTCTCATTTTTAACCACAGCGCATCCAGCGCAATTCGGAACTCCTCTCAACCACGCAAGGTGTAACAAAATCCGTGGTCAAAGTTTCCCCGAATTGGTCGTTCTTTTTTGTTTGCTTCAGCCCTGAAGATTAGTAGTGAATGGTGGTTTGCAGTGTTTGCACACACACCACTACCGGGGCTAATGGATTCACGCGAGATGGCGCTGCAGTAGGCAAAAGGGGGAATTATTTCCCTTTTAGCAGCAAAAGGGTATGGCAATAAACAACGCGCTGTTGGAGACATTTTCGTCACACACTGTAGCTTTGCTTGGGTTGGTGGAGGGCAGAGGGAGCCATAAGCAATAGGTGGTGTTGTTGTTTTTGTCGTTCCGCGGCGGAAGACTAAACAGGGCGGCCCTGTTGGTAGCGTAACGGTTGAGCAGCGTGTCGGCATTTCTTCAGCACTGATAGCTTCATTTGCAGCGTATAAACACAACGCGATGTAACAACAACACAGCCTACTACTACTACACTTTACTATTACACTCACACACAAACATGCCAAAACGCTGCCGGTTCTCCGCACGAGAGAGGGTGTGGGCTTTACTCGCGCGAGCTTTTGTTATGATTTTACTCACAAGAGCAAAACATACTTTAACGCAAAGCAGCCATACATACAACTCCGGCTGGGTTGCGGAATGTAAGCAAAACGTGGTTATGTCAACAGTCACGTGCTCTCCTGCTGCCAATGATGTATCGTGGGACTAGTACTACCACTACTGGTGGGTTTCAATTGTTTGTGTATTTTGTAGCGAAGGAGACGGACGGGGGGACTGGGAACACGCAGATTGATTTGTTGACCATTTTGTGGGCATCAGTTACAGAGTCCGGTCATTGGTGGCGTTCCGAGTGAATAAATACACAGCTTCAGCTGCCATGACGTCGTGAAGCCTTCGAACTGTGTGGCTTTGGGTGGGGGAATTGTAATGTTTCTCGTCATCTTCCAGAAGTCTATTACTTCAGCGGGTCGTACAGTGTACAGCATGCTCTGTGTACGGTACAAAGGCGAAATGAGGGAAATTTATTTGCCTCGCAAACTCGTCCAAGAAAACCTATAACGCTCAACCATCCGGTAAATGCGACCGAGACCGAGAACTTTTCTCGGTTGTTGTGAAAGGCGAAAACTTGCAACAGGACGCAGCGGGCACCGTTCGCTTCCGAATCATGGTAAAGTTGCCGTTGTGGTGAAAATTGAAATCCAATCTCCAGCAACACGCAACACCCAACACTGGGTGTTTGTCGGGGTCTTTGCCAGGAGTTTTCCCCTCTTAAAGGAGAACGGGTGCACTGTCGTTAATGCCAACCATGGGAGACTGTTTATGTTGGTTTACTTGATGCATACGTGTTGCCCTGTCCGCCTCCCGTGCTCTCGTGCCGCTCCACCGGGGTTGGCCGGTAAAAAGATTAGCTCGGCTAGAGGAAATGGTGCACACGCTTCAGTTCGGTCGGTTGTGTTCGGGCTAGCAAAGGCCGATGTAACTGGGAGTGACCTTTCAACTCTTGGCCTCTTCCATCTTGAGACATGAGTGGCTGTCAAACCGTGGTACCGTTTTCTGCGAGAAAGGCTCAACCACTCGTCTTCCGTAAGCAAACAATTTGATGCCCTCAGCGCCCCTGACCCTCGACTCCCGACCCCCGACCCCCCGACCACGGCGCAAATGTGTGATGACAAAGTTTGTTCTGTTTTAAAACAACATCCCTGCAACACCCTTCTACTCGGCAAGATCTTTCCTTGCACGTTGTGGTTTTCTTTCGACGGATAGCACACTCCACACAGGCGGGTTTCTCCAGGGAAGAGTGGATTTTCCTGTATTTCATTTGCTTTCTTGCGAGGGGGGGAGGGGGTTTCCGGACCACTTCTTAATGATGAAAGGGCCACTGTGCCACTCTGCGCGACAGTTGGAGCGGTGGCGTAGGTAGCCTAGTGGCCCTGCT
Organism: Anopheles gambiae; assembly: GCF_943734735.2. Taxonomy (NCBI): domain Eukaryota; kingdom Metazoa; phylum Arthropoda; class Insecta; order Diptera; family Culicidae; genus Anopheles; species Anopheles gambiae. Next base: position 93,123,540 of record NC_064602.1, read on the forward strand.
CGGTGCCTACTCTGTGGTAAGTGGTCGCGGAAAATGGGAAAGTGTGGTCGGTACACGGCACAAGACGAAATGGTACATCGTTTGGCAGGTGTAGAGCTGTCGCTTTATTCCTCGCGGGCGGGTTTATTGTTTGTTTGTGTGTAGTGTGTAGGTCAAAGTTTAAAAAAAAAAACAAACTCCCATTTTGAAGAGCATTACATGCATGGCTGTTTCTTGCTGGTTTGAAACAGGTACGGCACGAACTTGGGTTATTGCTGAAGCGTTAAGCCAACACAATTGAGTTCTGTTTGATGTTGCGCCACCACCGCTTGACGTCGATCAAAGAGTGTGTGCTTGCCATTGCTTTCGGGCCGATGACTTTCCGACTACTTGAGTTGAGCATGAGTTTTCAAAAAAAAAACCAAAACAAAACGACCAAAAATTATTCATTCGCCACACTTCGCAGCACTCTCAAAAATGGCACAGGGGAGTGCGTGTGTGTGTTTGATATGCAAACCGTCTGCATTCATTTATTATCGTTGATAAATGAAAATGCGGCCAGTGTGGCCAGCTGCAGCAATCATTTATTACCGACATCAGACTGGGATGTTTTACCTCGCTCAAAAGTGGCGCACAAACACACGCAAAAAGGGGTTTTGGAACTGACTGCCTGCTTTCAATTTGTTCAATTGCAAGTGTTTCAGTGCATTTCGACTTTTTGACGTTTTTGCCGGGTTTCTCGTTCCGCTGTTCGTGATTGAAATCAGCACAATGATGTTTGTGCTTTCGGTTGAAATTATAATATAAATTGGCATCGCCTGTTGCCTGTGAAGAAGTGCGGACATACGACAGGATTAATGGGAGGGAGTGTGGGAATGGAAAGTTACGATAATATTATCTTCCAACAGTTGTGCGTTGTTGTTGACGCGCGTGTTGTGCCCTTTGCATAATGAATGTGATGCATTGTTGATTTAAAATTACAGCAATCATTTTCATCCATCCTTTTTGAGTTGTTGTGATCATTGTTGGTAGATCCCATAGCTGCAACAAAGCCATTGTGTTCGGTGTGTAACTACCGTTGGCATCTGTTTGCCCAAACACTGGGCAGCGTGCGCCCCGTTGCAAATCCCCAAGAATATATTTGCAAAGCTAAAAGCTCGCCTTTATCTCGTGCTGGACGGACGATAAAAAGGTGTGCACAGTCTCACCGCAACCATTGAATGATTTCCCCGTACTGGATAACCCGTACTGTGCGCTTGTAAATGGAGATGAAATTATTCACAAACATTTGCCATTTGGAGCTGAAGGGAGCAGATGGGTGTCAGAGTGTTCTTTGCTTCTATTAAAAGGAGCACAACGACAAAAGGAGCTATCTCTATCCCAAGCCTTGTGTCCGTTTTCTTGACTCTCTGGCTGGACAATGTGGCAAGATCTCTCCATGGACGACCTAATCCTTTTGATAGAATTGCACCAGAGACATCGCCAGGGTGCAATTCTATCGCTCGGTTGCAGGACGCGATTATTCTCGTGGCAACGATGGGCAAGACACAGCCTTGGTCACATTGTGCCGGCCCGGGGGAGGTTTGAATACTTTTACCAGCCACTGTTCTGGTACGGACGAAGAACTCGCTCGGCTCGGCACACTGGTCAGCTATCAGTTTGACAACTCGCAGGGCGTCCCAAAATTGGATGAATCTAAGCGCTTGGGCTAACGGACGGCACACTACTACCGTCAGATTGCAGCGTGCACGTTATACCCGTGTGCACATATTTAAATAACACCAGCCCAGCACAGCTTGTCTTTGCTGGTCTTTCGGTCAGTTCGGTTCGGTCCGCCAGACGAGTGTGGGTGTGGGTAGGTGGCGTTGTGGCTTCTTTGTTCGCCGGGCAAGCAGAGCAGCAACCCTCGGCAGCACTGGGTCGGCAGCGCTCGGGCAAACAATCACCGTCCAAAAACCCAATGTAGCTGCGTAATTCAATTCGGAAACTAGCCAGGTTCGGTTTGCGGTCCGGTAGACATACCCTCGGTACCGTACCAAATCTTCTAGTACACCACCGTTTGCATCACCCGTTGGGTCACACTCCATGCGGTGGGATGTTTTATCGTTTGCAACAGGCAATAACATACCCACATGGTAGAACAGAGCACTACTTGTACGCCGGTGGCAAACGCGCTGAAACGCTGAACACGGAAGGCGCTGAACATTTTCGTACCAGGGCGTGTACCCCTACCAAAAACACGGGCATTACTCGTCGTTTGTCGTTATTAGTATGCAGCAGCTACATTTGTTAAATTACGACCTCCTTATCGGCTTAGCTGGTGAAAGCTGCTGGTCCGGTCCGGGTCAGCGTTAGTTACCGCCAACTCGTCGTAGTTACCGCCAACGCGTTATTGTGCTAATGGGGATTTGTGCTAGCTGGGTGGGACGGTGGCGTGATGTGCTGTAGCTTTTGAATTTTGTCGATGCACACAGTTGAGTTTGGCATTTGGGTCGGTAGGCCCAGACGATTCAGTTGGAAGAGTGAAGAATGTTTTGAAAATGCAAGCAGCGAGGCTCAGAGTCAATTTTAGATTTACTTGTGAGTTAGTTTAATCCAATCAATAATGTAAAAATGTGAAATGTCTAGCCTCTAAGTGTGTATATGTATATGCTGTTATACGCCAAAGCACTGCTGCTTTGAAAATGATTCGTTCATCAGTAGCAGAGTCAGTTGCTGCTGAGTAATAGGTGATGTATGGGTTCCTGATACGAGACAGGAACGCGGTTTGTTCCTTGAATGAGACAGATCCGATACAGATCTTCATGTAGACTAAGTTCGGTATCAGTTCTAAGACTGGTATGGGTTTGGGAACAGTTCCATGAATGGGTCCAATACCAGTTCCTGGACCGGCATATGCTTGACATCAGTTTCAAGAACAGTTTGACGCCTAGAATTAGTTCCAGAATTGATAAAGGTATTGATTCGGTATTAGTTTTAAGATTGAGATGAGGTATGGAGCAGTTCCTAGATTCGGTATGGAAACAGAATAATTTTCGGGACTGGTATGGGTTCGAGTTTCAGTTTCAGCTTTAGGATCGGATCTGTTCCTGGCGATAGGATATAGGTCAATTTCGAGTTCTGTATGGGTTTAAGATGTTTCAGGTTCTGGGACAGTTTCAAGATCGGTATGGGTTCAAGATGTTTCAAGACGTGGATGAGCTCAGCTTCTAGACCTGGAAGCTTCAGGTTCAGAATTCGTTCCAGAGTCGAGATGAGCGCAAGTTATGAGGTTCAAGTTCAAGTGAGGTGCAAGTTAGGTTCGGTATAATTTTCAGGACTGATATGGGTATGTGATCAGTTCCAGGATCAATGTAGATTCAGAACCGGTATTGAAGGTTAGGGCTGCAATATTTTGGTTCCAAGCACCCCGTCTGATCGATAACTAAGGTGCTGTAAACAAGTGAAACAATGAACTAAAGCACTTTTTATACAACTTGGTTATATGAACACATTGTGCAACCAATCAATCGAAAGAACACATAGCGTACCGTAACGAACTACAAACCTTTTATTCGAAATTACTCACATACAAAAAAAAAAAAAAAATTAAAAAACACACACAAAAGCACCATTTCGTCAATCATTATCAACGCTGCGCAGCAGCACATTTATTGTTTTGCGTTCATGTAGGTTTGCCCGAGGCCTTTCCGGGCCTCTGCTACACCGTTTCAAGGAATTTATATACTCTGTTTTATTGTTTCTGTGTGTGGGGTTTAGTATTTGATTTCTCAGTGTTTGTTTTAAATGTTTAAGTGGGTGTTTGCTCTGTTTCAACGTTTGCTTTTTTAAACATAGTTCTCTCTAACATTGGTAGGGTAGTGTGACACTGCTGCTCCCCTGCTGCTGGCTACACTATTTACAAGCTTTGTTTTGTGGCGAGCAGGGGATGGTGACACCTGTTACATTAACATCTGTTTTGCATTTTGCCTCCTTGCTGCTAAACAGTTTCACAACATCTTACACCTAGCTTATAACAAATCCCAAATCCCAAGGTCTCTTTATCTCCTCTCAATAGTGAACTCTTTTGGGATTAGGGTGGTTGGAGTTCCGAAACATTGATCCGTGTCCCGTGTTTTTGCTTCCTGTTTGTGCTAGGATTTGTTTCGGTTTTCGGCAACTTGACACAGTAAATAAGCATTTTCTTCGCCAAAGTCGACTTGTGGGCCGAATCTCCCCCTCGGTTCGATCACATTGACCAAAATCACCCTCTCTCTCTCTTTCTCTCCAGCGCCTGCGGTACGAGCGTTGCTACATTCTCTAGAAAAATATAAATATCTGCGCGTACACCTCGATAAAAAATATAATCATAAACAGCAGCACGGCACTGTCCGCCTGGCGCCGCAGCTCTGCCACCGCGTACCGCAGGAGCTTGCGATATTGTCAAACGGACGCGACCGAGTTGCTGTCGTACGCAACCAGCAGCGAGTCGTCCTCCTCGCTACCACTGCCCGCACTCTTGCCCTCCTCCGGTTCGTCCTCCTCCTCGCCCGGCCATCGGTACAGACCGGTCCGCTGATGGGTCAGGGCGGCCGGCGGCCGCCGCAGGCCTTCCCCGATCATATTGTCATCCGTGTCGGTCGTCCCGTCGTCGTCACCGTCGCGGCCCAGCTCGGCAGCGTCGCCGTCGCACGCCGGTATGCGCACGATCAGGCGCGTCTCTTCGCGGAAGGACGCGAGCGTCTTTTCCGTCTCGTTCGAGTTGTGTCATAGCTCGATCAGCTCCGGGCCCTTCCAGGTAACGCCGGCGCGCAGCAGGTTGTAGAAGCGCGTCACCGCCCACATCGCCATTATCTGTGAGTGATGGAAAACAGTGCGCCCTTGCACACATGAAACGGAACGAAACAGGGTTGTATCACATTTGCTACTTACATTGATGATGGCGCGCGATACGAAGAACGCCACCTCCGCCTTGCAGAGCGAATCGAACTGCCGGTTCACGTGGTCGCGCAGTACGTTCGAGTAGACCATTGCGACCGCTTCCAGTGCCATGAAGGTGATAAATCCGATTATCCACGGCACGACCAGTCCAATGTTCTCCTGCGTGTGTATGTGTGTGTGTTTTAAAGAGTGAACGAATCCGTAAGCTTCCCTGTGCTTTGGAAGTCGTGTGCAGCAGGCGCTACAATGATCCACTTACCCGATAGATGCCGAAAATAAGCACCACGCTGAGCAGTATCATCGAACACTGCGTACCGATGATGGCGAAGTACGCTATCTGCACGCCTGTGTGTGTTTGTGTTAAGAGCGAAAGAAACGAACCCGATTTAGTGGGAACTGTTGGGAACGGGGACTCGGAATAATTGGATGCCAGGTGCCAAAATCGCACTTACCGTAGTACACATCCTCCAGGTCGCCGTACTTCTTCACGTTCACGCTGATGCGCCACGAGTACAGCAGTACCACCAGGATGGAAATGTTCTGCGAAAAAAAAAAAAACGGGACGAAAGAGCCAGAGTGAGAGAGATGGAGAGGTATCACACAATCAATGCCTACTAGAACCAACCGACCAACCGAGGATATGTTCCCACACAAAAACGGGTTGTTCCGCCTCCATTTACACACACACATACACCGCTTGGAATCATTCTACCACACACTCGCACTCTCTCTCAGGGGGGGGGTATCGCTATCCGATGCAATTTACCTAATCTCTCGCATAATGGCAACCGTTAAGGGGCTTTAATTCGCACTCAATCATGCTCCAGTCAGCAGGCCGGAAAATAAATTGCTATCGCGGTGGGGGTACTGCGCCCGTCGGAAGCTTTTTGCCCCCAGCTCGAGCTTTTGGTGGAATTTTGCACGTGGAGCGATAGCGTGTTTCCGGAAGAATGTTTGTGTGTGTGTGTGTGTGTGTGTGTGTGTGTGGGGGGAGTTTTTCGGAAGAACTCGATGTACTATTTTTTCGTCGGAATCTTCCCCATCCGTTGGAATTCGTGATCGGTTTTTGTGTTGCAAATTTTTTTTTGTGGAAGCAGCTTTAATGAAGGGCTTTTGAAGATTCACTTCAAACTTCAAGCACTGGGAGTGACGGTTTTGGGGCGCTCAAAACATGTCACACTAAATGGAAATTACGAATGACTTCGCGCAAAGTGCTGGCACGAAACCATCATTAGCGACGAAGCAGTAATTAGCTGACAGTGAAGACACCGAGCAGGAAGAACCGTGTATGGTCCATTAATAGGAGGTGCCACGAGGTGCCCGTGTAACAAGACATTAGCTACTGTACTGTACGCTCGCTTAATATCTCGTTACAATCTTGCATGCACTACCACCACCGGTGGTGGGAGTGGAGTTGGAGTTTCGCACGTTTCGTTTCATTTCGCTTGTTTCGTCCCCGCGTCCCGAAAACGCGCGATAGCCCCCGCGATGTTTAATTAGCTGGAAAACGGAACTCCAACCACAGCGGAGGGGGCTAATGGAGGAATTGGAAGCATGCAGGAAGGAGAGGAGGATATAAAATAGGGAAACAACAATGCCGGCCCCGCTTACCAGGGTGTAGATGGCGCTCGTTAGTGCCAAATGTTTGGCGTGCAGCATCCGGCAGCAACCATTAGCGCGCAGCGGACCGTACGGATACAGGATGGCAGACTTCATGGTTGGCTTCAGCTCGTGCCTGGCGGGAAGAGGGGGTCCGATGGGCACCGGTACGGATAAACTATTTCTTGTTTGCCTGCGGTGGTGCGGCTTATGCTTTTAATGTGCAAACTCCCCGCACACTACTTTATTTTTTCCGGGCTGGCCCTTTTTTGATTGCTTACTTTGCTTCGGTGGCCACTAATTTAGTGACTCCCCGTGTTTTTGTGTTGTTGGCTAGGATTGGGCTTAAACAGCTGGTACAGCGGTGCGCTTCTGTAGCAAACAAAAAACACACAAACACACCCATTTGTTTTTGGCAAAAAATCTGGAAGCTTGTCGGAGGCTGTCGGCGTCGGCGTCGCTCGGGCGTGCTCTACGCGTTCCGGTGCCACCGGCAGTGGTGCTGCTGCTGCTGTTGAACAACCATAAAACAGACGCCACGGTGGTCGGTTACATTGTACCGGTTGTGATGCTGCTGCTGCTGCCCTCCGTTCGGGTGGTTCGTGCTGCCGTTCGGTTGCCGTTGCCAGGCAAAAATCATTTCACTTAATTATTGTTCCCTTCACTACACAGCTTCACGCGCAGCGAGCGAGAGAATGCGCAATAAAATCCGTGCTTTTTAATCTATCGTGCAGCGAGCACCCGGAAGTTCCCGCGGCAAGACACAAGGCCCACCGGATTGCAGTCCCAGGCGGGGGGCAGTCTTACCCTTCGGGGGTAGATAAATATTGCCGTTCTTGTTGCTTTTCACTTCACTACTTGCTCACACAACATTGTATACGCGTTGAGTACACCACCACCACCACTACGTTCACAGGCCACTATCTGGGTGAGTTCCGTCGCTGGTTGCACTGGTGCACTGGGAAATAGAGAGAAGCATCCATTGGACATTAGTATAACACCGACACTTTTTGTGCGACTTCGCGTGTCTGCAGGCCCTTGCACTGCGCTCGGCTGAAGGAGGGTTTTTACAAGAGTTGAACCCAACGCCCGGCGGTGCTGGGAACAGGAAGAATGTTGTAAAAAATGCGTTCCGCGGCTTTGGTTCGCTGCTGCTTGGGGCAAACCGAGCGCACTGGACGGTGCCAGCCACCTTCTGGCGGGGCATTTCGTACGGGAAGCAGACAGTGGGAAAGTTATGCAAGAGTTATTTCCTTTCCGCACGGTGGAGTGTAACAATTCACCACCCGCCAGCGGCTGGCCAGCGGTGGGGCGAATGGATTTTGATGTTTTTTTCTTCTCTTTTTTCGTTTGATAGTTTGAATTTTTATATCACTTCGCTCGGTGCTTGAAATGGTGACAAAAGCTGCAACAAAAATGCAGCAAAAAGAGAACGAGAGAGCGAGAGAGAGAGCCCTGGAGAGTTAAGCTTTTTGTACACGATTCTATTTCTAGTCCTTCGGCATGCCAGCGCTACGTTTTGGAGCCGTGTGACAGTTCCGTCCGTTTGATGGTAAAGTTCGCTGCTCTGGTGTGGGCTTTTGACTTTCCTCTCCAGAGCGCTGAAAGGTATTTTCATTTATCATTCCTTTCGCACATTGCCTGCACTGCATGCTGCTGCTGAGGGAGTTTTATACACTCCACTCTCCTTTGTGTTGCACTGCAGATGTAAAGGTGGCGCTGGCAGCAACGGTGGTTGACACGCTTGCGTTTCCGGTTGCCGACCGGAACAGCAACTGTCGCAGGGAAATAGCCATGGTACTGGTTGAGAAACCCGATGGAAACCGCTTACAGCGTGGTACAATCGTGATAGTTCAACACGAAACAGTGCATTCCCTTCGTTTCGTTTAGTTCGAGCAGTCGCTTAGTACATTTCCACTCATTGGGGAGGGCATCTGTGTCTGAGGTGAACGATACAGAAAAGCTCTGCAAGAGAAAATGGAGAAAGGAAAAAATATGTATTACTGATGATGAACAACATTGCTTGGGCTTTTGAAGGAAGCCAAACACATTACACGGAGAAAAAGAGAGCGCAAAAACTGATTAATGGGAAATGGAAACAGATTCAAACAGAAGGTGAATTAGCGTTTGTGGCCAACGTCGGGTAGGGTGGACAAGAGAATGGGGCGGAAGAAGCAAAACATTCAATGGAATGAAATTATAATAATTGATTGAATTCGTCCTTCCCAGCGTTGAGTTCTGGGTCCTTTCCTCTCCATACTGAATGGTAGTTCGATTGAAGTGAACACGAACAGGGAAACGATTTATTGTGCTGGCGACGACGGTGGGAAAATCAATACGGAAAGTTGTACCCCGACTGCAACGAGATTGATGGGATACGCGGAAAGGGACGTCGAAGTTGTGACGATCCTCTCACAGCCACACGTACACACACACGTACACACACACACACTCGCAGAGCACGCCGGTTAAATGGAGAAAGTTGGCCGGAAACCGTTTTGTCGCTCGCTACCTTTTCCTTCCCTTTCATGCAGCTCCATCCACGCGTCAGAAGGTTATAAGGTTGATTGAGTTGGAAGCTGGTTTGTCCCACTAGCCGCCCAATGGTGGTGCCGTTTGTTTGTTTGCTTCTCTTTAGCGCGTGACAGATATGACGCATATTTGTACGGGCGACTATAAATATGGTGAAGAAAAGGGAGGCAAATTTGGGGGGAGCACAAGTTCCGCAAAAAAAAACTTTTACTCCTTGCTGAACGGCGTGGGGGACCTTCTTTTTGTGTCCAGTTTGTGCAGGTTTTATTGATTCATACAAAGACGCTTTGCTGCCAAGTGGCATATGACCAGTGTCAACGTTTGTCTGTGACGCAGTCGTACACACGTTTCAAGGATACAAAGCTGGGAGTAGCTTTTGGCTATCGCTTTAATGACATTGTTCGATGAATTATGACGCTTTTATGGCGGATGGTAAGCGCTTCAACTCTTTGTGCTGTGCTTTGTGCAATGCTCCAATACAGTTTGGTACATTGGAAACATTGCTCTCCATTCGCATGTTCTGAGTAATCTGATCATTGTCAGTAGTTCAGTGCATGACTTCTATAGTCATACCATCTCGATTAAAATAGCTACCATAGTTGTAACTTCTAGATTGTTTGGACGAATTAACTTATTCCTGAGATATTTATACCTTTTTAGTCGAGTCATGTTCCACACAGAAGCACTATTCTAAATCATATTTAGTATTAGATCCTCTAATTGTTTGTAGGGTTCAGATGTAAATAACAGTAAGATTATAGAGGTTTTCAGGGGTTCTCATAGCTGAGGAACACTTTATTGACTCTTTCTTGTGGGAAATGTACTTTAGGTTATGGGAATTGGACTCCACAGCACCGTTTTTGGACAAATCCAATAAGAATTTCCAAGGAGCTGATCCAAACAGGGTGCCATAGAGTCGAATTCCCATCTTATTATGTTAACATCTCACAAGAAAGAGTCAAGGAAGTATTTCACATCTGTGAGAACCCCTGGAAAACCCTGTAAAAGCAGCCAGAGAGTTGGTGTTCTGAGATATCCAATCTAGTGATGAATCGACACCGGAAGGTAGGTCTACCCAGCATTATCCGGAGTCGTCCGGAGTTGAAGTCATCCTTAGTCGGCAGGAATGGGTCTTCGAAACAAATGCATGTATACCTGATCACAAGTACATTGCACCGAACGGGTTTAGTTGACTCCGACCGATTCCGAACGACTCCGGACAACTCCTAATCCTATTAAGGACGACTCCGAATGACTTCGACTCTATGTGAACTTTGAACAACTCCGAACCAGATGACTACTTCTCCGGACGACTCCGAATCAGGGCATTTTTCCGGAGTTGAAATCGTACTAACAATAGTTGGAGTCGGATCGGAGTCGTGGTTGCGCTCCAGAGAGCACTAATTCCAATCACTCACTAATGAAGACAATTTTCTTTTTAAGATCCTAGTTTGTGATGATCGAATTGATCGTTTTAGGAACCAGAAAATGCTGTGTAAACTACGTTGTTTTCGAAATAATAACATAATATAAGAAATATGCTTACTGATTACTTTTCCATACGAGGTCCAGAATAACATATTACGAGTCACAAAATGAGTTACTGTGAGTAGAGTAGAACTTTTATATAAAAGCAGCAGTTTATAAACTGTTTTTAATATAAAATGAATAAGTGATTCAGCAGAAGAAACTCGATCGTCTGATAACATTCAGCTTGTTCACGGAGAAGATAAAGAACAGAAAACGAGCGTGAAATCACTCCGATAAAACCTCATCAATCTTAACACCGACGGCAGCGTGTTGTGAAATGCGGTTTAAGGCTGTTTACAAACACAACCCCCAAAGGCGCGCGCGAGTGTATAGCGTATAGCACAACCAACACTAAAAGGAAAAAATAAGGATCGATATGAAACGAAAATAAAAGCGCACTGTCGGCTGTTAGCATTCGGTGATAAATTTTAATTTAAGCAAATAGCACCGAACTGCCGAAACGATCCAGCCGCGACGACCGCGGTGGTGGATTGAATATTCATTACTTCGTACCTCGATTCCCGTAGGCTAGACGAGGCGTGTACGCACTGCGGCAAAAGTGTTTGAAACGATGGTGGTGGTGGTGGCGGTGGTAGGCGACAGCTGACGAACGGTTCATGTTTCGCGCTTTAAAGCCGTACGCCACGGAACGCCCGCGGCACAAAGTGGCGCGCCGTCTGGAGACGGGATGGAAATTCATAACTCCTTCACCGCCTGCTGACTCGCGTAACCACTGACCTCCGACGTTCCGGTAGCGACAGTGGTCTAGCACAGGGGAATAAGAGAGAAAGGGAGAGAGGAATATTGCGTGGCAGCATAAACCACAGCAGACACACAACCAGGCAACCAAACTCATTGGCTTAATCACTTGGCAACCACGGAATGAACCTTCTCCGCCCGAAAGTGGAACGGAAAGTGTAAGCATACGGCGGTTTGATGGTGACGGTGGGGTCGTGAGCGAGTGTTTGTTAGGATTTTCCCTTTCCCCTCCTCCACCATCTTACTCTATACGCGGCAAAAAGTGCCCAAGCACAGATTGTTTTTCAGCTGGGAGCAAACGTTCATTTTTGGGGAGCGCGTTTTTCATTCGGCTAAAAACCCCGGTGCCGCCTATTCAAAAACCCGTCGGCTCGGAAGCATGAATAGCATTCGACCCCGTGCTCTATACACCCTCCCATTCATGGGCTGTGCTGATGGGTGGGTGGGACAGTGTTTATGTTTTCCAGCGCCAGCACCAGTTCACCGCCGCTCCCGCAGGTTAGGATGGCGGCGCGTGGCTCAAGGCAAGACTGCCACCCCTTGCCCACGCCCGAAAATGGTACGTTTGTTTGCAGTAGGATCTATATTGAAGCGACATTTGAATAGCCCTGCTGCAGCTCCTTCTCGTGAGGATGTGCAAGTGTTTACTGCGGCAGGGTGGGCCGCAAAGCATGAACAAACGATTGAATATTGTATGAAGCCCGTCGAGATTAGCTTGAACTCCTCGCAGAAGCCCGCGACGCCGATCGCGGATCATAAATACACCGCGCCGGAAGCTCACAGCGCAACAACACGATACCATGACTGGGGCGGGGGAAGAAAGAGCGATAAGGATCGCTGTTTGCGTACGTTCCCGTTCAACGCCTTCCAACGCTTTGCTTGCTTCTTTAGCCGAAAGGTGGAAGTAAAGATCCGAACAGCCGGCCCGCTTGCCACCGACAGCGTCCGTCGTCTCAGCAGGCGATGAAAATAATGACGTCCCATCGCGTGCACCAACGATACCGTGACGGAACGACTTTTCCCGCCCGACTGGTGGACCAGCGGAGGTGTGGCAGAAGAAAGGTGAGCCTTTTTAAAGCTTTTTTCGTACACAGTACACACACACCCATATACACGTACACACAGAGCGAAAGTACAGTACAACATTTGCCGCCTGTATCTGAGCTTGAAGTTGGAAACCGTGGGCCACTTCACACGGGGTCACGTTCAAGCGAGCCGCGTTGTTCTCTTAAGGGATAATCTTAAAGCACCGGTCTAGTGTTTAGCATGAACGTGACGCACATTCTAAGAGCGAAAGCGCGATGTGTGTACGACTCTGTGTGTGTGTGTGTCTGCTCCGAGTGCTGCGGAACGATTGCTTGTTTTCCTCCGTCCCCGTAGCGGTACGATTTTTCAATGAGTTGCAGCAGTGCGCCGGAAATGCACTGTACGCCGCCGTGCACCTTTTGCTGTCTCTTGTGTGTTTCTGTGTTTTGTGTACGGGTGGCAACGAATGACGGTACCGCTGCGGGGCATTTTATTATTAATTTGATCATTTCAATATTGCACGAGCAGCTGGGGCAGTGAGGGCGAAGGTTTAAACATTGAATAGAAAGGAAAGCCGGTAAAAAACCCATCACACCGTACACACATTTCGCACACCCAAAGCACGTGCGGTGAGCGGCCATACAGAGCCATGCGGCGTGTGTTGTTAGTGGCGCATTGCAGTGCATGAAAGGAAAGGGGAGGGAGGCTTTTTGCCGGGCGGCAAGTGATTGCTATGCGGTAGTAATTAATTAGAGGGTATAATGGGAATGTTGAGGGTTTTCATCACTTGACACTTACGACTGTTTTAGTTGCTGCAGAGAGCAATAATGTCATAATTAGATTGGTGGTATTTCACTTCCGTTAAAGTTATTTAATATTTTATCTGTTTATGAAGTCACTATATTAGCGAAAAATATGTGTTTTTAATGCAAAATAATAACAAAAACACACCAAAATGCCATAGCTTCCGATCTAGAAACAGGTGTGCTAAGCAATGAAACAGGTGTCGCAATGCTAAGAGCACTTTTCTGAGATTACTATTCAGTACATTCATATGACAAGAATCTATTGAGATGGCCGAGCAGACCATTGACATAATCTTTTTGTCCGTTTTTTTAAAGAGTAAGAGGGTCTTCAGTGTCATTGAAATCTTAATGAAGGAAAGGGGATAAGAGCGATAAGATAAACGAAAAACGATGCTTGCTAGTACGCTAAAGGAAGGTACAAAATGTATGTACTTTAAACAACCGTTGAATAGACTTATACATATAATAGAACGATATAAAAACATTAAGAGACTTTAGAACACAAACGAGGGAGGAAAAAGCACACAAACTGCTCGAAAAACACGAACACAAAAACTATTTTAAAACGAACTAAAACAAAAGCATCACACTTCCCCTCCTCAGTCTGTCTAGTGTTGCCTCCTTCTTGTGGAATGTTGAAATGAAATGGTGGAAAAATGATATCCCCACCATTAAAAAAAAACCAAGAGCCAAGATATCCATTTCACCATCCACTGCCATGGGAAAATGCGCGGATGCGAATGAAACCGACGGCCGGCGACGAATCGAACGAACGTTGCGTTCCGGTTGAGTGCGCCGCTCGAAAGCTGCTTGGTGGTTTTTGTGTCTCTTTGTGCGAGGGTGTGTGTGTGTGTGTGTATGGGAGTTTGGATTTGGGTTTGTCAGGGAGGGGAAGCAGATGGGGAAAGCAACCAGCACTGTGTGAGCAGCATTGTTGGGCAGGGAAACAAATAAAGTATGACTCGCTGGTTCCATTTCGGGGGGCCATGTTGCTTTCGGTTTTTTGTCGGTTGAAGCACGCTCTACTATCTGACATCCTTTTCGGATGTGTATTTTTATCTAGCGCAAGAACGGAAGAAGGTGGATGTGGGGGTGTAGGAGGAGGAGGAGAAGGAGGACGATGCGGTGCACCAAATCGCGTACCAGCGTATCTAAACATCAACTCAACATTAAAATATGCATGGCTAGGTTTCAGTTCCACAGTCAGTGCGTGGTTCTACGTGTATGTGTGTCTATGCGTTTGTGTGTGTGTGTGGGAAAAATGGCAACCGGATCGCTTTTTGCCATTTCTATTTCCGAGATCCTCTCCCGGATGGACTAAACCCATTTTATCAGCCAGCATGAAGTACCAGCCATATTTCATGCGGGACTTACCCGAATGGCCCGAGAATCTGGGGCTTCACTTATCCGGTACGGAGAGAGTGAGAGAGAGAGAGGCAGTGGGAGAGGGAGAGGGAGGGGCTGAAAAACCAAAAGTCCAAATCGGGAAAAAAAGTAGCAAAGTAACTTTCTCATCCACCCTCGCGGGAAAAATGGCAGCTGATTGTAATCGCAGCGTTATCTTTTGTTTTATTTTTAAAGACCCATCTGTTTCCCCCCGCCTTCCTTCGTTTCCCACCACCGACGCTTTCTTTTGTGTTGATATGAGCGCGCGTGTGTGTGTGTGTGGTAGGAGGAAGATCATTTTCTCCAGTTGGAGTTGATTTTGGATTGCTTTTGCTGCTCCCTTTTGCTAACTTTGGACTGCTGTGTATCCATTTCGGATTCACGTGGTATATCCATCTCCATTTATGGAGCGATGTGGCATGTGCGGTTTAACAAAAGCCAATAGCAAAGGGCTCGGGGTAAAATAGAAATTGTGGCAACAACAAAAAAAGGAATGCATTAGCGTAAAGTAAAACTGTAAAACAAATAAAAAGAAAAACATAACAAACCTCCATCCAGTTTCCAATGCAGAAAGAAAGAGAGAGAGAAAAGAAGAGCTAGGAACGAAACGTTCCTTTTACTAGAGACTTCCGCGCAACAAAAGTCAAGATGAAGTGAACAGAAGTAGATAAGTACGAGCGGGGGAAACCAGCACAGAAGAAGAACCAAAAACAAAACCAACTGAAAGTCGGGAAAGGAAACAAAGATTTTGCATAAAACGCTCCAGCGCGCATTTCCTTTCGGTGGAGAAGTTTTTAATTAACTCAGATAAAACTGTTGCATTTTTGATTTTGCCAGTTTTGCTGGTGAGCTGGTGTGTGTGTGTGTGTGTTTTTTTCTGTGTGTTTATTTTATTCACTGCTGTCGATGGTGATGTTTTGCACATTCCCGGTTTTTAAATAAGTCACGGTTGAGAAGTTGGCGTGAGAAGTTTTCCCCCGGCGGGGGTGAGCCGCGCTGCATATTTTTTAACCTTTCGGGAAAGTTTTCTCCCCCTCTTGGCCACGTTGGAACAGTTGGAGAAAGAGCTTGTTCTGCAAAACAAGTGATCAAAGCTGGATTTGCAAGGTAGCCTGGATGGCAAGGTAATGGTTTCCCTTCCTTGTTCGACACTTTTTTGTGAGCTGGGATGAGAGGATGCTAGGATGGGGGGGGGGGGGGGGGAGAGAGAGGATGGACCATAAATTGAATAGAGTCCGAAAGTTTTGTGAAAGATGCGTTGAAGGAAAGGGGTTTACAGTGTTTGATAAATTAGCTTGAGAAAGTTGTTTTCAATGGGATAATTTGTTGAAGCATTGGTACATTGCCATTGTTTGTGCAAAGAGGTACGTTCCGGGCTGCTGGATGAAGGCCGCAATTCAATAACAATCGAATGGTGAATGACAATGTAAGGATCAATTTAAATGTGGCAAAACCCTTTCACGTTGTGGAAGCTTTTAAGTTGGAAAGCTTTTAAGAAATGGTTCTCTTACTGCACAGAATAATTAAGTCTATTACAAACTAACAAATTACAAGCTAACAAAGAAAATTAGTTGAAAAAAAGGAATCCAAAGAAGTGATAACGGTTACTTATAAAAAAATAATAATGAACAACAAAGAGAAAACAAATATAAAAAGAAGAATAATAAGCTCGAGAAGAAAGACTTATAAAATCAAAGGAGAAAAAAGAAAATGGAAAAGAAACAAAAGATAAGAATAAGAATGAAAATGAAAGTAATACGAAAAGACCATTAGGTGGAATCATGAATTTAGAGAGAAGAGTCTATGAGAAAGTGTGAAAAAGACATTAATCGGACAAAATTTGCTCAAAAACAACTGTTACGCTGTGGCAATCGGCATTGAAAGTCATCATGCTTGTTGCAATACAATCCCAATCTCAATTTGATGTACAAAAGTACTTCATCGCTCTTTATTTAAAGGATGTATCTTCATTAAGCATAATTGCTTTATACTTTCGTTGCATCGTTTTGCGATAGTACCGGGGAAAGTTCCTTCCCATTGCATAACAGCTACACGTTCAGTCGGCTTCATTTTCATTTTCCCAGCGCCAACAAGCGTTTTGCAACCGATGCTGCTGTGTGGCGTTTTTGTTCGCTCCGCATTCGCAATCCACGTACAGCACGTACAGTGCCAGCAAGTTATGCTGCTGCAGCACCAAGCTGCTTCCAGTTTGAGCACGAAACAGTTCAATCTCTTGAAAGTTGTTCCTTCTCCGCGAATTTTAAAGTGTTTGTGTGCGATGAATTTTACAGCACCTCTAATGTATTCCTCACGCGTACCCGCCGGGTTAGCCACAAAAGCCCGCCGAGCCCGGGTGGGAGAAAATTTCAAGGCCGGCGCATCGCGATTGTCGGCGCCTGCAAGAGAGCACGTGTACCGGAACTGGGGGTAACCGCGCCGAGTGTGAGCGGGGTGTTAAAATTGCTTCGCCAAAGAATGTTTCACCCCGTTCAGCGGGAAAGAATTTCCATTCCATCAAAACTGCAACTGGGCGACGCACGCACGTCTGTGGTGAGTGTCTGTGTGTGTGTGTGTGTGTGTGTGTGTGTGTGTGTGTGTGTGTGTGTGTGTGTGTGTGTGTGTGTGTGCGTGTGTGTGTGTGCCTGTTTGCATACCAGGAAATAAGAAGATGCTTTTTTAAAGTTGAACCCTTGGAAAGGACTCAGTGTGTGTAAGTAAGGAGGGAGAGGCAGCGTGACAGTTCCTGGTACGGTTCGCCGATCAACGTCTTCAGTATCCATTTCAGCTGCCATTCCAGGCCGGGTTTCCAGGTATGCAACAAATTCCGGCCAAAATCGCAAACATCGAAACCGAACCGAACCCACTCGGCCACTGAAGAGGAAAGCAAGCAACTGGTCCGGATAAGATCGTCCAGTAACGCAGCACAAAGACGCATTGCTGGCAAATGTTCGTGCCAGATTTGCTGACGGCAACGCCGTGGAAATAGTGGAAAACAGCTCCGTCGGAAATGGTTTGTGCTCCGGTCCGGCATGCAGCTCAGCTCAGGCACTTGCGAAGCAATCCAACCCATTCCGTGCCCGGATTATTTACTTCTAGTGCTTCTGATTTTATCAAACTCATCTACAGTGTGCACTTCATACAGATGGCGGTATCGACCGAGCGAGACAGAGCCTTTTGCGAGTGGAGAGTTTGCTCAAGTGAGCAATTACTTTATCGTGTTTGCTTGGCACTCTACGATATCTTAAGTGGACGATGTGGTATGTGTGTGTGTGTGTGTGTGTATGTGTGTTTGTATGTGTGCATCAGCCTCCCCAAGGGTCCCAAGGGGTAGCACAGCAACACCGGGAGATAATAAAAAAGGCTACCACTCACTGCACTTTGCTTCGAAGCTCGCAAGAAGCTGGCCGCTCGATACGAAGCGAAAAGGTTAATGTGTGGTCCGATGCTCTACCCGCCGGGGTTGTAGGTATGTTTTTCTAGTAAATTAAGTGCCAGGACGTAGCAAAACATCACTCACGCGATATGCCGGCGTATCGATATGGAACGATGTATAGCTCTCGGGGCAATACCGGGAAAGAGATTCCAACTTCTGATTCTTTCCTCCGGCGGAATGGTTTATCCTTCTTGATGCGGTAAAAGTTATAAGTGCATTGAACAACAAGCTAAACAAGCAGATCGATGTGCTGTGAAGCATGTTCCAAGGCGGAGCAAAGTGAGCTTCAGTCGTGCGGAGCGTTATATATATTTGATCGCAAAAGATGTAATACCATTTCCGGCAAGCCCGTACTGATGGCAGGCTTCATTTCACAAGCTATTGATGTTTTCCATGCCCTACCCATCCACCATTAATTCCGACGCTCACCCACCCACCGGATGAGCTAAAGTCAATGAAATCGGCTATCAGATCGGAGCAGTTTTAATCGTTTGGGACGGATATGGACAGCAAATACAGCCATGCTGAAACGTCAAATTAAAGAGCTCCGAGCGCTTTGCAAGAGTGCCTCAAAAGCTTAGCGGCCGAGGCTTAAAATGGCACTATATAGCCTGCCAGTCACGTACGAAGTATCCTGTGTCCAGTGGCATGTGTGTGTGCAGCCATCGTACGCCCTGTCAGTCCACCCGTCGTACGACTGTAATAACATTCCACGGGGTCGCTGTCAAATGCGCAGAAATTGGATATAGAGCAGCAGCATTTTCGGATCTGTCTGTATCTGTGTGGCTCTCACACTCCATGGCCACCATCCATGGTATTTAATTTGCTTTCGCGGCGTGTGTATGTGGGGAGTGTGACATTGGAAAGTCAACCCGAGGAACATCTCCAACGGTGTCTGTGCATCGTTGGGTCGGGTCGGGTCCGGTCTCGCTAACAGTCAATAAATTGCGAGGCCGTGAGCTCCGTGACCTGTGTGAGCTTACCTTTACACCTACATGGCTACAGGTGGACGTAGTGACCAGGGGCCAGCTGCATTCTCTGTACTGTACTGGGCAGGGATGCAATATGCAGCCCGGGCACTGTGCACTCTTGGCTTGACTGATAAATGGGCTTCGGTGAAATATGTCAGCACGGTACCGAGCGCTACACTATCCGCGTGAGGTTTTGGTTGAAGTAAATAGGTTTCACAGCACAGGTGTACGGACGTGGGAGGGAACAATTTATCACCCGCGCCGTGGCCGTGTCCCGCGGGATGCGGATAATTTACTGCACCATTCGCTAGCGCGGAAGTACACCGACGTTGTACAGAATCATGCTCAAATATGCTAGTGGACTTTTTTTCGTCTCAATGTCTGTTGCGAGCATTTGGGGCAGAGATGTGCGACCTAGATGGAGATGAGTGTGTGGGTGTGTGTGTGTTGCTATCGCAATGTTGTAAATATGATCTGCGTTGATTGTTATTAATTGCTGGCGGAAAGCATCAGTACTGGGAGTCGGGATTAAAAACCGAGAACTGGTTATATGCACTGAGTTATGATGCATAGTAATAATTCGTTTGTGTTGAAATGTGCAGAACGACACTTGAATATGTTTATGAATTTTTGAACAATGCTTCAAGCGAAATATGGTACCGTTTCATTCGAAAGCTCTTTTCAGTTTTGAGTGATGCCAACATGATGTTATTGTTAATTCAAAAATTTAATATGAGCGAGTTGTTTCACTTTTGCCTGTATGGAGATAGTTTCTATTTGTATATGTGTTTGCTGTACATTCAATTCAAAATAACACGGAAATGTAAAACTACAACCACTTTCTGTGGTTTTAGTACAAGTATTATTAGTACTACATCCGGTTCGAAGGACCAAAAAACGCATTTCTTAAATAAACTGTTTCTCATATCATGAATACAACGTTAAGCTTATTTCATGTAGATTTCAAGCTCATTTCCCAGAGGTTGTCTGTTAAAAACCATACACACACATAAAACAAAGAGCTGCATGAAACATACACATTATTTACACATTGTTAACCTTCGTCAGTGTTCTCCACCACCGCACCGCAGATGATTGGCACACTGACACAGAAAACAGCGAGCGGCGAACGCGAAACTGTCAACTGTGCGGTTGTGTACGATGCAAAGACAACGAACGCTTATCAAACGCTCCCGATGCACGTCAAGGATGGGGTTACACCAAAAACCCCGGTTTTCTCGCAACTAAGCGCCGCCTTGCCTTGGTCGACATCGCTGAAGCTTTGCCACCAATCATCACCTACTTCTATTGGCCCTTTCCTCTGGCCACGCTCTTTGTGCACTTCGCGAAAGCTGCGCGACCGAACCGTACCGTAAAGTAGAAATTTAATTAAATTCATCAACGTTGTAGCTCATGTTCAGCCCAGCAGATCGGGGCCACTTGCGCAGAAACCAAACAAAGCACACCCCTGTCCCCGGATCTTGTGGCCAATAATCTTCAACCGCACTAGCTGTTGCTGATGTTGCTGGGCGAGTGAGGCGAGCGCCAAAAACTTTATCCCACTTCTTGAGCCTTGATCACAAAATCAATATCAATTAGGGTTTTGCGAAGCGAGAGGCCATCTCTTGCTGGCAGAGGGCAGGGAGGCCGGTTTAAGGCAAACTTTCAAAGCGCGGCGAAACGATCCGTTCGGTGGACAGCTCTTGAAGAGCACAGCCCGGGTCGCAGGCCGTTCCGCCGAAGCGGAACAAGTTCAAGTCTTCCGCTTTGTGGGTTAAAAGGGAAGAGTAAATAAAATCATGAAGCAGGCAGGCGCTCGCTGTACATACACGTCGAGCGAAACCAAGCGAATGTGGTGTTGCTTTAAGGTTTTAGTAGAGAGCATCCAACGTTTTAGAGCTACTCAGCGTGGCCCTGAAACTTACAGCACAACTGTCAACCGTGCCCGGCCGGAAAGGAACAGGGCGAGAAAACGTTTACAGTGACCCAGAAACTGCGTTGGAACAGTTGCAGAGGGAGAGAACACCAGCAAAAAAGTTAACAACATATCCATCAACTCAAAACCTCGCCGCGCCACCCTTTTGTCCGTTCGTGCACTTGTCGCCATGCTTGGCAGAGCGGTAAGTTCACCGGCTTTGAATCGTTCACAGGAAATGACACTTAAAAAAAGAGAGAGCGAGATACGGGAATTATGACGAAAGCCATCCGCAAGTAACGAGCGTCAAAACAAACAGTGTGTGTGTGTCTTTGGATGCGAGTGCAAACATACCCGCAGGGGGGAGGCGCGATGGTTTTCCCCCGGCGAACACGATTGAGGGAAAACGCGGCAAGCGGCATATTTGCCGAGGACTTGAAGGTTTGGAAAAATAATCTCGAAAAGGCTGCGAGGAGTTGGTAAAGGATAAATAGAGAGCGAAATGGGGCGAATGATGGTTGTGGACAGAAAGGCAAATTGCAAAAAAAACGGAGTACACAGCCAATGCGTACAGCGTTGTAGGAAATGTAAAATTTATATTAAAAACTGAACAGAACGGTCCACCCAAATTGAGCAGTCCCAAAGTTTGATGCAATCAAGCAAATCAAATTAATACACACACACAGAGGGAGAAGCGTAGAGACACAGAGGCAAGAAATTGAATTACACGGTAAGTCAACCGCACAATTGTTATCCGAGCTTTAGTTGCTATTTGAGCATCTCACTGTCCCAAGCAGCAAAAACAGCAAAAAAAGCACGAAATAAATCCCCCCTGTCGTATACTTCCAAGCACTTCACCAGAGTGTCATTACGAGTTCGAGTGTGTTGGAGGGCACCGAAGGGTCGTCGGCCAGAATGGGAAGAAAACTCACGAGATATGAAGTCCAGCAGCGGGAAATTGGATTCGGGCCGTGCAGTTTGCTTCTAGCCGCGCGAGAGGAAGTGACTTTGCCACTGGCGACAGTGTAGCTTCCACTCCTCTCGGACTTAACGCCACAAACAACGGGCATCATGCAACATTCTCCAAGGATCCTGTGACCATAATCCTGCCCGCACACGCGATATCCCATTTCGGCTTTCGGCTGCGTCCGGACTGTCTGTCCGTCTGTCCATCGGGCGAAAGGTCGATCCCGCCCGAAACCGAAACACTTTAAGTCTCGCGACCTCTTAGACAACCGGTAGAAGCGGGGTCATTCGTCCCCACCAACATTTGGACGGTTTTGATGAAATGGAGCATTCGCACGCTACTCCCCCGTTGGGTTTTCGTCGGCATCGATCCATCTCCCGGTGGAGTTTGTCCACCGGCACGGTACGCTTCGGGCGCTACCCAGCACACAGCGCTACAACGCTTGCTACTTCCTCCCGGGTGGCCTGGTTGTATGGGGGAGGAGGGTGGTGTTGGGCGAGAGACCTTTCGTGTAGCTGTCACACAGCACGCCACGCCGGGGCGTCAAAGTTGAAGAGTGTTTCATCGCACGGCAAGAGGACAGCGATGATCCTGTCTTTGTGTTGTGTACGGCTTGGCGGAAAGAAAAATTGTCCATCCGTGGTGTGCAACTAACCTCACCCAGACAAACACTGGATGGGAGAAAGAGAAGGAGAGTGGGAGCAAGCGGTAGGGCAGGGTTGTAGAGAGTTTACGGTTAAATTTGTCCCTCAGTGTGAAAGCAGACCCTGTAAAAGCAAAAGGGAAAGGTTAAAAAGGAGAAAAAAAACCCACTGAAAACAGGAAAGCAAAAAGAACGGGACAGGAAATCAATTTCCGCCACAGTTTGCCGGGCCCACCAAAGGCGCTACAATAACAAAGTTCGGTCCGGTGACATTGAAGTTTCACACGCACCCACGTGGTACAGTGTTAGAAGGAGGGGGAAAAGCGTGTGGACATTGAAGAAAGCAAAGAAAGTGACGGTTTACGGTATCGATTTAGGCGAAAGCGAAGGAAAGTGCATCAAAGCGATCGAGTGTTGCTACGCAAAGGCAAAGCGTAGAGCGCTGTAAAGAAGCATAGCGACCGAACCGAGGTTAAGGTAATCAAGGCGTGCTGCGACAAGAAAGCTGGAAAGAAAGCTTAAGCAGCGGCGGCAAAACGGATTGGCTGTGTCAGCGCAAAATGTTCATTTGTGGAAAATTTTGCTTCGGATAGATAATTTAATACATTTTTCATCTTTACCCCTTTTTTCGTGAGGAGACGACGGAGGTGGTTTGAGTCCCGAATGTTATGTTTGAGTCCCGAATGTTAAGTCACGTCGTTGTTATTGATTTTTATGATCGGGTCAGCAAATTTTTCGGTCTCTCGATTTGAAGCTCAATGTGAAATATCGGTAGCAAGGGCCAGAGTTGCTGAGGAAGTGGCTGAAGTGGACATGAATTCTTAAACGGCACAGCCAGCAATCTTCGGAGGGTTTTGGATGATAAATTATGGACCGCTTTCGGTTGGAAGGAAAATGGTTGAAAAATATTACTCATTTAGAGGATATTAGATATTAGATGCATTACTAGAATGATTCAGTTTAAGATAATTTTCCCAATTTCCCTTCCCCAGCACACACGCCGACTTCTTCAATAATCTTTTCGCCAAATCTTATCTTCGCCACCCGCACCATTGATCCCCCCCAATTGAAGAAACATTATGCGCATGAATGGCAGCCACCTTGGGCAGCTAATTGGGCAGATGAATGTGCCTTATAATTCAGTTCGTTAGTGGCGCCCCTTTCAAGCGAGCCTACCGCTTGCCAAAAGCTTCACCACATTGAATTAGATGCGATTAGATTTTCTAAGCACGTTTCCGGTGCTGTCTTTTCAAGAGCAAAAGGTACGCTTGCCTTCCGAAAACGCTTCGGCTGACGGAGCGGGCCTTTCACCTGGAATGGTTAAAGATAATAAAGCTTCGAAGGTTGTATTTATTTAGCAAAATAATTTGCTCGGGCAGCGGTTTTGTTTTTAATTCGTTTGTTCATGTCTGAAATAATTAGGGTGTATTTTTCACCGAAATTGTTGTAAATGTTGCGCATTCTGTTTTATCTTTAGTCCTTCGAGCCTCATTGGTGGTCGAAGGGATACAAATGCAGGCGGTTGTGTTATAGTCGAAGTTGTTGAATTCCGTAGAAATGGAATTTGTAAGCATATTTGTGAGTTATTTAGAAATATTATCAGTAAACCCCATTAATTCTTTGCAATCTTTGCCGAATGAATTGTTCTCATCGCGCTAGTGAAACATAACAATTATTCCAAAAAATTCATCAATTACTCCAAGGTCATCGTCGAAGCATCTCCAATGAGCAAATAATACAATCGAATGGTGGATAAATTATTTCCGGAGCAATTTGGAAAAGGGAATCAGTTCAATCGGAAAGGAAGATAGAAGGCACACCAAATTTCCCTCCAAAAGTTGGGCGCGCTAAACTTTGACCGACAGAACTGCCACAAAATGCCTTGCCCGCCGCATCCTTCCGAGGTTTTGTGGTCAACAGTGGAGAGCTACGCTCGGGCAAATAGCAGCTGCCTCTCGGAAGGCACTTCCCCACTTCCCCACCGAATGTGCTTGACCTTTGAGTCCCAAAAAAACCCTTGACCGGTTTTCCGTCCCACAAAAGCGTGCAAAAGCATGTTTGTAAGAGAGTGTAAAACGGGGAGGTTTCACTGTAAAATGGATTTGTTGTCAAGTTCGCGCTAACAAAAAGAGTAAAGTAAAGATCAATTTTCCACCAGACGAAAACTAAGAGACTGCAACAAAAAAAAAAAACACGCACACATAAAGACGGGAAACTGAATGGCAGAAGCTTTGGTTTGGTGGGAGCGATCTTCCGGTCGGAAGCTTGGGCGTTGCGCGTATAGTTGGAGCAGCGTGTTTTGTAAGCGGTTTGTGTTTGTATACTCGCGCTCTCTCTCTCTCTCCCTCTTCCCTCGCAACAGAAAATGTGTTGCGTTAACCAAAAAAAGCGTCCGTTCTACCCCGGGGGCGCTTTTGCGAAGGCCCCATTAAAGCGGAAGGTATGAAATAGGACCACCTGCACGGGAAACACCGCGGGCAAGTGTTCGTTTTGGGCGGGTTTTTTTTTTTTGGCGATTGCGATCCTTCCCAACAACAAAACCTCCCGCGTCGAAGGTGTAGAAAAGAGATTGTTGTCGTGGTTGGTGTGGTTTTTTTTGTTGTTGCTTCTGTTTTACATTACGAAATGATAAAATTTCAAATGAAAAATGTTTATTGGTCACGGCGACCCACAGCACACACACACACACAAAAACAGCCCTCCCCTAAAGGAAGCAAACAATGCAAATAACGAACGTGCGTACCGACGGATGGATGGGGCGCAAAACGTGTTTGGGGCAGTGGGCAAAACAGCGTTTCCATTTTCGGAGTCGTTACTGGAACGCGCCGGTATGAGAAAAGCGGAGTGGGCAGGAAATAAAAACAAAACCGCCCCGAAACCGAATGATCGATTGAAGGGTTATCGCTTGGCGGCACATCATAATGACGGTGGCGACTAATTGAGACGTGGGTTGTGTGAAAAGCAATAACAAAAACACACACACATTCAACCATGCACAGCTTTGTGCGAGTATAAAACTGTTTCTTCACTTTGTTTGGGTAGAATATTTGATCGTTTGTTTTCATTATTTGTGAGTGGATGGTAGAAATGACTTCAGGGGGTAGTTTTGTAAATAAAAATCAATAAGAAAGGGATTACCGTTCTCTCCAATTACTTTGTTTGCTATTTTGAGTTTGTAATTTGGTAGGTGTTTGCTGTAGCGATGCAGAGCATTTTAAAAATATGACTAAAATACTTAAAATTTACAAAAAAATGCCTTCAAAATGGTGGATGTAGCAAAGCGATTCGATGATAGTAAAACATATTAAATATATTTACTTTCGTACTGTTCATTATGAACCTTTTTTCCATGAGCGAATGGTGTGTTGAAATAAAACCTATTTGTTCCTCAACCTCCCAATCCGTTCCCGGAAGCATTGCACGTTTGAAGCAAATGAACAATTAAAAGCTCTTCCTGTCCTGTATTAACCAATCAATTTATGTTTATGGACAAGCTTATTCGCACATAAATCAAATATTTACACGCACTGTACACGAGCCTGCGTGGTGCACTATACCATGCACGACACCTGTTTGCTTCCGGCGGACAAAAAGTAAAAAAAAAAAAAACAAGTAAAAACAGAAGCCAACCAATCACAAAGAGCTTGCTGTACTGATTTTTCCACAAGCTTTTAACACGCTGCGAATGAAATTTTATTTACAGTAAGACATTTTACTGTTCCTGTGATCCTTACAGTCGACAAAAAGCGTTTGAACAACCGTTTGGCGTGTATCGGCACGCAAACCAGTTCCGGCAGATGGTTTATCACCCGGAGCAAGATTAGTTTGTATGTCAGTCTCTTTCCCTGTTGCTTTCTTCCTTCTTTTTGTGAGACCTCCTTTTTTTCTCGTCGGTTTTCAAGAAACCGATTTGATTCGATTTACAACATACAGCACATTTGCGCGTGATTTTGCCAGCCCTTCCCAGTTCATGGCCCGCATTTTTTAAAACTGTTTATCACGTAGGAAATGGGATTTATCAAATAAAAACTGTGAAGTCAAGCGTAGACGGCAAAAGTGGAGCACAACAACAACGTCAAAAAAAGGTTCAAATTACGATGCAGGTTGTGTGAGCTCGCTAGCGTCCTGGATGCCCATGAATGCCGGAATATCATCAATAAACCATCAGGCAGAGGGAGTTCCGTATGATCCGGGGGAAAACATCATCATCGAGGTTCGTTAGAATTTCCGCGCCTCAGTCATAGAAAAAGAGAGTGTGTATGCTCGCAATAATAAAAAAAAAACAGCCAACATGCCGACAAGGCTTATCTTTCACGGTGAAAGCTCACGTGGCCCGCACGGGCTGCGTTGTTGACGTTTGCGTGAATGTTTTGCATACGCGCGGATACAGATTTGAGGTTGGCGATAATGTCAGCTACAACCACGCTGTGTGTATATGAAGCAGACTTTTCCGGGTTTTTTTTGTGACTATACGTACCAAAAAAAAAAGGGGCGAAGTGTTAATGATGAGATCAGACACGGGTTTTCGAGCAGCCTGTCTGCTTAATCCAGATGAAATCGTTCACACATTACGCACGAGAAAAGAAGATGTTTATGCCGGTCACAACTGTAGCTCGTGCTTTTTATTTGGAAACACTCCCTTCCTTTTCACTTTCGCTCTCTCTCTCTCTCGCTCTCTGCACTTCACAAATAGTAATAATAACCTTCTAGGAAAACAATAAATTACACCCTACTCTGGGGCGGGCTAATTGCGTATAGGTCGTGGTCAGCCGTGCGGGGAAAGGTTCATCACCTTTTTCTCACTAGCGCCGACCGTTTTTTCACCTTTTGCTTTATTTCCTCTTCAAACTGAAGCCTTTCCCGGTAGCAGTTTGCATGATTGTAGGTATAATTTCCCCTTTTTGGGCTTAATATTTCCCCGGAAAGAGCTTCAATACACACAA
Source organism: Anopheles gambiae (assembly GCF_943734735.2). Classification (NCBI taxonomy): domain Eukaryota; kingdom Metazoa; phylum Arthropoda; class Insecta; order Diptera; family Culicidae; genus Anopheles; species Anopheles gambiae. The sequence goes on from NC_064602.1 coordinate 93,150,949, forward strand.
ACACACATACTAATTCACATACAGCGTTAATACACGACGGTGAGCAGCACTGATCGAACGATTTCCATTTCCATTATCGCCAATCGACTGGGCGGTGCTGAGACACGCTGCAGCTGGTGTGTCTGTTGTTTGGCGGAGACGTCGGAAAGGGTGCGGCCAATTCGAGTTTCCCCCCCGGCTGGGATTACATATGATAATGGCGGCCGCACACACCAATTTATCATCTTATCACTCGCGTGAGCCGCTGGGTGTAATATTTCACTCCATATTATCGCGATGCCCGATCGGGCGCGATCTATTTGCCCACCGGTCACCGTGGTGTGTTTTTTTGTTCGTTTGTTAGACACACCTATTCTTCTTTGTTGCGCAGGAGGGTTGAATCGTACCAGTGGGGTTGTGATTTTTGCTCTTTAATTGTTCGCACTAATTATCGGGCTCACAACAGCACCGGGCAATAATGGTAGCGTATTAATGGGACGAGCAGAAAGTGAAACTACACACGCACTCGAACGACAAACATGGAAGGATCACTCGGGACACCATTGAACTTGAAGTTACCGCGGGAATCGATATGCAATTAAAATAAATTTATGCGTAAAACCAGGTTTGCTACACTACCGGGAACTGTCGCACGGTGTAACAAGCCGAAAACTAAATCACACTGCCCACGGGTGTGTAAGCCACCATCAGGCCTGCCCCGAGCAGGGCGGTAGGTGCTGGGTGTTTCTTTCCCGCAACCACCGAACAACACACGCGCAAACGCACACGCAAACGTTCGTACCCGCCCCGGGTTCGTACCGTACCGAATGCAGGCTCAACGTTCACTGAGCCTGCCGCCTGCTCGGACGGATGCTTTTGGATGATGTTGATGCTGAGCGAAGGAAAGCGTTCGGTCACTCACCAACGAGCGGCCGCTTTTAGTACACGGTGCTCAGCCGAGTCGACGCAGCACCGTTTTGGTGTGTTGTGTTTTCCGTTCTTGTTCGTAGCCCCAAACGTGCTGTGCGTCGTTTGTTGCTTCGCTTTAATTAGTTTCATTTTGTTTGGTCGTTCGCTTACGTATGTGGGGCTAGCATACGTTTTGGGGAGCAAAGCGTTTTGTACTGCGCTGGATTTACCGCGTGTAAGCGGACAGCAGGGAACAACAACTACAAAAAAAGGTAACAAATGGCCAGCAAACAATAACAATGGACCGTCTAAGCGTTGCGCTTGATGTTGTGCAGTCTGTGCACGTGCCTGCGAGTGGTGGCGAGCGTCAACGTGTCAACAAGTGTCATTTTGGTTTGTTGTGGCGAATTTGGTATGAATTTGGTGGTGGTTGGTTGGGATTAGGAAATTTTGATTTATTCGATTGGTAGGTGGGAAAGATTGAATTTATTTTGTGTGAGCTATTAAAATGGTATAAGAACATGTTTAGTGGAGATACTTGAATAGAGCAATACTAAAATACTGAAGATATTAGTTGAAATCACAATACTGCTAATACATCAAATTATATTTTCCTTGCTTCCAAAAATTGAAGGAAATCCTTAAATTGTTCTATATTAATGTGAAAAGCTTCTGATATATGTTAATCTCAGTCATCTCAAATTGTTGTCTCCACATTCTCCACACTCAAAAGCTACTCAAAACAAACAAAAAAACAGCAGCAGTTATAGAAATATCAAATCATTATCAACTTAAACGTTGCAGCACGTGGGCATCGCGGGTGATCGTAAATTGTCGGAAAAGTTCATTAGGTTTGATTAATGGTCTCAATTGAGTTATTTGCCCTTTGTTGAGAGATTTACTGTTGCCGTACCGAACTGTCGATGGGGTGAGGTCGATGGTGGCGAATTGAACTAAAATAGTATCTCGATCTGCCACTGGCAGATGAGAGCATTCATTTATACAGTTTTCAGCCACGGAACACAGAATTCCCTGGAGTGGGTATCAAACACTCCATGGTTTGTTGGTGCGGTGGTTTTGGTATGGCTTGATTGAGTGAAATAGATAATGTTGTTCATCATTATTAGGTGTAATTTTAAAGCAGTGGCAAGAGCATATCGATTCAGTTGCGTTGGGATTTCAGGTTGCTTAGAAGGAAACTGACATGAAGGGAGACTCGTAAATAGAATGACTTCATGTTTGCTACCATCAAATAATATGAGCGTGCAATCAATCCAAGAGCTAATTTGCCGCAGCTTTTCTTTCTTTAGCGATAGCTGTAACACTTTCGAACAGAAGCAGAATGTAAATAGGTCCACACTGTACCAAAAACAAGCGACCGTAATCGTCCCAAGCATTATCATTAGGCCACATTATCGTTAAGGCGCATCGAAAACTGTGGGAAGTAGGCAAAAGTAGGGTTCTTTCGGAATGGTTTTTGCTTGATAGTTAAGTTTGGCTTGTTCTCCTTCACCCCTCCATTGCCGTCAGCTTCCTTATTAATGTTACGGTAATTTGACTGCGTGTTTATTTTTTGTGTGTCTTATTTTGGGTTAGTTTCTTTCAGTTTATTGTGTTGTTTTAGTTTTGTTTTTTAGAGGGAATGGTCGATAATACATAGGGACTTTGTACTAAAGGTTGATTTTCTCTACAATCAAGGGTAGATGTACAAAAAAACAAAAACAGGGAAAAGAGTATGCATGCGTATGAAGCGAATAACACGAGATATGCATTACGTGCATTAATCACATGAATGGTTCATTTTTCCCACATCGAATACACTACGTGACCATAATAATGAAGTGATAATGAGCGTGAATGGATCGAATAACAAGTAGGAGAGAGTATTCACAAAAGAGATATAAGTGCTACAAGCTCTATTGTCATGTTTGAATTTGTACCGATGGAAAACAACCTGTAAAAACGTTCCAGGAAAATTCACAACAATCAGCAAGTAAAAAGTACATTTAAAGGCTTAGATGCTACCTTCGCACGATCGATATGCTTAATTGGTTTCAACGCGTCATCAGTTTTCGGGCATCGTGATTTGGGTTTGCCATGGAATTGTACCGCTTCATCCGGCAAACACAGCTCGGAAATTCCCTCCCCTGGGGGCAGGGTGGTTGGAATACGTCCCGTTGACAGCTGTGCCATTATTGTGCGAGAAAGTGGGCACTCTCGACGGATGATGGTGTCATCATCGTGGTGCGCTATTCCCGTGTTCGCAGTTACAACCGATCGATATAAGGCCGATAGCAAGCCATCCCGAAATCGCTTGAGTATAGTCGGAAATCGCTTGTTTGTCGAAACGGTGTAGAAGACGAATAATGTCGTGAGAATGGAAATGGTCCGTTCTTTTGCGTATCTTCTTTTAACTCGGCAAAAAAACAGACTCATAAGCAAACACACCACAGCATGATGCGAAACAAACTGTGTCGGTAAGAGCGAATAAAAAAATAAACCATTCCCGAGATAAGTCTGACAGATAAAGGAAACACAAGGGAATGAAAACAGATAGTATCAATCCTCTTGGCACCTCGGAAAGCAAAACATCTCAATGAATGTGATATAAGCTATCGATTAGATTGTGTGCGTCAAGATGTTACTGAGTGACAGCACTCCACAACGTGATTGTGGTTGGTAAATGTGCTGTAGTTTGGGTTGTTTGGGTTTGGGTGCTATGCTTTCTATCGTTTTAAGAAGGATGTTGGAAAAGATATTTTGTTCACGACAGTCTCAAAAATTCCCGATTAATTATCATTATTATTTGGTTTGTAATTAATTTCAGTGGAGTCCCTTTGTACAGATGGAGGCGCCTGGTCATAATGGAGACGCCTGGTCATGATGGAGACACCGGATTATGATGGAGATGCCTGGTGATTTGTATAAGTTCATAAATAAAAATAATAATAATAATTTAGTAAGAGTTGTTTTTTCCAACGCATGTGCCAAAATTAATGAATACAAAATTTTCCAAATTCCTCATACAAAAATAATAGTGTCAATCATATTTAACAATATGTTGTTTTGTGTGGAGAATGATTTGTTTTTAAAATATATATTGATAACATATTACACCCAAATTGATCCATCTCAGATTCGATAAAAATGTGTGAATCTCGTGCAATAAAACAATATTTCGCTCCTTAATGGCAATAATTCATCGTGCTTATGGACGTTGAATAATAAATGTGAAAACTTTATCGTTTTGCAGTAGGCGTGTACAACGACGCACAACGCCAGCGGTTCGTTAGAGGAGCAGATTGTTTGAAACAAAACAGAGGAAGCCACCCGGATGTTTGCAATGCGTCACCGGAAACACACCATTCACTTATCAAATTGAAGGGGCGGTGTGATAGGAAATCGCTGATGTTGGGCGAATGGAAGGCTGTTGCGCGAAAGGAAGTAAAGTTCTCGATTTCCCTTCAAACACTGTTGATTGACAGGAAGAAGGCAGAATTGTTGAGACGAAATAATATCGAGCAAATGTTGACGTAGTTTCATTTTGTCTTAATGAAATATAGGAGGGTAATATTGATTGAGTTGATTTATTGCACCATATTTCCAAGTAGAGAGGGATCAAAAACAAGAGAAAAACGAGAAAAAGCGACTTCAGTAAAACGCTGAAGAAATTAACCATACCCTTTTGTCCTCGCATGTCAGCTCCAATCATCGAGTTGAGCTTATTGCTAACGTCTAATGAGCAACTTCTCACGAGCACGACAGGCAACACGATACTTTAAACACAGCATGATATCGTTACTAATCAGACGGACGAAACGACAGCGATGATGATTACGAAGCCAAGGGCGGCGCTCAAATAGCAGACGATTGGGAAAGCGGAGGGATACGAGGGTGTGTGTGTGTGTGCGGGTTGTGTGGCTTTTTGTCGTCGGCAGGAGAACGGAAAGAGTGATGAAAGCGTAAATAAATTTTATAGCAGTAATTAAAACCGGGAGCATTCACTGATGCGACCAACGGGGAAGCCGTCTGATGAGGTTTCGCTGGTGCAGTTGAATGTAAAAGGCGGTGGGAAATGAATTCACTTCAGTTGCGTTTATTAACGGAATCCTTTGCGAACTATAAAGAAGTATGCGTTTATATGAGTGTGTTGCACAAAGCATATGGGAGAAAGGACGCGAAGCAGAATATAACAGTGTAACTAGACCACTTTTTTCTCATTAAATAATACTAATGCAACACGATCCGTATAACGTTGCCAATTTCCTTTCAAAGCTAATCGCGAACTCATGGCTTATTCTTAGAAATATAAATAATTACCAAACGTTGGGTATGGCAAAAAAAGGCAGGCAGTAGCTGTCATTTGCACTGGCTGTCATACCACGGGAGACGTGCGTTGGGTTTGCAAATTTCGTCCCACTGGAAACGGTGGGGAGTATTACGGAATTAATTTCATTTGAAAATTTGCTGTTTATTAGTTTGCCTTCCTCATCGAACGTAGCGAAAGCGTAATTGGATTGTCACGAAGGTCAGAAAGCTAGAAGAGCGTCAAAACCAATCGAAACCTTTTTCAGCTGAATGAAGCTGATCAGAAAATGAGTGGTTGAGTTAGTGAAGATTATTTTCAAATATTATTAATTAAGAAGTTGTATCAAAATGAATGCATTGAGTTTAAGCCATAATTTAGTTTTGTATTCGAAAATAATCGCCGTGTTCCAGTTTCTAATAAACATCTAAACTAAAGCATCTATGATAGAGAGTTCTAATTGCACCATCATAAAGCAATTAAGTGCTTTAAATCCTTAAAAAATACTATAAAAACAATCCCCAAATGGTGCCTGCACACAAAACGATTCTATCGTTCTATATCTGCAAACCTGAAATTGTTTTCTCTTTCTCCAAATGACCCACACTGCGTACAATATGTACTAAAAATAACCTCAGGAATGACTTTCCATCTGTGAGCTGTAACTGTAGTTGGTGTCTGCTCTGTGGTTTGGCACACTCTCGGTCGTGGTGGAATGTGAAAAGTTTCTTTTTGGTGTCTACACATGCAATCCGCATCCTTTCGGGGTGACTGTAATGATAACCCACCCTGTGCGGGTACATACTTGAGCATATCATTATCCGCAAAAGCCACAAACTGCTGCACACAGCACGGAGCAGAAGAGTTTGGTTTTTGTACGTCCATAAATTTTACTTACGCTTTGAAAAAACGAGGTGGGATGTGGGAACATGAATAAATAAATGGGATCGGCAAGAATCAGGGTGAAGAATGACGGTGATTTTAAAATCTGAAGGTACTGATGCATGTACCCTTGCGGTGTCCTTTTCGGTACTTTCGTGAAATATGCAGAAGATGGTAGTGAAACTTGAATTAATATTTGCATAGTTTTGTAACGATTTGTAGCAATGTCATTACTTACCAAAGTTTGAACAAATTCCCATTGAAAGCTTGCAAAGCGCGGCGAAAACTGTAATGAACTTCATTGCAAAAGCGCTGCGTCATACTGAGCAAGCCTTGCGACTACGTGTCACAGTTTTAATTGCTTGACCTATCTTCACCTACGCCAAGCAAGAGGGAAAACTTCTGCCAACGAAAATCTCCACGTACTCGGTATTAAACACTGTGATGTGTGCGCCATATCTTCCGCATCGTATGCAGCAACAAATGAAAGGGGCTTTTCCCGATACGAAGTAACTTCTCTGATGGGCTACATCGTCGACCGTTAAGGAAATCGTGGCTCTAGCGTGGCAACGGAAAAGTCCATTTTCTCGTCACCGTACCATGGTCGACGAGAACGACCATTTTTATGCTTCGTTTCACTTCCCCTTGGGGACATTTTATGGGCTTCTATCGGTAAGAGGCTGGGGGCGTAAGTATGCGCGCACGGAGCCGTCCCCTTCTAGTGGAAAGATAACATCGTGCCTCGGGGCAAGTGAAAGGGATTTTCATTGAAGATATTTGTTTCGATTCCAAGGAGAATAGGGGAGTGGGAAATGGACATGTGAAGACCATCATCATAAGGGTGTGTGTATGTATGGTTGGCTGTATGTATGGTGAGGCTTACTACAGTGGTTTGTTGCTCTTATGAGGGGAAAAGAAAACAGAAACAGAAACAAGAAGTTCATAAATAATTTCCAATGTAGCAGCGCCGTCTCAAAACATGCCTTCTTCTTGAAATCTGGCAACATTTATTGGTAGAACACCAACTTGCCACCAACAATCTCAAAAATTTACTTTAGTAATTGTTACGTCCGCTTGAACGACCCTCCGACCATGCGACTGTCGGAGGTGAACGCGACGCGGCGGCTCTTAATGATGAGAAATTGCAATTAAAACTATTCCCATCTAGATAATTGTCCTTCGCGAAGGACCGACTCTAGAGGTCTAGAGATGTTCCCCCTTCAGGAGACGGAAGGAAGGTGCGTTGGGTGTCGGGGAAGGCATTATAATTTTGCACCACTCCCGTTCGCGTCCCTGGAACGGCGAGATAAATCAATGGAAAGGTATTTAAATAAGCACCACACCGTGTCGGAATTGCATTTTACTTCATCTGGTAATTAGTTTTGCGCCCGATGCAGTAGTTAATTTGTCCTCGTACTCGTAAGTAATTGGATGATTGTGTTTGTTTGAAGCTTAGGACATTTTCGTAGACTAAGTAACACGCAAGAAGCGTTACGGGCGTTACTTTAATCTACTTTTCTTGTAAATATCTTGAGTGTAAAAGGCAAGAACCCCTGTCAAACCGTTGTCAGCAACTCATCTGTGTAAAGGGATTGCTTTGCTTAATTAATGCTTAAAGATAGAATGCTCAAACACGAAAGGCCAAGAGGAAGAAACTTCAGGAATACAACGAAGGTCACTCAATGTACAAATTTTGGGAGGACTTTTAGATAGCTTTGGATCGTTTCTTGCTTCTACAAGATGAGTTATTACTTTATCAAACTCAAGGGTATGTTGTACTGGGGGAAAGATCTGTTAATATGATTACCGTTTTGGATTTCAGTTTTCCTTTATGTTTGATGATTGAATTAAAATACAAATAGTACAGAGAAACTTCAGCAGAAAAGACCGAAAAGTATACAGATTTGATGTATTTATTATGCGCAGTCACAGCCGCTTCGTCTGTCGTCGATACATTTCCAAGTATCGAAAACTTGTTCTTTCCAAACAATCTCAATGTAACACGTGTGTTGCTGCATGTAAAATCTCACACGCTGCTCAGCAAACTCGGGTTTGCCATATGTCCTTCCCACCCACATACACCCACCCTGTGATAGTGTGATTTATTAGATCAGAACCCTCCCCCCCTTGGCTTGTGGCCGAAACAGATGTGTGTACGTGCGATGAATATCGATGAGCGGTGCCATTGTGTGTGAAGCCCGGTCCGCTCGAGCTCCCGTAGCTGCGTTAAGCAATTGGCTAATGGACAGGTCAACACGCGGAAGCGAATGCGATCGCATGAATGAGCTTACACAGCGGGCGCATCCATCCATTTGCAGAAAGTATCGAAATGCAAAGAAAGATAGAGAGAGAGATTATTGAGGATGCTCCGGTCTGCGTGACCGGGGGTGTCGTTATGTTGTGGTGTGCCATTTGCAAGTTTGGATGTGGTTGCGATGTGTTTGCAGCTACTGCTCAACGTCAATCTGGCGTTGATTGGCTATTTTGTGTGGCCGTGCTCAAGTGTTGGGTACGGCAAAGTCATCGGATCTGGTGCCCAGGGGTGTGTGTGGATTTGAATTGGAAAGCCAATTGTTTCCGATTGGAAAATGATGCAATGATGAGTTAGTTGCAGTACGTGCCGTGTCATAGATTGGTCGTACGGACGTGGTTGAGCGATGAAGGTTTGGAATAATAAACGTATTCGATTGAGGTATTGCAATTTGCTCGTTCTTTAGATTTATTAAAAATGAAAGGTCATTGGGTTGACAAACATTTAATACATAAAATAAGATTTTTTTATTTATCTTATTTCTTGGTTCTAAATCGAACATGCCCCAGTTCAAGCTAATACTTACAACTGAAAGCTGTTGTTTAGTGGTCTCTGACATTTTCATTCAACCAATAATGCAGCAAATAATTGTTGACATGAATTTCATCCAACTTGTCACAAGAATGTGTGTCGTGCGTCATAGTGTAAGCACGTGTTGTTTCGTCGCTGCGAAAACCGCACAAATACAGCAAAATAACAAGCCATCGGGAAATGCAGGAAATGAGCACAATTCGTGGAAAAGCGGTGCACTGTATCGCTTGCAACTAATGCAACGCCTGTTGTTTCCTCGCCAGCAAGACACGCCGTTTGTCTGCTGTTAGCCTAATGATAATTCCTTTCCGCTGGCTGCCGGCAATGCAGCGAGCTGCCAAAAGCGCCAATGCCGTTCTTGACAGCCAGCCCAAGGGGTTTCTTCTCCATTCGCCTGAGAATGGCACGGAAACGACCATTGTCGGGCGTAATGATGATGGATCCGCTGGAAGGCGATTCCGGGCAGAATGAACGGAACCGACACGCCACCACCGGCCAGCCCAGGTACGGCGCTTGCAAATCGGGGAACTGCGCACATACGGATGCGGCCGTGTAGAACAGTGGGGGCTTAAAAGATGCCAATCTATTACGCCACTTACATGACAGCATGGAGATGGGAGCAATACAAACACCGGCTGGGTAAGAAATAGTTGCTAACTCGTTATCGTAGCTTGCAAAACATGCACTCTCGGTTGATGGAGCCCTCCGCTGACAATGTCGCTTGGCACAATGGCAGACTCTGCCGTATGTTTGTTGAAGCCGTACGGCTAACCCAGGTGGTACTACGGTTCGTTGGCGTTACCCTTGACTTGGCAGTTATTGTGGGGCGACTTGTGGGGCTGTGAAATGCATTTTGTAGCCGTTTTTGTGCACTCGTAACAGCGGCCAACGAGCAGCGGATGAGTGAGTGAACATACAAAAGCTAGTTAGCTTGTAGCAGTTGTTCAACGTACAATGACAGTTGTGCTGCGAGCTTTGAATCATGCGATGCGTTCAGGCGAACAAGGGGAACTTTTGTGCACTCTGTTAATTTTGCAATTTTAATGGAAAGTCCTCGAACAAGATGAGGATTCACTGCAGTGTACAATCTGGGACGGACTCTATTCCGAATGAAATGGAACAACAAATAAAGTCACTTACTTCACATGTTGGTTTTGGTACCAGAAGAAGCGTCTTATTTGCACTGGTAGAATATCCTTCGTCATGACGTCATCAGATCGTTTGGAGTATCAGTCTTGATAATTTTGATCAAACCGAACACATGATTTTAGAAAACATTTGCATCTAACCGGAACGGATGTGATAGAGATCGGAAATAATAAGCATCGATTAGTATAAGAACTTTGTGGTGAATGATGTGCTTCAATACGATTCTACATATCCTTGGTATCTGACTCTGCAATTGATGGATGTGCTTAAAATCATTGGAAAAGGTCGTTCGATTCTCATTCTATGAGTTTCTTTAGAGAGCCACTATGGCTTATAAACCATCTCTGAAACGGTAGGACGACGATACAGTCTTATTCAACACACAGCACTACAGTCTGATACCAAACCCCTGAAATGAGTATTGATGATCGGACTTACCAGTAACATTTGACTCTATTTTCTATATCCAATCTCAGCTAATTCGATCAATGTATTAGTATTATTTCCTCCCATAGCTTTGACCGTTGCAGTCCACCGAGAGCCTACATTCTTTGCATCATATAACAGCCAGTCATCGTGCGTACCACGAGGGTACATGATAGCGTGGTTGGTGACAAATTATGCCAGCATGGTTTGATGCAGATGCTAGGTGCTGGTGCAACCGCATGCTGTGGGCGTTCTTCACAACGATGCCGAACGACCTTCGCAGGGGGCGCGCAGTGAGCAGTGCTGTTAATTTATTCATCCAAACGACATGCGCTGGCCGATGGACACGATGGCGCATCAAACCTCCAATCGGTGGCATATGGGCAATGGGTAGGTGGTATGTGTTTAATCAGATCACAGCGCGTTATCAAATCTCGGATGATTGGACTCGGGCACTGGGTTAGGTTTAGCAGATGGAGTTGTAATAATACCCTGGAGGGGGACTCGTGCAGTGTGGTCGATATTGTCGAGGGAGTGTGGGAAGTTGCAACAATATTATATAGAAATTGGCTTGTCAACGATAAGACTTTTTGATTGACCTAATGATGTATTAGCAGGATTGGGGCAACAGTTGTAATCAGCTATCATTAATAATAAACAAATATATACTTTATTTTGTTTATACTTGGCTCGTTTTATTTTTAAGATACGTAGTACAAGAACACAAACTTATTAAAGTGAAGAAAAGTCAAGACTAGCGTTACAATTTCTCCTTAAGAAGAAGGATCTATTAACTGTAATATTTCCTGCTTGCTTCGTTTCGAGTGTAAGTAGAAGGCTGAAGTTGCTATGTAGTAGCGAAGTCGTAAAAAAATGCCTACTCAGCGCGCACTTTTTGCGCCAGCAATGCCTTGAGCTACAAACAAGCTCTTTACACAATCCGGAAGAATCTCGTTTCGGTTCGATTCGGTTCCACGTGCTTTCACACAAAGACGCCCGACCGCTTCAAGAACAACTCGAACGCAAAAGCGACGAATTGGCCCAAGGACATGTTTGATTATTTTTTATTTGCATCTGGGGGCACATTTATCGCCGGCCGGATTGAACGGGGCTGTGGAAAAGGGAGAGCCATAATTTGGTGCGCTCGTAACAACCGGCTCCTAGCCGACCCATCCCCAGCAAAACAAATGGGCAACCCGGCCGCGGTTGGGCGGTTGCTTTGCTCGGCTGTGGCGTTCTGGCTCGTGTGTAACGCGGAAGTGTAACGCGACAAAACAGTGTCGTCAATTGAATGTTGAACAGTTTGTCGTCCGGTTCGCTCCGTATCGCGATGGTGTCGTATCTGCGCTGCTATAAATTGTTGGTCGCCCTTTTTTTGCAAGCTCTTGCTTCGCGCCTGCAGCCACCATCGATGCCATTGTTTGTTACGCTACTCTCTTTCTCGTCCTCTTCCCTCTCCCGATTGACGAACGGATGGGCGATCAATTTTTGTTTGTTGGCAATGGCAATAGATTTGTTTAGCTCCGGGGGGTGAACCAGGATCAAATGACGCCCCGCCTGCCCGTCCGCCCTGTATGCTTTGTCACTTTCGGCCGGCAATGCTTTACGAAACGGGAAAAGTTGTGCAAATGATAAGAACAGCGTCTCCCACTTCGCCCATTTTTCCCGCGGGCAGTGGAAACGGTTTTTGGTGGAATTGAACCAAACCGAACACAGAGAGCGAGAGCCGCGTGCGTTGGCAAAGGAAATGTGATTTCTGTGTTGGATTCGCTTGTGGTGTTGGATCATCAATCATGTTTGTAAATGAATATTATCCACTTTCCATTTGCCCGCTGGGACATCCGAGTGGCAGAATGTGGGGAATGTTAAGTGGTGAGCTGAAATCGTTTAAATAAATGTCCAAACTGTAATTAGCTCCTGCGGGGGGCATTGCTCTCGCCTGACGGTTTAAAGCGGGTTTTAAAGTGGCTTTAAGGATCTGTGAAGCGAAGCCTGTCCTGGTGAAGTTTTTGTATTGTTTTCCTTGGTCTATCTACGCTTCAATAAACGAGCTCGTCCTTCTTAATCATTCATCCATTCGGAGACATCCAGTTTCTAGAGAAAAGCTTGTTTGTAGCTTTATGTGGTTCTTATGCGGAACAGATTCGGAAAAAGCATCTTTTGGAACAACTGTTCCCCGGGCTAATTTATTTCAGCACAGTCACCACAAGCGTGTAGCTGATCAGGCTGTCAGAGAAGCATCACATCCTTCATTCCATTATGAGCAACCCCGCCGGCAATGATGTAAGATTATTAATTGTGTTGTATTTCTCGGATATTCTGAGAGCATTTCTTCACTGTTGAAATGATATCTTTGGACGTTTTTCTGTGCGATAACGAGCGTGAACAGTAAACGTGACTGTGAACGCCTACAAGGGTTTTACTTGATTGCGTTATCATCAATCAAAATTGTAATCAGCTCATGTTCATTGCCCTTTGACTGTACTGGATCAAGAATTGATTAAATCCATTAATTGATATGAGTGTTGGAAAGTAATGCAATAGTACGACAAGCTGTATTTAATTATTATTTGTAATTACACAAACAATTTTGAGCGATTTCAATTCGTCTACAAATCAATTCTTAATCGCAAACCACACAGTTAGAGGAAGACTAGAGGCGCCTAAACAAAGCCTTGCATTACTCTGTACGCTCGACGTACCGGCAAACAGCCGCAACCAACCAAAACCGTATCAATTCCGTAAGCTCACTTAATCTGTCGTTACCGAAGGATTTTCCTCCCGCACACGAGCAATCGATTCGCTCCGCTAGGCTTTACCTAAAACTGCGCAACAGCTGGGGTAATTTTAGCACCCAATTTCATCAACGCCGGATTAATTGTGAGCCACCATCGAAGCATCGAGGTAATGCACCGGTGGGTAATCTATTTTCGTGCGGAAAAGCTCACCAGGAAAAGCAGAAGAAAAACCAAACTAGACAGTCGAACTCCCGGGGCAATGAGTTGGGAGCTTTCGAGGCGGTTGGGATGGGAAGTATTCCTTCTTTCGCACACAATGTCGGGGCAAAGGCCAGCAAAGACCAGGAAAAGAGCTGTCGTGGTGGTGCTATAAAGCAAAAGCCTACTAGATAATGTAGACGAACGCGTCACGTTCAATAACGAGCCCATGATTGGTCCCATGTGAGTGTGTGAGCTTACCACGGAGCGCTTCCTGGTCTAGTCACGTACAGTATGAGCGTTATTGCGAAGCAAGGCGCACGGGAATCAACAGTGCACAGTCCGGTGCGAGTCAAAGAGGGTTATAAACACGAAAGGAAATGGGTTCGCGCCTTTTTTCTGTCCGGCTTTTTGGCTACAGTTGAGGTGCTTTGGTGGCGGGACATTGACATGCGGGAACCTGTGAAAGCCTTGGCGTGTCAGGTTGATGGCCGACTGGTGATGATGATGATGGTGGTGGCGAGCGCGTTAATTTGCTTCCGCTCCGTTTTGATACGGAGATTTGTGTGTGTTGTGCGTCCGTTGCGGCTTTTTGTGAGTTTGTTGCCTTCCTTTTTAAGCAAATCATAATAATGACAGAGTTGTTAAGAATAATGAGACTTGAAAAAATTGACAAATTATGATTTAGTAAATATTGTACATATTAATATCATACAATTTCAACACAAATTTGTACATACAAGTAAATCCCAAAAGCTCTCAAGCCACCTATTTCGAAACACCACTTTTTACAACACTTTTGCCTGCAATTGTGCACGATGCGGACAGCTTTTCTCTGTGTAATAACCATTACCAACGGCTGTGTGAAAGTAAAACATCACATCACAGAAGGGATAGCCAACATTTTCCAACACAACAATGGTGTTTTTTTTCACCTGCCAAGCATGCCTGCAACATGCCTTTGGGGCGGGGAGATGTCCTTTAATCGCCCAAAGCCATCGGTCGGTCGGTCGGTTGCTTTGACGATTCCATCAGCATGAACTAATCCCATTACGTTGATCGAACCGAACCTGTGCGGCTGTGGCTGTATGTAAACGGACGAGATGGAACGGTTCTGCTACCAACCAGTACCGCCCTCTGGACCGGATGTAATTGAAACCTGCCATGGTGATATCGAGTTCCCGGGGGGACCCGGGCGGCGCTCACCATTGTCATCATCGTGAAAATGGCTCCCCGTTAATCGATTTCGGAGGACGGATGAAATGAGTTTTACACGGCACGGCCGACACGGGGAGCCCCAAAGTCGGTTAGGTAGAATGTCATTCAGATGAAGTGGACATAAAGAGCAGTTCAGCTTTTGTGTTCGGAACGGTTTGATCGTTACTGCAAGCCATTTGCGCTATCCGAAAAGGAGCAGCTTCGTTTGCGAGGTCGGTGTATTTGAGCGGAGGTTCAATGGCTGTGTGAGATGTGGGGGGTTTTTTACGTTAGTATGCCAATTATTCGCTTTGCTCAATTTTGCTTCAGGTTTGAAATGTTAAAAAAGGAAGAAAATAACAACATATTTCTCCAACTAAAATAGAAAATGAAGGACATTTTTTAACCGTAAAACACCTCCAGCAGTGAGTTCGACACTACTAATCACTTGCTCCCGAAGTAAACTCATGCACCAGAATGTCATCCATTTTCACAAATTTGTGCACATAAAATTCTCATTAACTTTCTCCCATTTTGGCGCGTGCTCCCGCCCAAACGAACACGGCCAACCAAATTCGTTTACCTTCTCGAGCGAAAGCGCAAATGAAAATATATCACTAGCAATTTATTGTCCGATTCATTCGCGCAGACGGGCGCCGTTCGTTCGTTTGCGTTTCGTTGCATGCCCTGTTGCTTGTCCTGTGCTAGCCCCCGTAACAAAAAACGCCGCACTCAAAAGCTAAGCTGAATGTGGTTTTAAATTGGAGCATTTGTACAGTTTAGAGGATAGAGCGCGAGCGTGCGAACACTACATCATCCTAAATGGGCTGCGCTTTCGGTGTCGGTACCGTCGACGGTGGACGAAACCAAATGCTAGCGAATGTAGTGGATATGGTGAGAGCAAAACAAAACAAAAAAATGCAAACGTTAAATTCATATCATTAAGCTAGGAAATATGGCATTTTCCGTTGAATAGCAAGGCAATATCAGTGCCGGAACCACTTGCGCGGAAATGAAAGCTCTTCCTGCTGCTGCTGCTTGAAGCGCTGAGTGGTTGTTGCTGTGGTACGTGTGTTTGGTGCTTAATAGTGAGGCGAAAAATGTATTTTTTATAAATTCGCTTGAAATGTAATGAAAATATGAAAATATAATTTGCTTCAAACAAGTCGTGTTGCTGAGCATGTAAAAATAAGCAAAAAAGCTTTGAAACTGGCACATAGCATGTAATTCACTGCAAAACGTTCCAAAACGCTCCAATACAAATGTGGTAAAAGTTCATGGAAAACTCTACGCCAAAGACCAACGAATTAGCCGTCATAGGGTATTTTGGCGAGTACATTAGGTGCATTTGAAACATTCTATTCTAACTTTTATTTTAGTTTTTTTTGCCGGTGCCTGTGTGTTTGTATGAGCATGTACATGTGCTGTTCTGAAAAGCGTCGTAATTGAGTTCGTAAAGTGTACCACTCGAATGTGTTTTCCGACCGAGTTTGAAATGAACTTAGTTTTGGGTGTTTAGTTTTTCGAACGTATTTCTAAAGTGTGAAAATGTTGAAACGAGCGGATTAGCAGCTTCGAGCACCCCTGCTGCTGACTGTTTGGCTGAAGGCGTGATAACGGAAAATGTAAATTATGAATGTGATTGCGGTTTGCCTAATGTGTGCACGATTTGCACGTGTTGTGAGCAAACTCTCTGCCAGCCAATACATATTGCACGCCCGGTGTGCGGTGGAACAGCTTTTGGAATCAAATTTTCATAACCACTTCCACAGGGATGTGTTTTTGTCTGGGTGTGTCTTCGCCCCAGAAAGCGATGGGATTGGTGTGAGCGTGAAGAGCGAGGAAGGAACTTGGGGGGGCAAGTGGTCGTTTCCTTTGCCTTCTCCGTTCCATTCCCAGTGAGGAGCGATCGGGAACGGAAATCAAATCACTGCCAATGATGATGCTCCATTCAACCGCTAACAACCAAATGCAAACCTTGGCCAAACCGAACCAACACCCAAAAGACCTACGATTCGGGCAGCGCCGGCAAACATGTTCCAAAGTATCGCGCTCCGGGTATCCGGGTGTGGAGGACACGCGCGTTTCGGTCGCACGTCTGTCGGTCGCGCATTTTCCCATCATGGTTAGGGCGCACGGGGACCGCGAAAAAAATCCTTTCATGCAAATTGAATTTTCAACATACCGTGGGAAGGAGCTTGCTTTGCGTTCACCTACGGTGCAATGTAATGTTAAAGATGTTGTCTTTCTTCCCTTGCGTTCGCGCTTTTTGAGCTTCCATTGAATGGAGTTGATACAATAGATTGTTAAGACTGGATAGCGGTAGTCAACAGGTACACCATATGATGCGTTGGCACCTGGTTCGGCGCACGTGACAGCGTTGCGAAAACTGTTGCGAAAATGTCAGCAAAAAGAGTCACGCATTTGTATTATCTTGTATATTTTTTTCATTTAAAATTGGAAAAAGCTTTTTCTTACTTGATTTGATGAAAAAGCTCAACAAATATATTCCATATTCTTTTATTCGATCTTGCTGTCCCACGGTAATCATTCTTATTTGAATCGTTTTTCGTGTTACGCTTACTTTCCTATTAAGTTCGTAATTTTGCTACCATTAATTAAATACCCATTTTTACTGTGAACACCTAAATATTAAACTTACATAAATTGATTGCTGTCTAGTCTATGCTCCAAAAACATGGAAATTAAATTCGGTTCTTTCCGTGCGCGCATTAATGTTCGCTCAATTTCGCTCCAAAGCGTTTGAAAAAGCGCTGCGCCTACAAATCCTTCTAACGAGTTTTAAAACCGCTTACCTGTGACGGGCCCCAATCTTTTCCACATTACTGCCTTTCTAACGCAACTACGCGTGCGATTGGGAACAATTTTACGCCCCGAAACGTGGTCCAGACATGCTTTAAAAGAAGATAAAAAGCCCGACAGAAAAGTGCGGAATCCTTTCCTTCCCGCAACTGATGCTGCTGGAAACTTGTAATGAAGCTGATTAGACGACCCATCGCCCTCTCGCTTGCGGCAATGGGAAGTTTGCTGTGGCAATGGGAGGGAAAGTACGGAAAACGGATCGGTGTTTTACTTTTCCACAAAATTCCTCGCAACACCCCGAGGATGTCAATGCGATGCCTCATCTACCGACCCGCGCCCGCGGCAGTACATGATGTTGGTGAACGCGCCCGGTACAGCAAGCTCTACCGATTGCTTGCCACACCTTTTGTCGTTGGGAGGAGAGGTTTTTCTGTTTACACGCTTGATTGAGCTACGTTGCATTTTCCATGGTGCGAAGAAAGCAAGGGAGAGAGAGCACAAGAGCGAGCGAAAAACAGCCAGCGGTACTTAATGCGATCGGTAACGCTTGTTATACGCTTAGCAAATGGATTTTCTTTCCTTTACCGTTGTGTACACCCGTCATGCGCTGGCAATGATGATGCCGGAACGGTGTGCGGATACGGAGTGGCGATGGAGTGCCCGTGCGGTTAAATTGGATTTAGCCCGAAAATCTGTAATTAATGAGATTGTCTGGAATGTGTGTTTTTGTTCCACGTTCAAGATGGTCGAGAAAGAGAGAGAGAGATAGAGTGAGAGACGATGGTATATTGTTTTCAAAGTATGATTTCTTAATGACGCTCGTATTAATGAACATCTGCTATCAGAGCAAAAGCAGCCTTTAACTGCCTCTTCTTTCTTCCTATTTCGTAAGGATAATATAAAATCGATTATTTTATTTCGATGTAACAGGCAAGCAGCATTATTCCTATCAGCACATCCACATTTGGCTTACTTACAGATTTATGCGTTATTTTAATTTGATTCAGTGTGAAATTAATTCGCATTACTTTGCTCTTTCACACCAATTTTAGATTCAAAGTTGACGAAAACCACTTTGGACAGAATTTTGTGTTGCTTTATGTATAGATGATGTATCAGTATGGTCTAATGTAGAAAATGATGATATTTTGTGTCTTAAAATATCAGTTTCAGTTGTTCAGTCAGTTTCCATTGCAATCGTCATAATTCACCACTCGCGAGATGATTCTTATTAGCACAGTTGAATAAGGCCGTTCTGATTGGAAATTGACTCGAAAAATAGTGTCAGTGTTCCATCATATTGGATGTTGGCAACTTTCGACTAAATCAAACAAACTGTACCTAAAAACCGAAAATCCCATACACTTTCATACAATTTAAATGCGTTTTAACATTTCTAGGCAATATATGTATGTGCTTCGGACGGCATACTTCATAGTTTAGCTCTTTCACAACCTTCAATGATAGTTTGTTTCCGTTTTATGGCTCCCATGGGACACAAGATTTATTTACAACCCATGCGAATGGGTAGCTCACGTAGAAAAGTTCACCACAGCGCGTTTTTTTAGCGCACTGTCCGTTCACATCCACTGCAGCTAAGCAGCGGAGAGCTTTGTGTGCCTGTATAGAGAAGAGCAAACTGGTCGAGCACATGGCTTACAGTGTCCGTCCGCTGCTCGAAACCAACACGACAGCACATCACTATTTTTTAATTTGCTTTGACAAGTTTGTCAATCAGCTTCGTTCAAACCGATCGACAAGAGCTGCGTCTTGTGTGACCCATTCTTTATCCAGCTTTGCACGAAGTGGATAGGGTGCGGTTGCTATGGCTATAGCTGGTCACTACATCTACCTTTCGGTTTGTCCTCACCCCGTTTCGGTTCCGGAAAGGCGCCGGATGTGGGTTTTGTCACAGGTCCGGGGTCGAAAGAGTTGTGTGCGAAAGCTCGTTTGCCGATGGCACCCGGTTGGTTCGTCCCAGGTTGGCCGTGCCTTACGGTTCATTGGGCAACTACAATTACGGAACACACCGACACCGAAGGCCCCCAAAGGTGTGGGAATTAAGGATGCGGGATCTACTGTCCCTTTATGTACAGCCAGGGCGAAGGCGTTTGTGTTGAGGTTGACCCTTTTTGTCACGCTTTGGAGCATTACCACTTCTTGGGAAATGCGGATTGAACGGTGGGGTTCGGCATCAAAAGCAGCTTTTTTAAAAATACACCCTTTCCAGCACCAGTCTGCCAGTTGTGTGGAGGCGTTGAAGGATGGTATCTACGGATTTACACGGTGTTGTTGAAATGAGAGGTGGTGATTTTCTTTTCCCGTTTTTCTTCGGGCTGCAGTTTACTGATTTTACGGGCTACGTATTTTATACATTAAAGTATTGAATTTATATAATTTAAATGCCATTTTAGCGCATCGAGTTAGACACATTTTACCTTCCATCATAAGAAGCTTAAACTTCGATTGTTTGCTGATTTGAAGAAGCTTCCATCTTCCAATTGTCCTCGGCGCCCGGCACTCGAGTGCAAGTACGCTCGCAGTAAATCATTTCCCATTTTTTTGCTACTACTATTGCTAACCGGCATGATATCGATATGATTCCGATCGGAAAACTAAGTATCTCTTCCAGTTTGATAAGTACGTTGTTCCGCTGACTCCGCTGGGAGATCGACGTGGAGCTGGGTTGGAAGAAAACTTGCATTCTTCTCCAGCATCGCAGCTGTAAGCCGCCACTCGAGCCAAGTGATTCTCTCGAGCCAGTAAAGTTAGTGGCGACCGTGGCCGGAGTGTAGCCGTAGTGACATCATCCATCATTCTAAATTGAACCTGCAGAACTGCTTTTATTGATTTCACTTGGGAAAAATGATGGGTTCGCCACTTTGGTACTATTTTTAATGGGAGAGCTTTCTTCCGCCCCACTCCCAATGGCGGTGGTGTGTCTGAGATGTGGCCGTGTGGAAACTGGACGGCAATATAGCGTTATAAAAATAGAGCATGTAGTCGAAGGGCAGCATCCCGAGCCCGATGTAGATGGGTTTCGGTCGCTTGGTATCCCGGTTGAGGGGGTGGGATAATTACATTTCCTTCAGCGAAAGTTGCACGTTGTTGGTGAAGGTAGCGAAGGATGGTTTGTGTGTTGTAAGAACGATATTCTTATGTTCCCGCACTCCCGTGCAAAGGTAGGCATAGATCAATCGAATGGAAAAAAGGGAGGATACTGCGTGAGTGGCTTCATACTTTAACAAACGAATCAGGGAAGTGGAACGAACGGATCGATCACGATAATGAGAGTTATATTATATTTTAGATTTATCTATAGAAATTTATCTGTTTTCCCACTCTCTCACATCTTTTGTCGATCGTTGTGATTGAATTTTAATATTTTCAATATGTTTCATGAAATTAAATTATGCTTTTTATTGCCTTAAAATGATTAATTTCAGCTTTGATTTCAAATGAAAAATAAAAACATAAAACTTACAACCAGGCCATCGCCAGAAGTGACGATCAAACAATCAGCGCCCCAAAATGAAATTGATATATTGAGCTGCATAAATGCTTTTACGACCATAATTACATTCCCCATAAAAAAAAAATGCCACTCTACTGACAATACACTCAAAACCATCTGGTGGCGGTGATGAGATTGATAAAAAAGAACAACATTACAAAACGCCCCCATTTTTCGTACGTTTGTGTGAAACCGTTCTGTGCATTGAAAAATCGCAACTCCATCAACACCAGGCACCATTCACCCCTCCCCTGGCCCCTCCTTCTTCACCCATGCGCGACGTTAAATTGAGCAGGAATTCAATCGCATCAGCATTACTGCCGCCAGCGGCAGCGCGTTCCGACGAGAGGTCAGATAAATGTCAACGATAATTGGAAATGAAATTTTCAATAAGCGGCTGAAGAAGCTGACGCACGCCAACGCGCTTATTATTCCGTACCCGTGCCATAATTTGACGTGTACAACGGGGGACGGGCTGCCTGCTGCTGCCGCTTGGTGCGTTCAGCAAATGCAAAGTGGCACAGAAGATGTGTGCAAAAAGGCGATAAGAACCGTGTGGCCGTGCCCTCGGTGCGAACGGAGGAGCTTTCGACAGCGGCGTACTGGAAGAGGCAAAAGAGTGTTTGAATATCAAGGAAATGGAGCCTGTGCTGGGTGTGTTTAACATTTGTGGGTCAGTGTGCGTGGCCACTCTTTCCCAGCACAAGGATCAAGCAGCTTGCGCTGGGTTCGATTGTGGAAACTTCCATTTTTCCCTTGAATTTGCCCATTAACGATACCTGCTTCCAGGTAAGTAATAAATATTCGGATCATCGTTCGTAACTCAACCTCCTCCCGCCCAGCATATTGGCCCGAAAGCATTGTTCCGAAAGCAGCAGCAGCAGCAGCAAAAAAACATAACCATTGTAGTGAAGCATTGTGTTTCGCATCGAGAAATCCATCATCATCATCGAACAAAACCATTGACGAGCATTGAATACTCAATCATGTGCGGTCGGGGTACGACGGCGCCACCTGCCACCACGCGACGACGGACGGAGCAGGTCCGTGACTGCCACGATTGTGATCGGACGCATCGAACCAGCGCATAATATCTGTGCCGTAATGTGCTTATCGTAGCCGCCGGTAGCATTCCTTCGAGCGCATCTGTAATGGAAATTCACCTGACGAAGAAGATGTATTCGCTTTTGACACAGCGTCGCTAGAAAAGGAAGGGGGAGTTGTAGAGGGCAACCGACAGGCCGGTGGAATATATTTATAATCGGATCATGAAACGCGTGCGAGTGCTACGGTACGTAGGGTTCGGTTCGTTTGATGGATGCTTTCACACGACCCGAGTGTAGTGATCTTGTGAACGTACAGGGGGCAACAAGATGAGCAACTGATTTGTGCGCTTTTTCGAACGTAAGCAGATGCAGAATGGACCGTTGGATGATGCTCTATTGCGGGACGGGTACAATGCCGGGAGTTGTTGATGTGTGTCGAAGATGCTACTTTTGCTGGTAAGCTTTTGAGATAATATACGCTTGAAGGAGCGCACGTATGAAGCAAATGCGTCATGTTTTGTGTCTGTTGTAATGGCACTCTGAATGTTCTTTCGCAAGTTCAACTTAGCTTTACGAATTAGAGCTTGGATTTTATGCATTTTATTTTCTCAGAGCTAAGTGGTTCCAGATATTTCAATTAAAATGTCCTGCTCGTGTGCAATCTGTTCAGCTTCTAACAGCAATCAGGATATCCAAGTCATTTCCAAGCCAATTGCATAACTTGAGGCGCGTACGTTGAAAGCTCAGTAAGCTTGTAGGGACGCCATTCTGGAAAGTCAACGAGGACTTTCTTGGAGAAAAAAACCGAATTAAAAGCATAGCTATAACATACAAGCTTAGTTAAAGTGTGAGTTGGTGACGGTAAGTGGCTTTGTTTATATCAAGATGGCTGCAGGGGGGTGTTTAATTGGCAAAACATTTCAGTTTCAAATGACGTGCTCGTGTGTCAGCATTGCTCCGGAGCAAACGGGATGGCGTGAATGAACATTTCATAAACATCCACCAGTCAGTTCAAAGGGTGAGTGTGATACACACAACTACACACACACACACACACACACACACACACAACTACACACACACACACACACACACACACACACACACACACACACACACACACACACACACACACACACACACACACACACAGACACACACACACACACACACACACACACATCATGCCTTTTGATTTCTTCTTAATGAGGCTGCCACGCAAACCGGCGCTTAAAGTGCTCACGATCGGGCTTCACGTTGAAAGCAATTAAATGTTTAACCCACCGCCAGAGCGGAACGACGCGTACCACTCGGCGCTGGATGCTCGTCGAGAGTTCCAACAATCCAATAGGCTTCCTCCTATTCGCATGCCCATACCCATACGCACTCAGCCGATACTCAAGAATGCTCAACGCGGACGTAAAACGTGTTTCTGGTGAAATTGAACCACTTTGGATTGCAATTTTTATTTTCACTATGTACGTGATTGTATTGTAATGTGGGATGGATTTTTTTTGCGGCAGTAATATGTTTCGATCTGAGTGTATTTTTTCCACAAACAGTTATGTAGTATTTAAGGGCAATATTCAATAGAAGCATTAAAGCACATGAGTTGAGTAGATTAATTTATTTATTATTGATAAATTAATTTGTGAAATATTAACGTTTGTTCATCATCATACTCTCACAGGTCGTTTCATCTAGGTGAGTGTTGATAAATGCACAAGAACCATGACTTTTAAAACGCGTTCTGAATGACCCTCTGCCGTTGAAGTGTTTTTTGCGATGACAGGATGGCGTGTTACGCGTTTTGAAGAGAGCTTCTCGCTTGTAACCAAGGTGTAAAATTGATAGACAGGTACGTGTTACGTGGACTTTGTTTGAACATTTCTCAACATTTTACATTTTTTTGGACTTTGCAGAGGCGAGGCTGTTTGTGCCAATAGTTAACTCAGTTTTCAGTTCAATAGTTAACTCAGTATAATTTTAAATATGATTAAAAAACTCTCCTCCAGCGCTAGCAAACTGAAGAAGCATCCAATTGGAAGCTCACAGACTTTTACCTTTTGTGATGCGTTTTTCGTGATACTCATTAATTTTGTTGCGTGGCTTTGTTTTAGTCCCTTCAATTAATCCCTTCAAATTACTAACATTTACTGACAGTTTACGGGCGCCCTTCAAACACTTGGCAAATATTGGCCGTTTGTGAAAGTCGTTGTTATGTTCTTTGGAAAGAAGAAAAGCAACACAAACACATGGCTGATAACAAATCGATGTGACACCCGGTCAGCTCGCTCTTGCAGTAATTGATTGCAGCAGTTAGCATGTTCAATGTTCTTTCTGCACTTTGGCCACATGCAAACAACTTGGAACCGTTCAACACCACCACCCGTACAAGCAATTCGTTTGCTAGCGGAGCAATCGGCAAACAAGCGTACTAACGAGCCAAAAGATACCAACCATTCAATATGCACTACCTCTGTCGACATAACTAAACGCGTTATTTGCGTTCGATTTCCTGCACCTAACATGCTCCACGGGCGTGGGGTTTCATCAGGCACGATGCCTCGTTTGCACGATTTCAGGGATGGAAAATACATCACCTCCGTTGCACAGATAATTGCGCTCAGTGCACATTATGTACACAACCACTCGTTAATGCTTCTCGGTAAGTTCGCATTCTTCCCCCGTGGACTCCCCTCGAGAGTGGAGAGAAGTGGGAGGTATCGATTGATTTAAGCTGCTTATGCCGTTTGAAGTGCGGTGCAAGAATTGCGCATGAAGTATGCGTTGCCATCATGAGCAGGATAAAATTGTGCTATTATGCCATTCCGTTTGCGCCCGTTTGTATGCTTTAAAATGTTGGAACATTTCCTTTTTTCTTTGCCCCTTATAGCTTCACTTCAGCTGGTGTGAGCGGGTGAGCATTCCGTGCTGGGACAAGATGATTCTTCAAAAAAGGCACGTTACGTTTTGAAACGTTGTATTTTGCGTTGTTTTGCGGAATTGTCAAGTGCATAGCTTCAAACAGACTAGCAGGAACTGTGTACAGCACTGTCTGGAGTGAAAGGTGATCAAGATATGGTTCAGTGAATGCAAATGTGTGGTGAATTATTGCGAATTCAAATAACCCGCATCGATAGGACAATACGACGAATATCTGATTTTTATTAAGCAGAATTTGACTTCTGTTCTGTTTCGGATGACATTTGGCCTTTCATCCGCTACCAAAGGCAATGCTGGAATGCTCCAGCTCAGTAACGATGAATTGACGATCAATGTGGAGGAGATCATGTAAGAAAATAATGAAACAGTACAACTACAACAAGACGCTATTGGATAATTCTTAAAACAGAACTAAACGAGTCAACGAGGGCCGGTCTGATGGTACAGTCGTCAACTCGTACGACTTACCAACATGCCCGTCATGGGTTCAAGCCCTGAGCAGACCGTGACCTCATACGTAGGACTGACTATCCTGTTATGGTTATGGTAACAATAAGTCACTGAAAGCCAAACTCACTTTACTAGTGGGGGGTACAGACAGACCTTGACCGACAACGGTTGTGTTGTGCCAAAGAAGAAAAAGAAACGAGCCATGAAATTTCCCAACTCTTTCGTCATCCTTGCTCGTCACGATAAGCAAAAACGGGTGCCAAGCAAGAAGCTTATCTTGCATCACTTTCAACAGGTCCGTGGGGGTCACTTTTGGCAGCCATCATCAAACAATTTCGGGGTAGCCGTTGTCGCCGGAGTTGTCCTTTTTTGTCGGCTCCGTTTCCCGCAGCAATATCAATTTCCCGCACGTCTTTGCGCCAGTGCTCTGCGTAGATTTCATCTGTTTCTGGCGTGCATAAAAAAGAAGCAGAAAAATCACAACCATTTCGCAATTGCCGGCAACCAACCGGTCACCGGCATCCAAGGGTACACAGTCCACCGTCTTGGGGGTTGTGCTAGCTCGCGCTACGCAAGTACAAACGAGGCAGAAAATTATAAATTCCTGGGTAAATATTTGAATTCAATTACTAGCATCGTAGGCTGTAAATTGTTTGCGCTACTACGTGTGCGTGTTTTTGCTTGTGATGGCCACGGCGCAGTGGAGATTGGTCGGTCAGAAAATACGTTCACCCCACCCCGGGTACGGTGATGGAATGTGATGAAAAATATTCGTCTGACCATTCTGGCTGCTGTCTGAAGTGGCCCAGTGCCATAAATCGTCGTACTGTGTGTGGCAAACTCGATACTACAGCGTTTTTTTGGAGGTATTTTCTTCGTTAAAGTGTCAGATAAGGGTGAGTGTTTTATTGTTCGTTGCAAAGAGAGAAACTTTCCCAGGAACTGGAATGCATCTATTAAGAGCTATGCAGACGAGCTGCATGGTTCTAGTTGGATGATACTCGGCACTACTACACTCAAAATAAATGCTACAACTACAGTATAGAGTGCATTTGGTGTACTGTTAATTGCATTAAATTGCTTTAAGGAAAGTTCTCTTTCTCGTGTGCTGGCGGGAAAGCTTCGCTTCATCTGTAGGTACTATTTTAATCAGTTTAGTGCAAGATAATTGTTTACATACGAAGTGAATGCAACTTTGTCTTTGGCAAAAGTTGCGCTCTTGTTGCTCTGTACCGAATCCACCGTAAAAGTTCTTTGCCATTTCTAAGGGACACCTACTTCCTCTCAATTTGTTTTCCAGTGTGTTTTCTGTCGTGAAAAGAGGCAACAATTAAAGCTCAACGCCGGCAAAGTGTATACATTGTACTAGCAGCGAGCTACTAGTTTTGGAACTGCAGCATGAACGTCAGCATTGAGTAGCTTTTCTGCATCAGCTCCGCAAAGCTGTGCATTGAAATTTCCCCATGTGCACCGTAGCTGAACCGGAGCGATTGTTGGGACTGCAGAATGACGAGCAGAATCGTTCGCCGTACGCTGAAGTACTGACGTCGGTAGTGGATGGAAAAGCGCAGCAACCGGGGCCAATCGAAGTTGTACAGAATGGTTCCGATTTGTCGATTCTGATGAAAGGAATACATCGATTGATGGATAGGAAAATTATTGCGAGGCATCAAACCAGCTATCGAACCTTACCAAATCGTTCAAATCTTCCACCCCACGGCACAGCAGCAAGGATTCCAGGATCAGAAACGAAGCAAACAGTACGTACGCCATGCTGTAGCCGGTAAAACCTTCAAAAGACACCACGAAGAACGAGTCCGCTATCAGGCCAAAGGTGCTGTAGTACTGCAGAAAGGCAAACGGGGCGACGATCGAGCGAAAGATGCGAAGATTTCTGGAAAAGAGCACCAAGAAAAAACACACATTTTAATTGCAGGGAAAACCTTCACTATTTGAATACTCATACTCGAGCAACTCCACATGGCGCTTGATCCGATGGTTCAGTCTCTGTTGCAGGTTGTCCCAGTACTTCCATTCGTCCTGGTCGTCCATCCCTACGCCGACTGGTACGAGCGTCTCCTCGAGCTGCTGAAAGGAACGCGCCAGCAGCTGCATCTCAAGCCGAAACCCGGCCAGCAGCGTGTAGAACACGATAAACGAGAGCACGTAAATGATGCCCCAGCAGGCAGTTACCATGCCGTAGGCGAGCTGCACTGACGGGCCACCCAGAACGGCTCCACCGTACTGTAGCATAAACTCGGGCCGCGTCAGCAGCAGCCGGGCCAGAAAGCACAGCGACTCCACGCTGATGGCGCTGATGAGCACCACCAGAAAGCGATTGTTGTGGCGGTAAAGCTTGGAACGCTCGGTTCGTGCCCACGGATCGTCGTGCAGGTAGGTTCGATCGTTCAGAAACTGCTGCAGCCGGTGTACGGTGGGATAGTTTTGCTCGATCAGCAGCAGCCGCAGCAAGGCCCCGCTGCACAGGCCCAGCGCACCGAGCAGATTGGCCGCAGCCGTACTGTACTGCCAGTGGCTGAACAGCCAGTACACTTTGTAGCAGTAGGACAGATACGACAGCAGGTAGAGGGTGCGATAAACTGTCCAGAGAAGCTTCTTCACTGTCCAGCGTGGCTGGCGGGTGTGATAGTGAAGCGCGAACAGTGTACCGAAGGTGTTGAGCAGGTTGAAATAGTCCACGGTGTCGGTGAAGGTGAAGTATTTGTCCCAGTACTTGCGTACCAGGGACAGACGGAACGGTTGACTGCGCACCATAATGAGGCGTTTTGGTGTGACTAAGGCCGAGGTGAGATGTACTTTGATTTATATAGGGAAAATGCAAGAGTATGCCTATTGCCTTAAGCGTAAGAGCGAAAGAGAAACGACCAACTACAGCAGCAGCAGCAGCAGCAGTTGTTTGTGACAGCTTTTTCCTCCTAACCGAACGATCAAAGCACCGAGATCAAAGTAACATCAATCTGTAATTAGTCCGCTTAGGGCAGCGTGCAGGAAAGTGCATATTGCTCTTGACTGATGGCGATGTTTGTCGATGGCACGTTACCATGGTTACCCGGGGCAGAGCTGTGCCATCAACCCTGCGGTGTTTCAAGTCACATTTTGCTCTCGTTCTATACTTTCTAGAGTTCCGTTCCTGTTGCCGGTATCAAATGCACAATCACAACCAATGTAACCAATATGTTTTCATTATCCTTTTAATAAAATCCTCTCCACACTGCACTGGGTGGGTATGAAAAAGGAAAGTTTTTACTGCATGCGTTACCCCGTCTGGTGATATGATTGACCGGTCTACGCACAAAGCTTGAATGATGCACTGTAGCTGACGAGCGCCCTCGCACGTTCGTATTGCGCTGCAACGCAGTATGCCGTGCGATTGATGTTGCGAACGACCGATGCATCGATCGATCCGCCGGTGCACACACGCACAAGGGTGCATGTATGAAACAGTAGCGTGTAACAGCAAAATCTGCCAGTCTGAGCCTCGTACGGTGAACCAAGCCGGTACCATGTTGCCGATGGTGCGTTATGGATTGATGGCATTTCACCGACCGGGTTTCGAAATGGTCACCAGAAAATCGGCGCTTTTCACCGTGCAAGTCTCGGCGATGGCTTGATTTGATGGATGGCAAAAAAAACGTAGGTCCATTGGACGGCTTTGTGTGTTTTAGGATGAACAAAGTGAACAGGAATGTCATAAAAACCTGCAAATGTGATGCATGTAACGCTTTTCCCTGAAGGCAAATAAAAACGCACACGAACACACATGGTTGGTATGAAACTTTTGCAATAACGTCCTTTATGGTTTTTCTGACAAAAAAGTTTGAAAGCCGGTGGCAGGCTGGCAAGCTGGAATTTTGAGAGTTTTTCTAGAACAAATGATTCATGGACGAGTCATAGCCAAACCTTGCTTTATGTCTTTTGATACCATTTGTACATGTTTTATTATACGAGAATCATATTATGTTAGCCATACAGTTACGCCACGCCGTTCAAAGGAATGAAAATCGAAAATTGATCTGCAATAATTATTTTCAGTCGTTTTAATAGTTCCTTTTCATTATATTGACCATTCTGTAGGATTCATTTGAGGTCTTTGATGTGATCATATGATCATGGGGCCGGTCTGGTGGAACAGTCGTCAACTTGTACGACTTAACAACATGCCCGACATGGGTTCAAGCCCCGAATAGACCGTGCCCCCATACGTAGGACTGACTATCCTGCTATGGTAACGATATAAGTCACTGAAAGCCAAGCTCACTTCACTAGTGGGTACAAAGGCAAGCCTTGACCGACAACGGTTGGTGTGCCAAATTACCAAGATCTATTAAGGAGAACAGGTCGATGCAGAGGCCGTTGCTAGGTTGCCATTTTTAGCTTGCGTTTGACAGTTTCATGAAAAAGTGTTTACAAACAAATAGGCAACAGTTGCAAGCCGTATTAACGACTTCTTAGCACACGTTATTGTGTTTTCCGTTTTCTTCGCCCCAATAAAAATATACTTATACCTATGTGTATATTCGGGCACGATTTAGTGTATATTGTCATACTTCTTATATTTCATTCGTTTGTCACCATTTTTACTCATTTACGTAGTATCTTGTATTTTGGCAAAAGGATGCTGAACAGGCATGCGAGGAAGACATTCTCCTGCTGAAATTGCTTTAAAACATGTAATATTAATGGTTTTGTATTACATTGACCCAAATGATTACCCTGGTTTTATAGTTTGGTTAACTTACCTGTAACACACACACAATCACAAAAACACACCAATAAGAAGTATAAAACAGTAGCACAATGTGAAAACTATTCTCGTTTACAATTTATAGAATGTATTACAATGAAAACTATACTGGCTCAACCAACAATCTCAATTGCACAAACACGTATGTGGGTACTATGATTGCCTAACGACGTTTGTAAACAATTTTCAATTTAACTGTCAAAATTTTCCCATTGCTTCTTGTCACTTTACTCTATGTGCTTCGACCTGTTCTCCTTAATAGATCTTGCAAATTACGGTACGGATGTGATCATAGACATTACAATACAACAATCAAGTTAATTTATGAGCTAAATTCGATTTTTCGCTTTTTGATTATCAGGAATTGAGAAACGAAAAATACAATTCTCAGTAAAATAGATCCTGTCCAAAAGCAATTTAAAAATATGACAAATACACACCACAAACCGTGTGTGTGAGTATCAAGCTCGAACAAAAATGTATGCCTTCTAGGCTGTCAAATCGGATTCGGTAAGTGATTGTACAAATCTGACAACCTTCTCAACGGTATGAAACGGTTCACAAGACGCAGCACAAACAGCACGGCTGACTGAAAATTTTGCCTCCAAATCGGAGTGAAACTTTCCTGACAATCATGTGGCAAGGAACGCTTCTCACACTGTTCGGTGGATTCGTGGAATCCCGTGGCGTGGAAACGGTTCGGCAGCTCAATTGACTTCATCTGCTCACGTCAAATTTGGCGTGAATTGGCGTGTGCCGGCCGTAAGTTTTGGTTCGTGCGCTGCTTGCCGTTGCTGTGTCTGCCTGTCATTGTCACTTTGCTTTGAAGCGGTGGAAGGGTGCTTTTTTTTCGACGTTTCGAGCTTGGTGCAGCTTACTTCTGCACGGCGTCTGGAAACAGGGATGGCCGAGGTAGGTGAAGGCGAGTCAAAGTGTGTTTTCAAAAAATAAACCACAGAATTTGGTGAAACCGTGATGGAGCTAAACGATTGCTTTTCGCTTCCAATATTCATCCCCCCCTGCATCCCGAAACATACCAAATGCAGAGGCACCTGTTCGCGGTCGGTGTTGAGTTCTGAAAGCTTCAGGGCTGGTAGGCGAGAGTATGCTGATTCAATAAACACACCTTCCCGTAACATCCGTCCCGTACGGTAGGAATAGAATTTCATGGAAATTCGATTTGTTGCTGCTCGGAACCGGTTACAGTTCCAAAGCCACTTCGTGCCCGGTTTGCACCTCAATGCCTTGACGAAAAAGTTCGGCCCAATTTCTCACATCAATCGTAATGTGATAAAGTGAAGCATAGTCGTTATTCGAAAAAACCTCAAACCGGCTGCCGGATAGTTTTCTGTGGTGAAAAAGAGAGCGTGTGTTTGTGTGAGAGAGAAAGAATGCGAGTAATATCATTGGAAGTAACTGCAGGCGAACTGAATTTGCATTACTGTGAACATAGGGAAAACCATGTTGATGATTTGCACAGGGATGGAGGTTGTGAGTGATGTTGGTAAATTGGGAAAAAATGCTTAAAATGAATTATTAAACTTCATCACATGCAAACGAGCTCGGTACACGGCATATGTTTCCGACCGCAAAAGTAATTTTAAGCTCTTGTGTTTCTCAACGACAGCTGGTGGTTGTACGGTTTTGCATAAGCTCCCCATAACATATGCGAGAGTTGCACAAAAACTGCATTTTATGTGGGTTTGTTTCGTAGTTTTCCCTTCCTCTATCTCTCTCTCTCTCTCTCTCTCTCTCTCTCTCTATCTCTCTCTCTCTTCTCATCATTATTTATAAATGTATAAAAGTTTCAAACATTTTGAAAATTCAGTTTCGCTGCATGTTGTGTAGACAACATGTTTTGTTGCTAGTAAAGCGCGGTAGACAACTTTGAACTTATGGAAAAGCATCTCAAATAAGGTATGAAGCATGTGGCGTTTTGCGAACCCATCAATCTTACGATGCACGAAGCAAAACTAGGAACGATTAAATGATTCTTTTGTGTTAGCAACACTCCGCATATGATCGATAACCTTGTGCCTTGAGCAACGTTTTCGGCTTGCCTGCCGAATGAAATGTGAATGACCTTCTGGTGAAAAATGAATTATGATTTGGAATATGACAATGAAAAAAAAAACGATATTTCAAACTTGATTTGATTATTGATTGATTCGGAGAACCCATTTGTATTGCTGTAGAAAACGGCTGCACAATGCAGGCCTATTCATGGGGTAGAGAGTTAAATGTTAAATCCAAATTGGATCCTTGATCGAGTTTCTAGCACAGCGAGCTATCGAACCGTACGGTAAAAGCGTCTGCAAAGAGAAAAACTCGTTATACTGCACGGGTGTGTGCATGGAGGAAGCGAGTGCTATAGTGGTGGGAAAATGCTATGCTCAAAAATGAATAAAACCAATTCTCAGAACATTTACGGTTCCACACTCGCATTGCGGCGGGAGAATGGTCTTTGCCTTCTCTTTTCCACCCTACCATTCATCATCTGTGCATTGAATGCAATTGTAAAGGTCCAAAAGTAAGCAACGTAAGATGA
The DNA here is from genome assembly GCF_943734735.2 of Anopheles gambiae. Taxonomy (NCBI): domain Eukaryota; kingdom Metazoa; phylum Arthropoda; class Insecta; order Diptera; family Culicidae; genus Anopheles; species Anopheles gambiae. The sequence continues at coordinate 93,183,667 of NC_064602.1, forward strand.
TTAAAAGCTTTTGTGCACACGTGCCAATGGGGCGTGAAACACCAGGCGTCTCCATTTGGGGAAGCATTTTTTTGTTGTTGTTGAGAGAAATATTATGTTAACCAAACGTGCATTAGCATGCCAGAGCGAAGGTAATTTAATTGTAAATATCGTTCATATGAAATACAATTGATCGTGTATCTATGTCATTTTTTGCATGGCTCCCCATCATACGTCCATTTATTTATGGACGCAAAGAATTAAGCTGTCAGTGGGTGACATTTTTCGATAATTGAATTTATCAACTGGAAACCCCGTTTAATTCAATTGATAAAACTGGCACCGTATGGTGGAGGGAGCAGGTATTTATTGTTCACGTTTTTGTGCACATTTGCATTGAAATGAAAATTAAAAAATTGATAGCATTTTAGTACTCACACTGGTCTATTGTGTATAAAATACTTAATGTATTATTTATAATAAATTATAAATAGAAATTAATCAATCATTGATTGTGTTAATTTTGATATAATGATGTTCGAGTTCGCTGTGTTATAGATGCATTTGATGATACACACAACCTTCTGTAAACAATCAAATTTCATAGTTCACTGACAATGCTGGGAAGCATCTCAGTGCCTACTTTTCATGCCGTGCCTGTTGCCATGGATGTTGCTCAAGCTACTACCAAACTTTTTTCAATCTCTTACCAGTCCAAGCACCATTTCGCCATTCATTTTCATCCACCAGGCAAGCACGTGAGCAAATAGCGCCAGCGAGAACGTTCGCATGTGTTGTTGCACGAACACTCACCAACGCACGAGTCGACGCAAAGCAGTTTTAGTACAAACTGTTGTTCCGCTTCCAGTTCACTCTACGTCAAACGATGATGAGTGCCCTTCCTTCTTCATCCGTGATGAGTACCCTCTTATACTTTTTTTGTGAGCAATTAGTTTCATTTTGTTTCGCTGCACGTAGTTTTTGGTTTCTCATACAGGTATGTTATGTTGTTTGCTTTCTTTCTGTTTCGCTCGGGCGTCAAAATCGAATAGCATGCATCGAAAATAACAAACGCACCAACAAGTTGGTGGTTTGATTGAATGGTGTGTGTGTTTCATATGTTTGTTTCTTTACTGTTTTTGTTTCTCTTTTCGACCAGTGTCGTGTCGTGTTTAACGTTGCAACAAGTGAACTGATTACTGGCATTTGGTTGTACTATGTATTTAAGCAATTTTTCGCTCCAAATGTTCGTGCTGCTTCTTCTATTTTTTTGAATCTTTAATATACTTTGATTTTTTTATGCTCCAACCGAACCCAAAACCACTGTAAAAATTCAGCCACGCCAAAGCGGCCCATTATTATCATTTCAACCATCAAACTGCGGTTTCACGGCTCTGGCGCAGAGCCCGAGCGGTCGTAAATAATCGGCAAACGTTCATTAGGTTTGATTAATAGCCTCAATCGAGTTAATTGGCCTTTGTTAGACGAATGCGAATCGATCCCGTTCAACTGTACTGTAAAACGGGTTTCGTGATGCCAAATAGCTGATAGCGGAACATCGCTAGCAAGCATAAAAGAGTTCACGAAACCTTTCGGACGGAGGAAAATAAATGTACAACCAATCACAAGCAATACAGTGGATCGAGTTGATTAGCAATTGCCAATTGAATGGAACATTCCGCTCGGGTGTAAAGATTTGTTCATCTTGCTTTAGGAATCGTGTTTCTGTAAATTATGAAAAAGAGTTTTTTTTAAATATTTTAGTTAGTGACTATGTGTTGTGTTTAAGGAAGTGTAAAGTATTATGTGTACAGCAACGGATTACAGTAACTAGAATCAAAACTAAAAGCAGCAGATTTTGTTGGTCCCATTTGTAGCATTAAACACTGTTTTTATCTGAAAAAGTATGTCATTCGACGCAGCTATAAACTTCCAAAAACCAACCTATTTTGTCGGCTCGGTTTACCAGCTTAAAATCACATTTAAACGCCGACAGCGGTGACAAGCTACTACTAACAACCCTGTCACAGCGGCCCTTCAACAAATGGCCCATGTGGTCATCATTTTGCAATCTAGCTTCTCATCCCTGCGGGCTCTTTCGGGGCGTAGTGGTTTGAAAGTTTTGCGCAAGCAAATCTCCCAACCGAGCTCGTGAGCTCAACTGCCACACTGGAAGCTACTTCCCATCACAGTGCTCATCGCATGTGGGAATGCTTAGTCTGTGGTGTGTGTGTGTGTGTGTTGCTTGAAAATTTTGCTTACAATTCATGCATGCCTCATTTAAAGGACCCGGTATACCCGACACGATCGCATGTATGCGCCGCCCCAGCGGGCACGCTCGAGGAAGAAAACGGTTGAAGCGCTTGCGACGGAGACTTTCCAGAACGATGATGACTTTACATAAACTTGAGCTGTTGATACCAATCCAGCTTGCTTGCAGAGCAAGCTTCACGGCGAGCCACACTATGGCGACGGTTAACCGTAAAATATTTCCACCCTCCCGGGGCTTTGTTCTAGCGCAGCGTCGGTCTTCGATGTCTCTGCTGCGGCTCGTAAAGTTTATGCTTGAGAGGCTTGCTCGAAATAAAGACATTCTTCGAGCGATGATGAGGTGGAGGAGGAGGAGGAAACCATCCCCGAACCAACCCCGCCAATCGCTACGAACATTGCCAATCGTTGTGCTTATCGTTCTTTGCGACAAATGACCAACACACGGACCGGCACTGAAGATGGGGATGCAAAACCAAGGGGGAAAAGGTCAAAACTATCCCACTCGATGTGAGTCTAGAGACAAATTGTATTTTTTGCTTCTGCTGCTGCTGCTGTTGCTTCAAGGGCAACTAACGCCATGGCACACACATACACACATTCGCCCGAAGGGTTTGGCTCGGAAGCAAGGTTTCTGCTTATTCATTCTGCTTTCGTTCTGGATGGGTTGGGTTGACAAAGTATGATCCTGGCTCAAGAAAATCATTATCCCTCAATCCACACACACACACACACACACACACACACACACACACACACACACACACACACACACACACACACACACACACACATACACCGAATGCCTGGTCAATTGGCTCGAGGCGGTTGAGTCGAGTGGTTTTTCGGGTGTGCGGTTTTGAGTTTTGGTCCATAAATTTTGGTTGGCCTAGCAAAAACCGACCAGTCCTCTCTTTACACTATGGGATGTGGTTGTTGTGAGGGCGATAGTGTGCTAGTGTTGAGCATTATTGTGATCGTTTAATCTTTGTCACACAAATGATTCCCTTGCCAAGGATCGCTAAAGCTCCTCTATGATACTAATATGATAGTGATGCAATATTTCTTCGTTCTTCGTAGCTAAACTGTCCATCGGCCAGGATCTAGCGTAGATTGTTTGATTAATAATTGAAAAGCTGTTTAGAATCGCTTCCATTCCGTAGCCCGTAGGTTGTCAAGATTAGTTTTGCCCCTTGCTGTGAAGTCACAGCACCGAGATGGTTGCATGTGTAATGCTACTCGACGGGATGTGAAAAGTCCCGTTGATGGACTATGCTGCTTCGTGTCAGTTTTTTAATTGCCTGACCTCACACAGCACAAGGTGCAACGAACAGCTTACGGGAGGAAAAATGAACCCGTGTGCACTATCAAGCGTGTTGTGTGTAGATCACTTTTTCACACACTGACCTAACAAGAAGAAGCAAGCTTATGCTACCGGTCATCAAAAGCGGTGTGTGCTTGTGGTCATCATGAAAGGAAATTATGGTAAACACTGGGGTAAATTATTTTCTCCCATTTCAGAAGAACTGGCTTTTTTTGCTTATTTTTGCTTAGATTTTATGTTTTTACAGATTTTTTTTTATACATCTGCTGATGCTTCATTGATAAGAATTGTTTGCATCATTTTCCGATTTTTAAAGTATCTTTGTATACTAAAACTGTGTCTTTGTAGGCAACGTGAGATGCAAAAAGTTATTAAAATCTTCTTTAAGCTCACGCTTAACCAAGCTCAGAGTTAAAGCTCCCAATCAAAAGTATGCAATCGAAAGATCATGTGTGGATTTTTCACTCGTCCCCCGTTGATTGGCACAATTGGCTGCTGCTGCTGCTGCTGGATCTCGGGTCATTTATTTTATTCTGCCACGGTTTTTTGCTCTCACTCGCTCTCTCTCTCTCCCTTTCCTGAGCACGCCTGTCAGACCTATGTCAGCAGCAGTGTTTTGACCTTAGCCCCTTTTGTTCCATTGAAGGCGAGGTTATATGCACAACAGTGGTGTAAGAAAGGTCCGATCTAGGTATGACCGATGAGTGACTTTTGCTAAACTTTACTATCCCTTTCTTCTGGTGCTTTTTTTCTTTCTTAACTGTGGAGAATAAATTGATGGCATCAGAAGGAAGGGCGTGTGGGAATTATTTATGCTCGACCATCCAACGCTCACAGACAATTGTCATAAAGTGTAAATGTTAAGCAGTCGAGCTTATTTGTAACCTTCACAATGGTAGCAATGTTTTCGATGTTATCTAATTTTCTTGATTAAACCTAGCTCTGCGTTGCTCCCCAATGGATGCCAGCCGCTTCCGAGTATCGATCGGTGTTAAAATTTATACCAGAATCTCCATCAGCGTCCAGTCACGTGAGAATTTCCCCAAATAAATAATGTCCTTTCTGATGAATAATTCATCCGTCCAGCCATATCTTACTGGTTCTGTTCGATCCGTACTCGTTGTGAATCGAACACCACAAACAAACATTTGCATTCGGCGCTGGAGAAAGCAGACAAAATACGACGAATCGAAGCCAATAGAAGACGACAAAAGTACTTCCCTATAAATGACTGTTACCGAATAGCAGTGGTGGTGGTGGTTTACAAATCTAGCAAAGTGAGTGTAAATGTTACGTTTGTCATTCAACCGCAGCATTCAAGCATTAGTCAATCACTTCCTGGACGAGAAACGTTCCAAACATTTCATTGCAAACAATGCAGGAACATAGTGGGAAAGAACAAAATGAGAGAAAAGGAGAGCAACAGTGTGTGAGAGAGAATGCGAGCGAGAGAAATGAAGAAGCGTTGTAATGGAACATTCACAGTGCAAACATAATTCGTAAGTCACATTAATCATTCTACCGGGCGTGACGAGGCGAAGTGAATAAAACACGCATTTGCAAAATTGATCCAAAGCGTCCCCCAAATGGCATTTGGGGGTTTTCGGGGGAACAGATTTACATGAATACATACCTTCTCCACAACGACGAAATGAAATGGAAACAAATTAATGATAATCAGTGCATGCATCGTTTGCAGGGCCAAACATATTCAATAATTCTACCCCGTGTTTACCCGTTTAACAGTTTTAGGTTCGGGAGGGTAAATTTTGGAAAAGTCTAATGCTTTATTTCCCAGAAAAACAATAATGTTTTCGGTTAAGGAGGAATTCATCATACATTTAAAATTGCATTTATTCTAATACTTCCAGTTTAGGGTCTTACTATCCTCAGCAGAAGCAATATCCTGTACCATCATAAACCGTTTTTTGCCAACGCTAAACGCCAACGTAAAAACGCTACGATGTTAATTTATTCATCCCAGCGGATGTGATGGGCAACACATGGCCGGGCTTTCGATGTTGTCACCACCCTTCCGCCATCCACAGGCACACTGAGTATGTGCACCATAAACCATGGTTAAATTTGATAAGATAAATCGCTTTATTCGACCATGCTACTACCGCCCTCAAACGACACCCACCGGAGGCATAGCGTAAGGGGGGTTTTTAGGCGATTGTGTTCCTTTGAATAAATGACGGTTCTGTGTGGGTGTGTGTGAGCTGGTGACAATGAGGAGAAATTTTTAATTTACTATCAATTTTCTCATGCTGCTTGACGTTGTTTCAATCTAGAATAATGTGTTTGGGAAAGGTCGAAAGCAACTCACAAGCGTCTGTTATTGAATTTTCTTTCCATATTTGGGTATAAAAGACTCTCCTCACCAAAATAGACCATAAAAGTGTGCTGTCGACTGGCAATTGACATGGTGACAATATTCGCACACCAGTCACCAGTGTAAGCCTAATGGTGCTACACGTGCTCACCTTGCACAATAAACACTTCCGCCTGGGAGGTCGTTTGTCACGGCGGGTAAGCCGTTGTTAAACCGACGGGGCAGGGGGCGGGGAGTGCCACAGGCATAAATATGATATTTTTATTTATTCATATGCAATCAAAGCTTAGAACAGATTGCGCTAGAGCGCTATGCTTGAACTTTTATTTACTTGCAAAGCATAAAACCGGGCGGACGGAGTGAGTGTTTTGGTGAGCTACACGGTTTATGGAGTAATAAAAATGGCTTTGCAATGTATTATAGCTTCATGATGTGGAGTGTGTGCGCATGTGTGTGTGTGTGTGTGTGTGCTGGTCGGGTGGTGTGAAAATCTCTTACACACCGATGTGGTTTATATTGCTTTTCTACTGGAGCTATTTCAACGCTTGTTTGTAAAAGGTTTTGCAAGTACGGGGGTTTGGCATTGATTTGAGGTATCGCAGGAAATATGTTTCAATTAAAATTGTGAAAATAATTTGATGCACACCAATTTTCCACCCCTATCCACATACTAATGTACGCATCTGCTCATAGTACAAACCGTGATAGATAAAAGATAAATAATTTGCTTTATGAGCTAAAAATAATCTCTCTAAGCTAACGGAAATTTATTGGCTAACAAAACCCATTAGGATTTCACGTCAATTAACCCATGTTTGGCTGAATGTTTAAGCAATCAATGTAGCTCCATGCAAGAGAGAGAGAGAGAGAGAAAGAGAGAGAGAGAGAGAGCGGAGAGATTGAGAGCTTGTTTGTACAAGCGGCTTTTGGGGAGAGCATTCACTAAGTCAAACCGATAATTTGAAAGCTTAAAAAGGGGTAGCGTTTGCATAACGGTACAGAAAGTAATTAATGTTACACCATATGTGTGTGTCTGTGTGTGTGTGTGTGTGTGTGTGCTAGTGATGCTGAGCGCTCCGAAAAATGGGGTTTAATCCAAGGGTCAAACTATTATCTTGTAGTGACGTGCCATTAACGCTCTAAATTGAGCCAAATTCCGAGCGAGCCTTTCTGTCGGGAATGTTTCAATTTTGTGTCGATAAAAGCTCTCGTTATGCCCGTTAGCGCAAACAGTTTATGTTTTGATTGAATTGCAATTTTACTACCCGTCTCCCTGCTATCGTTACGGCCAAAGCATAACAGTAAAAGTTGCAAAATGATGCGGATGTTTATATTTTTTCTCTCTCTTTTCCGCACCATCAATGTGCAGTAACGATCGTAATGGGTGCCTTAAACGTTTTGGTCATTAAATGTAGCTTTATTGAGCTTTTGAAAACGTTTAATCAATTGCGTGTCATTCGACAAAGGAACGACAATCACTTTTAATGAAAAAACGATTAAACTCATTTTTTAACTCAAACATTACAGAATGTATTTCAAAGCTTGTTACAATTGTGTTGAAATTAAATTAAAGCACTTAAAAGATCTCCAACTTACATTCTGGATTGAAGCTGCAAGCTCAACTGTTTCATAACAATAATAAGCTGTTTGAAGGTTAAATTGTTTTGAATAAACTCAACCGCCAACACTCGCAGATGTATTCGCGCTGACCGCACTAGATGAAAGTGATATTGAAATACTGAGTTGGTAAATATCAATCATCCTTTGGGTCGATTTGAAGTGGCAATAAGATAATATGAACGAAAAAAAACCTTTTCCATCGTCTTATCTCTTCAGTACTTTAGTCTTTATATATATTAGCAGCAATGCTTTACATAAACGAGAATTTATTCAATGTAGCAAAAGTAACAAATTCCACTTCCACCGACTGAATGCTGCACCGATCGATGATTCGCCGTAATGATTTTATTTGAATTTCAAATCCCTCTCTCAAATCAAATTTGATCTTGCTCAATCCGATTTCGTCTCGAATGTGCCCGTAGGCAAATATGTAAAACTTTCCCTTAATGCTGCTACTGCTGGTCTCTTCTACAGGCAAACAGTTTGCTCACCTTTCTCAGAACGTTCCAAAAGGGGAAAAAGGTGATGCCAATTCATTCCAAACGATTCGAGCTAGTGGGGAACGGTAAACGGGAGCTTCAATTAAATTTGGTTTTACACCCTTTTGACCCGTACTCGGTGCACAGTTGATGTACTCGCAGTGGCAAAGATAACCCGGTCCGGGTGATTGGATGATACAAAGGTGCAGAGAGCAAGCGGAGGTAACCACAACATACGGAGCGGGAAAGGATCAATGCTTTGGGCGGCTTTGGGCATACACCAACAGCGCAGTGAAAGCACGGTGAAATTCGATTAGAAGATTGTGTAAGTTTTCCAGGAAAGCAAATGATACGCTCCAAGATAACGGTGGCAAGGAAATGAAACTAAATGTAGGTCGGCTGGGGATGGACAAGTTATTCCGAAACTTAAGGCCCAGCTTAATGACAGCAGCGGTGATGAGGAACAGAATGGAAAGCATAATTTAATTCCCATTCCAGTCCCGGGTCGGTTCGTAAAAGTTGGGAATTTTTAATTGCATACTGTGCCGACGAGTGTGGGACTTCGAACCTTCACCTAAAAAATCAGGAATTGTGGAAAGCAAACGTGCAAGCTCCTTCCATTCGCGTTTCTCAAAGTTTTGTTTTTACACCTTCTCGAGTGGAACTTTGCGCAAACGAAGAAGTATGCAAGGATTGTAAGCGATAGCGCACTATTAATCTGCCGCTTCATACTTAACCAAGGAGCAAATTCAATCATCGATCGATGCAGAAAAAAGGCGACGGAAGTGTGGAACAATCAAATCGATCAACCGAAGAGTTGTCGGGCGGTAAAGCGAAGCGATAAAATGGTGAATGTGAGAATATGCTCGAGGCGAGCGATGCACACAAATTGACGACCGGAAATTTCGCTAAACGAACTTACCGTTCCTTTTGAAACGGTCTCGGGACCCAGCGCAAGGACCAGCATGGAATCATAAATGCTGGCGACCGGCGGCATCAGCTGGCAGTAGTAGCGACAGCGACAGCCATACCGGCCGGAATGATGGAGATGGAATTACATTCCGGAAGGAAGAAATCAGTGTTCGATTCAATCGAACGGCCCCGCGGAAAGGACAGCTGGGTGTCCTTTCCTATCGGGAAGAAAATAAGAAATTACTGACCCGTGACCGATGTTGAACGGTAGGGATAGGGATGCCAGTTAAATTTACATTTTTGCTTGGTCTGTGTGGAAGTTCTTTGCATACAAATTGAAAAAGCGAGAAGCTGGTATTAAGTAGAATAGTGTGAAAAATAATAATAGTTTCAAATAGTGAGCTTTTGCTCATGATGTCAACTGTTCAGCCTTACTGAATAAACGACAATATCTACATAATAAACTATCCTGGAAACAATCATCCACAACGAGGATTGTTTGACAGAGAAATCCTTTCCATCTGCTATGTATGTTGGCGATGAAAACAATAGACTCCGATGCGTATGTTGTTCCTCATTGCATACATATTGATGCCCTTGGCGTCAATAACTTTTTCAATATACATTCACAAAAGTCTAACTTCAAAGAATGCTACCCCTCCCAAACCACCATAAATTCTAGTTGTAATTACTTTTTTCATTTGCATGCCCATGCACGCCGATGATCGTCTGCTTGACGTGATGCATCCCTGCCAGGCTGGTCTGGTGTACTAACGTTTACTCTTGTCGTATTAATTGAGTGTGCTGCTGTAACAACTGCACGAAAGATGCAACGCCGTAGCATATTCAAAAGGCAAGCCAGAACGTAATATTCACAAACATGGCCTCAGTGTACTGCGTGGTAGTTTGACTGCTACCACAGCATCGCAGGTGACATCGTGTCAGGGATGAACCATTGTTTGCTTGGAACTTTTCTCGACAAACTCTTGCACCGTGGCGCACTGGTGTGCTTTCTGGCGTGTAAAGCACGCCACCACACCACACGCCGGGAGGAGGTTGGTTCGTATTGCAGTTAATTCTACACAACCGGCACAGCACAGTCGCGTGCAGAAAAACTTCAATCAAAACTTTTGCAATAATATTTGGCTGTGCAGCAGCTTCTTTGGGAGCGTTCAGGTTTCGTGTACGTGAAACCGTAGCGACCTTTCCTGCTTGCTGGCAGTAGTTGCTCCACTGCGGAGCTGAAGCTGGTTGCACTGTTCCGTGATGGTACGATGGTAGTACCTTACGGCGCGACGGGTGGCGAGTGACTAGAGAACTTTGCAAGCTTTTTCTCATCCCTTGCGGGCAAGTAAGATGAGTCTATTGAAATGGTTTTAGCAAAAGAAAAAAACAGGCAAGCTTCAACAGTTTGGAAAAGGTTAATAGAACGTTTCGTCAATCATGCGGATGTTGCGTGACGTTCAGGTCAAAATTTCATAAAAATATGCGTTTTAAAAGTATATTCCCCTTATGGTTTGGTGTAAAAAAGGTACACAAAATAAAACAAATTCCCTTCTCAACTATTAAGGCCGGGGTACATTGTTCGTACTCGCTAGTGTAGTTTTGATCTGCACTAGCGCATCTGGCAGCGGCTGACCGAAACATTTTGCCAAAACATTTGGAGCCGCTTAAAAAAATATGTTATTTTGACATGTTTTATACTTTAATTAGAGGTTAAAAGTTTTGTCAAAGGTAGATACACATAGTCTGCACGCATTGCATCCATTTTCGCATCGAAAAAAGTTGAAAATAGTACTTTATGTTGAGATCCGGCACGACCATTCCCTCGATGACCAAAAAAAAAAGCTTCCGCCAACCGTCGCCAGATGTGCAAGTGAAAATCGAAATTACACTAGCGAGTACGGACAATGTACTCCGGCCTTTATATAATATGTAACCATTTATCCTAGAAGTGCAGATGGAAAATTCAATGTATGGCTCTTGATTTATGATTACTTTTCTAGGGCTAACGCCAGCCAAGTTGGAGAATGATTGGCAACAACAAAAAGCTTTTAAAGGTGTATTCTCAAAGTACATGGTTCCCCAAGCCTGTGCACTTTGTTCATCAAACCTGAAAGATCAGATATAATTTAGAGCTTGTTTTGCTAACGCAGCGAAACAGATTGAAATTAATGAACATCAAGTTGATTCATTCAGAGTAATCCGACTATTACGTTTACTCTCCAAATATCTATGCATGGCAACTGATGTAAATGATTTTCAAATGAATTTCAAACAAACCATTACATCATTCAAAAATGCATCCCTATTCATTATAACTTTGCTCAGCACTGTGCAGTTACTGCTCAGGATCTCCATTAAAACAAATTCGCTTTCAAACAAGCAACTTAAAACAAACCCGAAAAGCTTAAAAACATTTATGAAATGCTCAACAATGCTTGTTCAGTTTTAATAGCAAATACATTTACTGTATTTTTTTATTCTACTTTAAAACACACACCTTCCCAACCTAAATGCCCTTCGTTCTCCCTTGCCACAACCTTACCGATAAAACACCGCACACTCGCCACTCACTAATTACAAACACAAATGATAAACATATCAATCATTTACACCGTGGCTAACGAGAACGGTGCTACCACACGAACCGCTGCAGCCCGCGAAAAGGGCCCTCTGTATTGTTTTCCCAACGCAGCCGGAACGGGCGGGAAAAGTGAATCCGGTAGGGAAAGAGAGCGTGTAAAAAACGACAGCGTACGCGTTAATTACTCGCAATTAACCTCTCGGTACGACTTTATCGGAAGCTAAACCTGTGACCTGTGTCGGGAAGCGGGTCAGACGGGTAAAGAGGATGGAGGATAAAATCAACATACCCGGTGGCGAAGGTGGAATCGTACCGGAGTGGAATCTTACCGGAACGAGCTCATTTGCAAGTATCCTTCGGCCGCGGCGCAGGGAGCCTCGTTATGAGGCGAGTTTATGCCGACCGGTTGCCTTGAATAATTATTGTTTGCGAATGCAATACGTGCTTTCCCGGCTAAACATACCCACGGGGGATGGGTGTTGTTGCGTTGTGCAGTTGCTTAATGTGAGAAAGGGAACGCTAAATGAAAGCCAGCCTTTTATAAAGGATTAGTAAAGGTTAAATATTAAGCTTTTCTTGAATAAATAAAGAGTATTAATATCCGTGTTATACATTTAACTTTTAGTTCTGCATTATATGGAAATTATAAATTATCGCAATTTTTACTACTTATACATTCTAAATTCTTATACAAAATTACTGAAGTCTTCATCCCCTTCACTATCAATAGACACACTTTCAATTTACCTTTGCAATCTCATGGAGCCCAGCAGCACTTCACGAATCGGTTACTGTTATCGTGTAAATTGATTCCTGCAAGTGATCACCGCTACCTACATGGGTTTCTTCCCGTGTAGTATCTTCGTGAGAAATCTATAGTGAAAGGTAGAAGGGCAAAGCAAACTCAAGCAAATGTATAAATTAACATACTGATCAACCACCGAACGCCTCGTTGTAGAGGCTCCGTTCCGGGAAACGCTAACAAACCAGAACGGGTTGAACCGGTGCATCATGCAACGGTGCACTTTCGCTGCTACGGTCGTTAACTAGCTCCGGGAACATGTAATCCGTTAGCTTCATGTATGCCTTCTAATACCTATTGTATGTTGCATTGAGAAACACCTTCGAACCACGGAAGCTCATTGCACGCTAAGGGTAGAAGTAGATGCACATCGTGAAAATGATTCCAAGAATTTCCACAGTGTAGGAGTAATGATGTTTTTGAATGGATCACGACAAACATTCCTTTAGAAAACGACCTGAAGGTTTCTTATCTATCCACAATGTTATTCGAATTTCTTGAAAAGGTTGACAAACACGCAGCGCCGTTTTGAGATGGAAAATATGTAGCAAACTCAGTGTAGTTGGCATCTTTCTATCCTTGTCTTCCACTTTGCTTCTTGAGTGAACTGTCCTTAACTAAATGATACGCGCGGCAGCTTGTGCTGTGTAAAACATGACGAATGACATCACTCATTTCCGGCAGAACACCCCGGCAGAAGGGTCGTGTGAGACAGACGAAGGCGCGCCAGGTGCTGTTGATGAAGTGAACTTTCCAGCGAGCTGTCAAATGAAGATGTTACCATCGCCCGGATGACTAATGACGATGCTCATGGCGATGCTACCGCACCGACGTTAAAATGACCAATCATATTTCCGCACTCCTTCAGGCAGGGGCATGATAGCATGACTGGTCACGATTGCCTTCGCGTACTAGGTACGTTTATTGTTTCGCTCCGTTTCGTCGATGTTGGCCCGTTTCCATCTTCTGCCCAATTCTTCATTAATCCATTTCCAACCACAATGGAATGTGACCAATTAGACAGTTTTCATAGTGATGGGACAGTTTTTACACGAGATACTGTCAGCACTAATGGGCTTATCATGCGTTATTTTAACTTTAACGCTGAGCGTTGAACATTTTCTTAAGCAAAATAGGTTACAGCTAGTCTACTTTATCTCATTTCAAATCCCTTGCGAGCTTACACCTATTCACTTGCAAATGAAATACAGAACCGTCGCACTTTACATGCTAACGAGCTAAGGCAACCGCTGACGGTGCTACATTCTCGAGTGGCACGGGAAAGTGCAATTAATTTGCTTACATCATGGCAGTGCTGAGAGACGCTGGGCAACATTTGGTAGGATGTGTGACACTGAGGGCAGTTATCGATCGATGTGCTAGCGAAACAATGGCGGCCATTTCACGTGGAGTTGAAGGTTTACGCTAAATGTTCTTATGACGTTCCGCTCTAAAAGTTGAGGTTGATGGTATAGTAAAAATAGTAAAAACTCACTTCCATCATGCCCAACTTTCTAAAGCTTACAAACCAGACCTTCATACGTCTGAGTGTTTGTATGCTGTAATGATTTGTGTTAGTTGAATTAGTTGTTACACTTCCACCAGACACTCGAGCGTGCGTACAACCGTAGCCTACATCAAAAGTGGCTCAATTTGCCTGTCCAACAGCTCCGTGTAGAAGCTGGCAAAACGACGTACAACACACGGGTGAGAGCAACTAACGACTAAAAAAAAGCAAATACTTGCAAGCGAACGAACGCTTGCACCCACAACCACCGCACCCACGAACGCTTGCGGACGGCCAAAAAGTCAAATAGAATTACACGGCTGCTCGGTTTGATAGTTCAGGTGAGAAATTCGTAAAACTTTTATGCACCCCGCAAGGTTCGCCTTTACTACCGCTTACCTGTTTCCACTCAGGATGCAAGTGCCATTTGGATGGTGTTCTGGCTTGAGTGGCTTGTGCACTAGCACTCTATATGTTCCTCCCTCGATTTCTCTCTTTCTCTCTTTCTCTCTCTCTCTCATTTGCTTTTTCTCGCCACATTTGCCTCCCATGGCGATGGAGCTTCTTGGGCGAGTTTTAATTGGAATGCAATTATGATGTGCTTTCGGTCGGCAACGATGCAGAAGGACCCGGGAAAGCATTTACGGTCAAGTGTTAAATGGATTTGGCAACAATTTGAAGGCAAAGTTTGATTGCATCAAAGATGCAGTAAGTGCGGGAAGTCTGCTGATGTGTTCAGAATCAGAAGTTGTTATTTTTTTTACTAAAAACCCCTGCTATCGCACTTCTAAGGAAACATTGACCGTTGAATTTTATGAAGTATATATTTTTCAATATTGTGTAATAGTTGGTATATGCTTCAACATAATTTCAGTACATACATTAAATTCACACTGCTGGAAACCAATGTCGATAATAGAGCGCTACTGATTTACTTCCACAACGGAATTACCGTGAAAAATCGTTTAATCAATGAAGAAATCAGCTTAAGCCAAGCAGAGAGAGAAGGACTCTTGGTTGGGTTTTGGCAACTTCTTACTTAAATCTTACTTTTTTGCTTCACTAACGTAAATCTGAACGCAAATCCAAATGGTCTCAGATCAGCTGCTGAGCTGCTGGTATGTTCAAGTAACTTTCGATCCTTAACCAAAACCGTACATGCATTTTGCTCCGACTGTTGTGCATGTCGTAAAAAACTCGAACAACACGATTGCCAACCGTACAAGGACCTTCTATTGCTGTGCAGTTTCATCCCTCAGGCAATCATCGATCGCAATGATTCGTTCACCAGAGTGAAGTTAGCCCGCCGGTTGTTCGTTTTGCTGACCGAAGTAACCGGGTGCAATTGAAGCATCATACTGTACAGCTCATCTCTAATCCAGGCTTTGCTCATTATCCATACGCAAAACTGGTTGGGTTGGGTGGCTCACGAATAGACACGAGCTGCATTTTTAGTGTGTCATGGGAGCTTTTCCTTTTTGTTCCAAACTTTAGCTTCGATTGAGGATCACGCTAAACCTTGCTGGTCTGAACGATAGCCATAAAAAAGGTATTTCAAAGTATCGTCTGTAACAAGGCTACCCCTGAGCGATGAGATTCATACAGCCTTTCGAATAATTGTTTCACTGGTTCGTAGTTTAGTCGAAATTGCTCAATACTATTTTCATTGTACACGAAACGGTATCCATTCCACCTCGAAGTAGCCTGTACCGGCAGTTTGCTGCAGCTTGCTTTCCTATCCATTATGCTCGGTGCTTAAAAATAATGCTCCTGCCGAAGCAACCACCGCGAATTGTATGAAAGTACTTGTGGACGCTTTTAAGTTCTTCACTCACGCCCTTCATTCACGTGCCCGGTTTAACGAGCTGCCAAAGGTACATAAAACTCGCAGCCACAGAAAAAGGGGATCGATGCGGTGAATGAAACGCTGGCTCGTTTCGCGCAAGCATTAACAGGCAAAAAGCCCCCATGCAGGTCCACTAATGGTACTTGACTGAGACGGTAATGTGCTTGTTCCTCGCATGGTATGGTTTGTGGCTCAGTAATGGATTTTTAGTATTTAAAAGCCCAAAGACAAAACGAACTATTCCTCTACAATGAAGTGTCATGCAAGAGGAATTGTGTTTCTTGGATATAATCGTATGTTGGTATGTTTTTAATTATCATTTTTTTGTGAAAATATTATTTCTTTGTGCGTATTTATTCAATTGTGACCAGGTTATCGTTAACATACTTTCATTCGGTTGTCAGAAACTCCTTTAAAGTAAAGACTTGCAAGGGTAAATGTATTAGCTGTCTATAGCAGAGATATCCAAGAAAGCGAAAACGTTGCACAGTCAAAGTAAACGTTAAAATTTGTAAAGGTTTGCAAAATATCGATTCTTTCTCATTATACGTCATACGGCCCTGAAGGCTCAACAAATAACTTTGTATGGTTGTTTTCACTACCAGCTTGTAGCTATGCTAACAAACATCTTGATTTATTCAACAACAATATGTACAAGCTAGCAATTTTGCAACACTTGCTACGAACCGTACTGTGTGACATTAATCAGAAGTTCTAAACTATCGATCGTCTTTACGGCAGCACCTACGAATATTGCTATTTCAAGGCTGCAGAATAGCAGAAACCCATGGCAAGTACCAGACCAAAGTTTTTTTTTTTTATAATTACATGCGGTCAATCTGCTGGCAAACCGGCTACGCAAGATATCGCTAAACCTTATTACCGTAGTGTATTACAAACTGGCACAGGAAGCAGTGGTGAAAACGAAGTCATCATGATCGATCTTGTGACTCGCATTCGCCGAAAGTTGCTTGCTCTGGAGCGTAAGTTAGCCAACGATCCGGATCAATTTGTGCTTCTGCATCATCTCACTTTTCTGTTCGCCATTCGCAATGATGCACCAAGAGGAGTGGGCCAATTTATGCGCTGGTGCTTTCATCTGATGGCGCCCGTCTTTGTGCTCAGCTCCTACTGCTACAAAGCCTACTGGTACATGTCGCACAGCGAGTACAGCTTCGCACTGTTCAATGTCGTGGGCACTATCTGGATCATGGCTGGTGCATTTGTGCGTAGGCTATTGTTCGATCGTGGCCTGCTGACACGCCTGGAGCAGTTCCTTAACGATCGCAGCTTTCGTGAAGATGAACCACTGGTTCGTGCGGCTCGGCAGCATGTGAAGGTGCAGAACAATCGCTACCTGTTCGCGGTCTGCCTTACCCTAGTGTTGGAGGCATCTATTTTTTCCGGCACGAATCTGATGCTTCAGCCGGAGTTTATGCTCCTTTACCAGGGCCACGCTGTGGGTGGATTCCTCATCCAACTACTGTACGGTTGGGCGACCTGCCTCTGGGGATCGTTGTACGTGCTGATCTTTGCCTTCATCTACGTGCTGCTGAACGTGTTTCGCGGGGAGATGTCATTGCTGGTGGAGTCGTTTGAGCGTATTGACGAATGTTTTCATAAGTATCGCCCAGAGCTGAACACTGCGTCCGCCGGGGAGCGGGAGGAAGAGTTTTGGCGCGAGCTGCAGGCACTTATCAAGCTGAACGTTCAGCGCCACGTGGAGCTGCTGGAGTGAGTTGCATGGAGTGTGTCGCTGTAAGAGTTGCTGCTTCATAATTGCACCTTCTTTTCAGGAATTTGGTTGATTTTGGTTCGATTCTCAAACCCTTCTCATTCATCCAGTACTACGGTTCGTTTACGCTGATCGGGTACTACTGCTTCATCCTAATGTACAAAGGCGTCACACCGCTTACCGTGGTGTACATTGCGTTCATCGTTTTTCTTGTGGCGGAATCGTTTCTGTTCTGTCGTATCTTGTCTCAAATTAACGATCTTGTAAGTGAAACTTTTCCCTAACAGTTTTAAAAAAATCCCCACTCTACGCAACACTCATCGATCTGCTCACTTTGCTTGCAGCACGCGCGTATTGGTACAGTCATGTGCGAGCTGGAATGGTACGACAAGCTGCGTTTTTCGACCCGGTTCGCTTCAGCCTACCGGCAGATGCGGGCAAGCTTTCTGATCATCATCATCCGATCGCAGAAGCCGCTATCGTTCAGCATCAGTGCCGCTGGGACGATCTCGATGGCGCGCTTCGCCGACCTGCTAAACAGTAGCTACTCGTTGATGACCGTAATGTTTCAGCTGAAAGAAAGAATTATTGCCAAGCTGACTTCGGACGGAAACAATTAAAGATTAGATGTATTTGGTTTTGTATCACAGTGTGAGCACTTCTGCAGTATTTATTGCACCTTCTGGTAGTTGGTAGGTGGTAGGTAGGTGGTAAAGGCAACATTGTCAACCACCAAACACAATGTTTTCACCCGCGTGATAGACACTTTTTACAATATCTGTGTATTCAAAGTTCAAGTGAGTGATAAATGTTCAAATAAAATGCTATCTAAACGATCCGAAACTGTTTAACAAAATTATGAATCTTCTCAACTAGCTGATAATAGGATGGAATTTGTCATGATAATTCGTATCTTAAACCCATTTTCATTCAATACACTGCTTGCTTATTTGCAATCGAAAATCACTCCCCTGTCTCAAGGGTATTGTTTCAACTAGCAATTTCAATGCAAAAGCAAATTGAATAACATTCTCGATACGCAAAAAAGTAACCCACACTGGTGCGTCCGATGCAACGCAAGAGTAACACGCCAAAACATGCCTCCGTTGTACACGCGTGCACAGAGCACTTGTGCTGTATAAATTATTCATGATGCGCTCTCGTATTTGTAAACCCCGTTATACTTTACACAGTCCGGTGTATCCGGCCAGTCGACGGCCCGTGGTCGGGATTGTCACCCCGAACGCAGGAAAGTTCAAACGGTGAAGTTTAGTTTACACTTCACCAAAGCAGAAGGACAACACGGGAGTCTGCAAGCTATGATTTCGCTCCGTATCCATGGCAAGCGGTTGCAGACCCGGCAAGGCATGCTGTAATCTGCGACAAACAGCGTGCATGCTTCGGCTCGACAGCAGAAGCTTGGATTTTTTCTGTTTACACTTTTTTTTTTGTTTTAAAAAGACCTGTTGGGTAAAGGTGAAGCTTTGTGATTTATGGCAACGCTTTGCCGAGCACAAGAACATCAAAAAAGCTGTTGAACAGAGGAGTGAGTTTTGTCTTTCTTAGTTTTCATCGTTCACCGTACACTACAAGAGTGAGGATGGATGTACACTCCGGAACAGATGCTTTATAATATTAAAATTACGAAAAAGTTTTCTTTAATTTGAAAAGAAAAGATGTTCAAGGAAAGCTGTCAGCATCGAGTTTAATTAAATTTTACAAATCGTTCCTCATCAAAATGTGAGCTTTTCTGCTTTCGGTCGAAGCCTCAACTATGTTTCAATCCTTCATTTTTCATAGTTTAAAGCATTGCAACCCCCTCTGTTCCACAGTAATCACGGGCTGGAATTCTATTTCCGGTCTGGTGCTTCCCGAACGTAATGAGTAACCCCCCTTGTACGGTTTGCACGGTTAGGGTTTCACCTCAACGCAATCAACAAGCCACGCTTTATCTCCAACACAAACACACACACACACACACACACACACACACACATACACGGCAGGCCTGATTGGTTCCGAGCGGCAGTTCCTGTTGCTTTCCGGAGCAGAAAATTGTGTAAAGCTGTTGCTTACAACTTTCCATGGCACGAAGTGATTCGCAAAAGCGATATCGTCTTGCCTTCTGCCGCACGCGTTCAATAACAACAACAACAACAGCACTGCTGAAGTCAGTAATCTAATTCCGTCTTCCGAGACAGTCCTGCAGGTTATCGGGGCAAACTGAAACTGCTAAGGTTTCCGCTTTGCTTCGAGCGGAGTTAACGAGCTGACCGTGCTGTGCCTGCCGGCTAGCAAGCTGATGAATAGAATCTTGTATCCATGCATTCTACTCGGTCTTGGTCCTGAGGCACAAGGCCGTCTGCACGCTGCTAAAGGGGTGCGAGCTTTATAAGCGAGTTAGATTTGATTATCTTTCGCTTCATCGACGGATGGTTGGAGAGTGGATTTTTATTGAAGCATTTATGATCGTTCACCTTCTTTAGTGTATTGTTAGGTGTGTGATGTTATCACGCGTTTGAAAGGGTACATACATTTTAGTTTTGGAGGAGATCTACTCAAAAACCACCTATTTGGGCTCATAAAAATGGGTGGAATACTAACGTTCAAGCATACTCTTCCTTTGTCTGTCCTGCAATCAATAACATCATATTGTTTTAGGTTGGAACAATATACACTCAAAAATATCAATATAATGTTGACAAAATTTTCTAATCATTTTACCCTATGACTCCTTTTTTATCATTTACCTTCCTATTTAGACCCCGAAAGGTTGTCGGGTGCGAAAAGCTCATAATGAAAGGATATTTCAGGATCAAGTCCTGATGGCGGGTCATGCTTAGAATTCATCACAATAATTAATTAGAAAGTTGCAGCAGCAGCAGCAGTGAAACAAACCAAAGAGGGGAAAACAGCTTCATAAGCACCTTCGCATCTTTGGCCTCCGCAAGGGGCTGTCGATGAAAGATTACTTATTGAAAATAAATTAATCTCTGGGGTAGTCTCTACCACAACGGCAAAAAAAACAAGACAAAAACCTCTCACCAGTACGATAACTTTGTCAACAGCTTCAAGGAACGCAGCAAAAAAAAAATCACCGACACCGAAGAGTATCGGGTTTCGTCGCTTAGTATGGCAAAGGAAACTGGGAAAGAGGTTTTTTTTGTAAAAAACCGACAGAAGAAGGACGGGCCCTGGTAGGTCAAGAAAGTTGCTTAATTCCATTCCAAACAGGTAGAATCTAATTAGGGAATTTTTAATTGCACTCCCAGCGTACCATCCGCCCTGCTGCACCCCCAATGCAGCGGGCGAACAAGCGTTCAATAGCGGCATTTAAGGTTCGGGAAGCATAAATTCGGCAAACCTAATTGGAAACCGTTCGGCATGTCGGTGGGAACGAAAAGGTTGGTGTTGGTTTATGTGTTTGTATTTTTCGTTGACACTCTTTAATCAAGATTTAGACATCAGGTAACATCAATTGAACAACCGCTTGAACTGTTAAAATGTACTATGTAAACTGAATTGTACGTAACACAAGCTCCCGCATAGTTGGGACATTCCAACAAATCGCATAGAAAATTAAAATCTGTACCATACATCACAACCTTTAAGGACACTCTGTGATGTTTGTTTGAAGTGGCCCTTTCAGTTGAAGTGCTAACTTACCGGGAAATGAGTTCAAGGGATTCGCAATTAGTCCTGCCCATGGCCGAGAATAAAGTCGACGCGCCTTCTTTGACTGTTGGCAGAAACTCTCAAGTAGCTGTGACTATGAATTGTGTCGGTTTTTGGAGGGCACTCTAGTGAAGCTGTTGGTGAGCTGTTTTAGTGTGTGAGTGGTTGTCGTGGTAAATGAAGAATCAAACAACACTTCATTAGTGTTACTATTCTTATCGGGTGCCAATTAACAAAACGAACATTGAAGCGCTTGTTGAAGAGGACGGCGTTGAGTTGGTTGTTTCAAGACTCTCACCAGCAGTTCTTGTTTAAAGTAAAGAAAGTTTTAGTAAGCACCCATTCTCTAGAAGCTAGAAGTCTTCATAATCATCTTTGCCAAGTAGTTGAATGATCTATAAAAATGGTGAAATCGGCAAAGTTCTTGTTGGAATAGGAGTTGGTTGTGTAAGAATAGAGTCAATTTGCCGGAAATTAAGTCTCTCTTTCCTGTATGTAGCTTCACTCACCACAGTAGTATATCTACTGCTGTCGGCAACAAATTTCGCTCACTTTCCCCATTCATTGTCATTTGAATGCATCTCCAGTGGAGCAGTGGAGCAGTTGTATCGTCATCGTTCTCGTTCCCAAAAAAAACCCACCCCAAAAAGAATGTCACAACCGTCACGTGGCGCACACATAAGCAAACCTTCTTCAACTTTGCCGTACGGTGGCTGGATGGATGGTAATAACTTGTGGCAAAAATGCCACACCGAAGTAGTAAATCATGAGTGCCACCGTGCCATCCGCTGCTGCTGCACTTGACACGGCCGACATGGAAGGGTTGGGAAATTGTTTGTACAAAACTTTGTCAAAAGCTCACACCAAAAGCTGTGGATGCACAAAACGGCGCTACAACCACTAGACAGCGGTACCAGGGGGGGTAAATGTAACGTTTCGATGATGCATATTATCCCTGTTTGTGTTGCACTTGGCTGCACTTTAACGATGTCTCTCTGGGGTACGAGTTGAGCTGCTGCAGTACTCGGGGTAACCGCTTGTGTAAGTGATGCTTCTCTGGAGAAACTCACTGATTGCAAGATCGAGGGTTTCTAGATAACATTTACTTAATTTTCGGAATACATTATTTAAGCACAAAAGTATATACATCACATTTAAACTCAACTATAATGTAAAAAAAAGTTTTGTATATTTTTACATTCTGCACATCAAAGTGCTGAGAATGTAATCAAAAGCCAAAGAATAAACCTTTATTTACGATTGTCGATGCAGTGAAGGCAGCACGCTCTGTTATTCTTTTGATCTCGTTGCTTTTAAGAATTGCAAATCAACTGAATTGTTTAGTCGGGGAGCTTTGTTGACGGCGATTTACATCCCTGTCGGTTGGCATGCGATTATTTGATGTACTAGGCATATTGGAAATGCGTTTATTTTCCTACAACTCTCGCAATAGCACACATATTCCCTTTGTACCAGAAATCAAATCATTTCTATCATTTGAAAAAAACTTATTTGAATTGAATCATGTGATTTCATGCTCGTTGAATTCCATTCCAACGACCATTTGGTGCTCAAATCAAACGTTTGCTACAGTCAAAATAACAGACGAGATCTACATTTTCGTTTGAATTTAGCCCACCGAAAACGCTAGCGTCCCTATTTGTGGTGTTTCGCAATACCACAATTTTCCTCATTTACAACCCTACTAAAACACGTGAACCGGATACGCTGCTCCGTAGCAACGCATGCCACAAAACCAATAAGCGTTCGATCGGTGATGAAGAGCCGGCAAATACTTTCAGTGGCGCTTTTTAGAAATGATATGGAGGGTACAACAGCATCCTTACCCTTTTGCTATAGCCTCCCCGTGCATCGTTAGCTATGCTGGTAGCACGGCAGCAGCAGCAGCAGCAGCAGCAGCTGGCGTAGGTTCAAAATGCTGGCACTAATGCGATTATGAGCATTTGCACGTGGTGGAAAATGTTGCTGCAGCCTGCCAGCTGCCGGTGATGACGGGACGAAACCATGCTCGAACGGATCAAAGCGTTCGCTTGCTCGTTGAACCGTTGGCAGGGTTCCGGTTTCGCGTGAGAAACCAATCAACTGGAACAGTGGCCACCGAATGCAAGCGTACATCACGGCCCGCTTTTCACTGCAAAGTAGTGGAAGCCTCCCACGGTGCACGATTGCTTAACACAGATACTTCCAGTGAAAGGTACAGGCAATGCAGTAGTCTCAAAATCTCTTTTGTCATTACAGTACGTCCTAGAGCTTGTGATGAAAATTCGAGAATTGTCTTTTTGTCCGGTACCTGCCTACTTCCCATTTCCAAGAAGTTACCAACCAAGCAACGAATCTTATTTTCCGCAAAACTCAATAACCCAACCATCAACCACACATGAAGTCTCTCGTGAATTTGGAATGAATACATAACTTCAGCGAAACAAACAGGCCCAGTACGTTTGTTGGTTGATTGACAGGCAATAGCAAAGTAATGAATTATCCATCCAGCGGTCAATTTATACGATCGAATTTCCCCCCAGCTCATTGACTAATGCCTTTCTGCAAGAGAAAGAAAAACTTTAGCTCGGTAGCAATGAATGTTGCATGAAACTTAACCGTCAGCGCTTGTTAGGTCGCAAAAATATGACAGGTTTTGTCGTCTTATCGGTGTCCGTCGCTTGTCGCTTGGCTTGACGGTGATTTGACAGTCTTCGTAATGATGTACAGTGCTGTGGTGCTATTGTATGTCACTCAGCATTGGTTGTTGGTTTAGTTGCTCTTTAATGATTGTATTCCTTCACCAATACACCACGGATACACCATAAAGCGCGATGCAAGATAGCATAGATTGAACTGCCCAACAGACCCGCCACGCCGAGTAAAGCTGAAGAATGCGGTCCTAGCACATTGGAAATCGAATGTCATTAGTTCGCTTGCAGTTTTGATCGCTGTATACTTGATTTGCATCTCGCACCACCCACTCTGGTTGCACTTTGTATGCTAACGAGCAGTGCGTGGTAAGCGTGGTTGCCTGGCAGGAAGAAACCGACTGCATCTTGCTCGTCAGTGGACTGGAAAGGGCAATTAATTTGCTTACATCATGGTGGTTTTCCGTCAAGTGTGCTCATGTAAGCGATCGAACGAACGAGAACCGATGGTAAGAGATGGGCACGGTTGGGATGGGGTAAAATTGATTGATTAATTAATGTTTGCAGCATAAGCTGCAGTGTACGGCAAGTTGTTCCATTCAAGTATTTAAAGCATCATTTTGGAATGGTTTACACGGGAGCTAAAGTATCCCATTATCGTCTAGCGTACTGACATAACAACGTTAGCCAAGAATATCAACGTTACAACACTCGTAACACGCAACTGTGTTTCATGTTTTATTATTTAAAACATTAAAATCATCGCAAAATCCTTTTGCTTCACACTTTGCCATGCTAATTTGGGTTCGTTTCGTTCCTCCATCCGTAACAACTGTATCCAAACCCTTCTCGCTGATTGGCCTCGTGCCAGTTCATTCTCCAGCTTCGGACAATCAGAGTGCTTCGGTGCGCAGGTTTTTCCGATTTTTAAGGACACCTGTCAGACCCATGTCACCGACAGCAGCCGCCGACACCGACGGCCAACTCTGTCGCACTATTAATGAGCCAACGAACTGGTTGGTCGGCACAATGACCTTAAAACTGGGACGGACAGGCATAAAACAAGCGCGGTAATGGTATGGTGTGTCAATTTATAAACTTTTGCACAACTTCGTTACAGGCTTCCTGTTTCAGTTGAGCGTTTGCGTTTCGTTAGCTGTTTCTTTGGATTATTTAGTACATTGTAGTATTTCTGATTTATGTCTATGCCTTAGAAGGAAGAAGGCCATTCCACATATAACAATATGCACATAGCCAAAGCTTTTACTATTCATCAAAAGAAGCTCTTTTCCCATTACACTTTCTTTCGGGGTTCTTTTCACATCAACGACTCTTATGCATTTACTTTATCCACCTAGAACGAAATGGAATGTTTTAATTGATCTCATTAATTATGTTTCACATGTTTCACGATAAAAGAAGCTACCAATCGAGCCCGTATCAATGGCAAAGAAGCCTCGCTAGCCTATTCTAATTACATGCTTTTCCTGGAACTCAGAACCTCTTTCTGGGTAGTGCTAGTCTGTACGTGTGTGTGTGCGTAGGAAGGAAATTGTATCGTAAGGAAATGATAGTTTTCCACCCCACAGAGCATCAATATCGATCCCGGAGTTTCTGCTGCTGACACCACTCGGTGTATTGAGATGCACTTATCTTGAGCGTTCTTACACGGTTGAGTGACGTTAAGCAAGCGCTTAGCAGTGGGTAGGAATGACCGTCCAGATCATTTCGTTACTGTCATCTACATCCAGTGCTGCCAATAATTTCATGTATTTGTGTAATGTGTTCAACAGAGTGCAACCAGCTAGCAAAATGAAGCAGAAAATAACACAAAGCTCATTGGAGAAACCTTATAAAACCTTTAATTAAGTGTACGAAAAACAGACAAAACAGTGATGTAACTTCCAAAGCTTCCAAAGAGCTCTTGAATTGTACTGCTTCATTATGAAGTGAGTCTTCCCTTCCTTACTTCCAAGTAATGTACCATCCATGCTGTAGTTCCTCTTAATCCTTATTATTAATTCCGTGCAACGAGTTGCCGTTTAAATGATTCCTCTCTCTCGATCTCTCACTCTTCCAGCAAGCTCCACTTCTTCCAGGAATGCGGAAATTCAACCACCGAGCGACAGGAGGATGAATTTTGATCAAGATTTAACCGATCGCACACAAAGGGGCAACGGCACCGCACCCGTCAAAGGTGTGCAAGAGAGGAGGAAGAAAGTTCACAATCATCTTCATCTCCAGCCACACTGGCTGCAGGGTATTCAATTTTTGAGACTTGTGATTGAATGCGGGAAGTAGTAGATGGTGGTGGTGGTGGTAAAGGTGGTGTGTTAGGTTAAGGGGGTGAAAAGTTTAGCTTAATTGAAGTGCAAACCCCACAATGAATCTCGTCTCCGGGAATTCATGGTATCGGGTTTCGGGTTGCTCTTTCGATTTAGCAAACGAGAGGGCTAGCATTTAACCCTGTTGTTTGGGCGAACCTTGTACCATTCAGGGTGCTGGTAGTGTTGACACGGAACGAAACTTTTGTGACTGATTGACCGTGGTGCTTTTGGTTCAATGCAGAAACTTAAAGACAAACAAATTTAACTGTTTTTTTTTTCATTCTGTAATTGCTTCGCTTCATTTTAGTGAACGCGAAACCAGCTACAGCTTGGATACAAAAGCGCTAAACAATGGCACAGCATTTCCTGGCCGTACGGAAAGCTTAAGGGCCATGAATAAACTGCACGAAAATAATTCATTCAAATCTTACGAAACGTGACACCGGTTTGCAACGGTAGCTGATCCTACATTATTCAAAATAATTCAACCGCTCGATGAAATCCAGCAACGCGCGAGTCTTTCCACTTCTTTACGAGCTTACCGTGGTTTCCATCACTCATAAATGTACATCCCACTGGCTTCGCTGTGCTGCATGCGACATTTACATCCTAACCAAAGTGATAACTGTTCGGAAGAGTTGGATGGTTGGAAATGTGCGAATGGTAGGGAAAACACTCTTCACCTCCATCAAGGAGGCACGCCTGCCTACGGCAGACTTGTCGTTGACGGAGGCATTTTAATCGATGCTTCCCTGTCCCTGTGGATGAGAGCGCTAGCGCAGGCAATACTGTGTCTGGCGTGTTTTTGGTGGGGCTGTAAGAGCATTTAATCTAGCGCTTTGCATGCTGCAACGTAATCATGATCCAAGCGCGTTATGTACGCGCTTCACGTACCTTGCGAGCATTTTAGTCATGGCACCGTTTGTTTGATTCGTGCTCGTTGGCACTTTTATTCGCTCGTATTTTATCACCGACGCGAGCAAACACTTGTACCGGCCCGGTTGAAAAGTCATTGAATTAGAGTTGCCCGCTGTAGGGTGCTTTCGTTTCACATTTCGTTATTCCTGTACAATGCTTCATAGTCAACAAGGCGTAATTAATATTCGCGCGGAGAGCTTTTGCTAGGTCATTCGCGAAATACATTCCACTTCATGATACAGATAGGAGTTTTTCGGTATTAAAATTTTATACCTACATACTTGGAATTGAGTTATACATATTGCACCAATGAAAAGCGATTTTTTTTTGTTGGGATAAGATGTGTATAAGAATACTCAAACACATTTAGCCGGTGAGTGTACATGGTGTGTTTGTGAACACATACTGTAAATCACGATTTTAAAAATCACTGCCATAGCGCAACGAGACCTTTTACCTGTCACCGGATCGAACTTGAAACAGGAAGTAAGGAATTGTCCATAGTGGCACACCTATGGGAGCATACCAACACACAGACAGAGCATCCAGCATTCAGAGTAGGGATAGTAGAGGTCGAACAGGTTCGGCTCAAGTGAAACATTCGATTACATTCGAAAGATTACATCGTTTGGGTGTTTAAGAAAAAAGTTAGAGCCGAAAGTAAACGTGAAACACAATACTTCATTGTCGTTGTGAATAAAATAAGTGTATGATTTAATAGAAGGAAATGGTATTCTTCACTATGTTCCTTTACGTATTAATATCCTTATGCAATAAACATAAATTTTTCATTGTACATTGTGCTTCCCCACACCACATATAAAGTTATTTCATTGCTATATAAACAGTATTTGGTCAACATTAAAGCAACTTAATTTTAAATTCTAGATTTAAAGTTAAATCGAGCCAGATGCACGAAAGTCACTGAATCTGAAATGTAAAGTTAAGAAAAAAAGAAAAATGATAAATATTTCATACAATAATGAATGGCTAACGAGTTTACCTGATCCAATAATAAGGACTTGGAACACTTGGACTGATGTAAAGACAAGATGCGAGTTTGCTTTTGGTTGTTAACTAAAAAATTAACAGATTCATAATGACATAATGACATCATAATGACATGAAACTTTAAAAAACACTCCTGTATCCGGGACTTTAAAGGGCGAGGAAAAGGGCACTACTTCTGTCGTTATTCCTTAATTCACCTTTCTCTTGTTCCCATTCGACGCAACGGTCGATGCCCTATCCCCTCAGTGCTTCTTCAATTACATCAATTACATTTTGGTATTACTAGTTAATTAGGCCCGGTTACAGGGTTATGCAAGATAGATGACTTTAAATTTCCAACCCTCAGAATTCCGAACCCTGACCGATCCTGGGTCTGATTCCGACATATCCTGTAACATATCCCATATGGGTCATTGAACAGATCCAGATCCTATTCCGAGCCCTGATACTTCTCCCTGTTTATTTTGGTACCAAAATAGTACTTGACTCTATATCAGTCATTGAATCCGGTGGTCATCCTATGGTTTATTTAGTCCAGTGGTTATCCTACAGGTCGGTAAAAATTTTGCCGTTACATTTTGATATGTCCACCTAAAGTAGGACACCTATCTTCTAACTTTGAGGCTTCCTGGACAGTTCCTTAGATCACTTATTCCCAAAAAAACAACGAAAACGCGTTTGACTATTGAATTATAGCTGTGATTTGATTTTTTTGTTTCCTTGTTTCTCAAAACACTCGACACAAAGTCGTCGTTGTCTTTCCCGTAGCCAAAGCGATTGCCATTGTTTGGATGTTAACTCATCAAAAAGAATCCAAGCTACCGCTGTAAAGTAACGCTGATCAGGCTTTAGTAGAGTTTTATTATAGAGATATAGATGACCGATCCACGGCCCGATCGATTTCGCCTGTTACTGCGCCCTCTATCTGTCGAATTCTAATGATCAATAAAATCTACCGTTTGATTATTATAAACAATATCAGTATATAATTTAATTCAATAAATAATCTGATTCTTCTGTTTCACATGATTCTTCTGATTCATCTGATTCTTTTGATTTTAACGATTCTTCTGATTCTTCGGATTCATCTGACTCTTTCGTTTCATACAATTCTTCAAATTCATCTGATGCTTCTGGTTCATATAATTGATCTGTTTCATAGCTTATTTTTTGATTCTCATATTTATGTTGAAGTTTGTAACCCTCCAAACCCTTTTCAAACAATTTTAAACTTGTTGTGTTTTCCATTGTTTCTTTTGCCTTTCCTAATTGTTCTACAGCTTCTTCACAATTTTTCTCATCGCCAATCTCCTTATCATAAAATTCTATAACTTGTAGCCTATATGTTTCAAAAATAGCTAGATTTTCAGCTGTTGGCCCAGCAGAAAAATTTACTGAAAACAATAACTTTATCCAACCATATTGGCGCAAATCGAAATTTCCACCGCTCTTGCCCCATTGATTAAACATTTTGTCAACCCTTTGAGTGTGTCCTGCGTGTGTGCTTAGTATTCTGTAGAGCTCGAAATTTAATTCTTTTAATTTCTGCCAAATTATAATAATTCGTATCACGTGAGCTCTATGTAAATCCGGATTATATGGAGTGCCTTTTATATGAGCATCTTTGAATGTACTAGCTCCGTCTTTAATTAATTCGTCAAATAGTATACCCGTTTTTTCAACAATTATCCTAATTTCTCCGGCAATTCGTGGAGTATGAATCACTGATCGTGAAACAAAATGAGTTTTTCCTGTGTGTTGTGCGATTTCTTCAGAATCTTCATCTTGGACATTTTTTGTAATTTTTTTATGCTTTTGAATTATGGGTTTGGTGTTCTTATCTTCCGCTTCTTCGGTTGTCTCAACCAGGTTCCTGCAGGTGGTTTTAGGATTGAGGTTATTTATTGGTTTTTTTGGATCATCACCATCACCGCCGGTGCTTCCTGTCGAATCAGTTTCTTCTGATCGTGTAGTAGTAGTAGTAGTAGTAGTTTTTATTGATTTGAAATTTGTGTACAGTGTACAATGGGTACTCTTGTAGATTTGTAATGGGTTCGAATTCGTTTTCTTTCCTCATTGTTTGAACAGTTTAGCTAGCCCTGCCAAGTTGAATTTTTAAACTTTTTGTTTTTGTGTTTAGGATTGTCGTTGTTGGAAAAATTAGAAGAAAAAAACCCCCGAGCAAAATTTTTGAATGAAACTAATCCTAACTAACCTATTTTAATCCTACATTAATCCTACGACCTAAGCTATATATTAATGATGAATTATTCATTAGGATTTAAGTGCTTTAATGTTTTGATAGAACTATAGTGCAAGGTTTTGTACCAAAGAGTTTTCGTTCATTTGACATTTGATGATGTATTGCCTGGATATTTTGTCGATATAATCTTTTACTTTAGATGTTTTTGTTCTTGAGTGCAAATCGCTAGTTCTGTACCAAGGTGGGACATTGAGTATTATTTTAAGTAATTTGTTTTGACAAACTTGTAGTTTTTTTATATGAGTTTTGGCACAGTTTTTCCAAACTGGAGCTGCATACGTTAGCAATGGTCTGAAGCAAGCATAATAAAGCAGTGTCTTGTTATGTGTGTTTAATTTTGATTTTCTATGCATGAATGGATACAAGGTTTTCAGGGTTTTTTCTACTTTATGAATGGAGTTTTCTATGTGGGTTTTGAATGTTATGCGTTTTTCAAAGGTTAAGCCGAGATATTTTACGGAATTTTTCCATGGAATTGCTATGTTGTTTAAGTTTATATTGTTTTGAGGGAGTTTACGCCGGTTCGTATATCTTGTGAAGAAAACAGCCTCAGATTTTGCTTCATTAATCTTTAGTTTCCATTTGATACAGAATTTACTATACTTCCTAAGTCCCATGTTTAAAGATCTGACTATTGCTTTAGGTTGTTTAGAAGATGCTGTAAGGGCGAAATCATCAGCGTAAAGGTATTGTTCGCAATTTTTCATGACTGGCATATCTGAGATGTATAAGTTGAAGAGTAGTGGTGATAATGGGCTGCCTTGGGGCACACCTGCTACTGGTGTGAATGATGTTGATTTAATGTTGCCTATATAAACGTTATTGTTCCTGTTTGTGATGAAAGAATGAATGATTTTCACTAGGTATGAAGGGTAGTTGTTAGATATTAGTTTGAACAGTAAACCCTGATGCCAAATAGTATCAAAGGCTTTTTCACCATCAAGTAATACTAGGCCGGTTGATTTCCTTGTTGATCGATTTTTTAGAAGCTGTTGCTTTAATCTATCTATTTGATGTGTAGTTGACATGGAAGGCCGAAAGCCGAATTGGTATTTAGGGATGATGTTATGTTCATCAGTAAACGAGCGAAGCCGTGATGATACTATTTTTTCGAATATCTTTCCTGTGCAGTTGAGTAAACTGATTGGTCTATAGTTTTCTGGTTTTGTTGAATCTTTACCGGTTTTAGGTATTGCTATTATTTTCGATTTTTTCCATATTTCTGGGAAATATCCAAGCCTCAGACAGCTATTAAAAATTATTGTCAAATAAACAATGGCTTTGCTAGGTAACCTTTTTAATGTACCGTTATTTACATTATCAAGACCGACTGATTTTTTGGTTTTGAGTATTTTAAGTAACCGCTTGATTTCAACGGGTTTTACCAAGCTGTCATAAGTGAGATTATTTATGTTTTGCCTATTTAAAAAAGCTCGATTTACTGATTGCACTTTTCGTTCTATCGGGCTATTCAAGTTGAAAGTAATTTTATGAGCGTTTTCAAATTTCTCTTTTAGTGCTTCGCATTTCTCTTGCGCACTCGTTAGTGTTTTGTTTTCTAAGTGTAGTGAAGGGATGGAATATTTTTTGTTTTTTATAATTCTAACAAATTTCCACAACCTATTTTTATCTTTATATCTGTTGATTTCAATTAAATTCTTATTCCAATTAGAATTCCGTAGGTTATTAAGTTTAAGTTTAATTAAATTGCGAAGGCCATAATAAATTCTTTTAAATTCTCTATTTCTTCTATGTCTTTGCCATTTTTGACGATACATATTACGAAGTTTGATTAATTTTAGAATGTCTTCGGGAATAATTAAGTTGTATTGACCCGGAATAATAGTAGGGACAGCCAAATTGTGTGCTGTAATTAAGGTTTCGTTTAGTTTAGTAATCATGTTGTCTATTTGCCTATGATTAACTATAAAATTATGATTGATATAAGGCAGATTTAGGTTATCATTTATATGATTTTTAAATGTTACCCAATTTGCTGCTGCATAATTATAAACACTGTGTGGTGGCTTAAAGCATGGTGCACTTTTTTTAATTTTGAAAAATGTTGGTAGGTGATCGGAGGTTAAGTTAGTGAAGGTTTTAGGAGTCGAGATATCATGAAGATTATTAGAGAGAATCAAATCCAAAGTAGACGGTAGTCGTTTCGAATCGGAAGGATAGAACGTTGGTGAGTCAGGGTAATGCACGGAAAAGGAACATTTTTGCATCAGATCAAAAAGGATTTTTCCTGAAGAGTTTGTTTTGCGGCAATTCCAAAATCTATGATGGGCGTTAAAGTCTCCACATATAACATAACTGCTTTGATATCGAGTCAAGACGGCAATGTCATTGCTGAAATCTTTGTAGTTTTTGTTTGAACCAGGATGGTATGCAGCCGTTAGCCTAATGTTGTTACCATCCTTAGTTTTTACTGCGATTTGCACTGCTTCCATTACTCTAAGCACAGGCGTGTTTACTCTATTGTGAACGATATCTTTTCTAACTAAAATTGCAACCCCTCCTTTTGCACTGTTAGTTCTATCAGCTCTATGTATAGCATAATTGTTGACACAAAAATTAATCTCTGGTTTTAAGAATGTTTCTGTAACGGTCATGATGTGAATGTTGTTCAACTTTAAAAAATTGGCTAGCTCTGTTTTTTTATTAAGAATGCTATTTGCATTCCAGTTTACGACTCTAATCTTCTCACTCGAATCAATCATCGCGAGAAACAAAATTTGCTGACTACTTCGAAGATCGCTGTGATAACGTCTTGTTTTGATTTACATTTTTGTAAGCGGTTAAACACTTCTCCCACAATTGGGGCTATTTCGTTCGGTGCAAACAGGTCATTGCTACTTGCTGTGTTTCCATTGTAACCATTAAACGGTGTTTGTGTGGGACGGTTAGGTGCGGTCTTGTATCCCGCTACATTATTGGTTTGTTGCAACAGTGGGAAATTGCAACGTGTCACATCAAAACCAGGAGGAATTTTCGGTGATTTTTGTTTTTCTCTTGAAACTGGTCGTTTAGGGCAGCCGTGAAAGCTAGCTGTGTGATTCCCATCACAATTGGCACATTTTAGTTTGTGATCGGGAATTTTGCCATCACCTGTTGACGAACTCGCAGTGAGCGGGCAGTTACGCGATTCATGCTCACCGGCACATTTATTGCATTTCGCCCCATGGTTACAGTTATCTGCTCCATGGCCATACACTTGGCATCTTTTACATTGCATTGGGCCGACTTTTTTTGAGAAATAACTCCATTTTACGATGCAATGCGCTAAGCCTCTGATTTGTTTTAAAAACGACATGTTGATTGATCCAGCAGGAAAATGTAGCAGATATACTGCATGATCGTCATACCGCTTATTTTTGAGCTCAAGCTTTTTGATGCTTGTTGGGAATACGTTTTCTTTGTTTAAAATGTCCTTAACTTCCTCATCAGGCAAATCGATCAGCCCGTGTAGAATAATCTTGGTAGATTTATCCTCCTCTAACTGGTATGAGTGAAAGGAGATATTG
Organism: Anopheles gambiae; assembly: GCF_943734735.2. Classification (NCBI taxonomy): domain Eukaryota; kingdom Metazoa; phylum Arthropoda; class Insecta; order Diptera; family Culicidae; genus Anopheles; species Anopheles gambiae. The sequence goes on from NC_064602.1 coordinate 93,217,433, forward strand.
GTTGCCTTTAGATGTTTAACCACACATCGAAAATCATTAGTATTAGAGACGTGTACGATTGTCCCCGTATAGGTAGCTTTAGTGGTGTATCGCACTACACCAGCGGCGATGATCAGTTTGTGCACATACGACACAGATGTGCTTTTTATCACGATCGGTGGAATTTTTTGATTCGTTACGCTTTTTGCAGTAGTATTAGTGCTAATGTGTGGTTTTTTAGCACTAGCAGCTTGCAGCTGGTTGATGTCGCTTTCACAATCACTTAGAAGCTCGAAACTATTTTGCGATGGGTCAACACACATACTCTCGTTTTTGAACTTGCCTGCGTTAGGAGAGCTAAGCTTGAGCCGCTTGCTCTTGGTTCTTCCCCTGCCTCCCATTCTTGGAGGAGAGGTCAACGCACATTTATACCTAATTGTAATTGTTTTCTGTTTGGCGCACAGTCCGAAAAATACGTCCTATCTCAACCGAGGCTGATTGGCAAGTGGTTCTGATCGTGTGTTAGTGTTGGTTTGTGCGTTGGAGTTTACTGGTTTATTTCCATCGTTTTTCTTAATATCACGATTGGTTTGATTATGTCCACTATTTGATCGAATGAATAATGTTTGTTTCGGACCAGATAAGGAAATATTTGGTCGTGTCCTTATTGTAGAAACGACAGCTTTTACAGCGTAATACGCTAACACAGTTCCTACTATGGCTATTTGAACAGAGGCTTGCGGGCCAAGTAATGCTACGATACGAGGCACTGCCATTGCTTTTCCTCCTACACCTCCAAAAAGGAATCCAAATAACCTCATGTTTGCAGAATACAGTAGCTGAAAGAAAAATAAAATATGTATACTTTAACAACTAGACGTTATGTCCATTGAATACTAAGAATAAATAATTATGGAATTTTTTGATAGAATTTGAATAGAAGAAGAATTTTATATTTTTTCTCAAATCTCAATCAAAACTGTGTTCAATCAAAATGCAGAAAGTGTAGCTGAACTGAAGTATAAAGAATTTTTAACGCGAAAGAAGATAAAAAGAAATTGTTACTTCTTAGCCGATCTCGTGGTACAGTCGGGTGTTGTGCCAAAAGAAAAAAATCATAGAGCAAGAAGAAATGAATCTAAATGATTGAATGAAGCGTGTGTTACTTATAAAACCACAATTATTTTACAACAGTTTTAATCCCATTGGTAAAACATTCAAAATGCCATTGTGTTGTAAACTATTAGCTATAGTTTAATTATTTGTATGATTTTTTATGTCTCGTAAAAACGGCAAACTTACCCTAGTATGGACTTGTTGTGGGAACGTTAGCATTCAATTGTATTGTTTCTTTATTGCTTTGCTTAACACTTTCGAACTCATTGCCAAACCATACCTACAAAATAACATTGACTCAATATACAGCCATTTTGATGATAGAATGCGCTGTTATGCGTATAAATAGAAATATCGGAGCGTGTTGCTATTGAATAAACGCTGCCGCATAATATTCATAGACTCTGGCATACGACGGACTTTGCTTGTAAGTGGAAAGAAAGAAAAGGGAATGAATGGTAAAAAAAGAACGATAGAAGAAAATTGTCTCTACAATTTCGTTCTGAACATGTTTTGTTCAGATTAATCAGTTAATCAGTTATTGTTCAGAGATTAATATCAGCACGAAGGTTAACAATAATTAACCCTCGCCATTTAACTGTGTACAAATTTTTTTATTTTCATTCAATCAAAAACCACCCTTCGTGTGATAAAATTTTTCCCTGCTGGGTGGTTCTACCGTAGAGTGTTTATTTCTACCGTAGAGTGTTGTTCAATGACAAGTCAATCCATATATATTCGGTTCCACGGAACATATGTCTATACAATTTGTGGACGTGTGAACAATTTCGCATTCCATCTAATGTTATCTTACACTACTGGAAGATTCATGATAATCACAAGAACACACCGTTTCAGCTATGTTATTTTGTTTTCATGAACTTGCCGTATTTTGTTTCTGCAAAGATTGTTCAGTAGCCAATGCATAGCTTTATATCAAAGATGTATTACTGAAAAAGCACATTGCACTCTTCATCCCCTTACAACTTTTTAAATTCGTTGTGTCTTAAATGAACGTTTATAATTTTGGATAAAACACAACATAAAACTAAGCTTAATTTTTAGATCGAACATACCAGAACTGTATTGAAAACACTTGAGAATCCTCAAAATCAGCAACTGCACTGCTCAGTCCACACTTTGATCCAATCAACTACTTCTATTCAGAAGTACTGACCGCTGCTCATGCGCACTCCGCTTTATATAGCGGAAAATAAGCTTCGATGTTTTGTTTTTCATATTAACGGGTGTCTGATCTCACCCTCTATTATTAACATTTTGAATCGCTTTCTCGACTCAAACTCGACAAATACTCGAGAGTGCGAATGCCGATATGTATAGTACAGTGCGTTCAATAAATTCTATCACACTTGAATAATTTGCTAAAAATGAAGTTCCAAATTTTAAATGTTTGTTGAGTTAATTAACATTCAAGATGTTCTTTGCTGAGCACACGGTACATTAGCATCCAAAATGGGTTGTTCACCTTTGAGCAACAATTGCTTTCTGATATTTAGTATATTAATTTATAATATTATTTATTAATAAATATTATTATTAAACATTATTATTAATATTATTAATAAATTAATTAATAATATTAATTATTAAAAAAAATATTATTAATATTAATATATTCGATATAATACATTTATATCTTATTACATTGCTGAAAACCTTCACCAAGCGTAGTACACACACATAAATACGACGCCTTGCACCTCACGTTATCGCGTAGATCATGCATGTATTCGTGCGGTTCGTTACTACACAGCGATAAATAGTTGTACTTGAACTTATATAACTCCCTGTAATTGAAAGTGTTTCTGCGCATGTAATGTAGTAAAAATGGATTTTTGTGTCTCGATTTTTTTTTAATGATTCAAAGATTATCAATGCATTTAAAAACAAGCATGACTAAAGCGTGACTCAACTCGTTGGCCTGCTGTAAGAAACCTAGTGTACGAGTATACAGGTAAAGATAAATAAAGATAAATAGAGGCGAAAAAAGTCTTAGGTGAAAAAAAGTAGAAAGGTCGCAATATTTTATTTAACTGTAACCCACCGACACTCCCCAGCTTATTCCACCCTTACTCACCTGGCTTGTTAATCGATAAACAAATATCAACTTTTTGCATATCGTTTTACACTATATTTTATACTGACTTTTCTCATCCTTTCGATCCATCTGAGCTCAATTGTACTCATTTTACATTCAACTGTTTTCTTTTGTGATAAGTTTGCATTGCTTCTCGCGACGAATGTCATGTTGAACCGGCTAGCCTTTGTACGAAAGTGCAACGATACAATTATTGAGGAGATATATCTATGGTCTCAACGCCTCATAACTGCTGACGTGCCTGCCCTGCCTAATGACGAATCCGCGTCTTTCAACCTGGGGGAAAACCTTACGATCGTTCAAAGAACTTCACATCGCTTCTTACCTCTTGTGGAATATGTTATTAGACACCTGCATCATCTCAGTTCTGCTGCCTACATTCAGGATGAGGGATAAACACATGAGTTAAGCCATAGACGAAAGATCAGCCCTTTTTAAACTACTACAATCTTTTTCTGGGATTGTTGTATCTATGTTCCAGATTGTATCCTTCGAGAGCAATTTCAAACAATTCTTCATTCGTTGTGTTTTCCATCATCTCTTTTGCCCTTCTTATTTCTGCCATGTCCTCTTCACTATAGTTCCGTTCGTATCTTAATCTTATCTCACTGTCATACAAATCTAAAACTTCTTGTCTATATGCTTCAAAAATTGCTAGATTTTCAGCTGTGGGACCTGCCAAAAAATCTACTGTAGACAATTTCAAAATCCATCCATACTGCAGTTTATCAATTCTCCCACCAATCCTGTGGAACACGTTGAACACCCTCGGAATTCTTTGCGTGTGCCCTGCATGTCTGCACAATATTCTATACAACTCGGGATAATGTTCGCGTAACATCTCAAAATTATCCCTAAACCGTAGCACGTGAGCTCTTTGCAGTTGGCTATCAGGTGTCGGTGGCCGTATATACCCATCCCTGATTGTGCTGGCCCCGTCTTCAATAAGATCTCTAACGTGGTGGCCAGACCTGTCGGCAGCTCGCCTGATTTCTCCAGCAAATCGTACGGTATGTACCGCTGTTCGTGAGTGCAAGTGAGAAGCTCCAGTGTGTGGTTCCGTTTCATCCGATGTTTCATCCTGACAGTTGCGCGTAGTTTTCAAGTTTCTTCGTCGTCTGGGATCATCTCCATTATCGCCAGCGTTTCTTGCAGTTCCAGTTTGTTTTGATTGCGTTTGTTTGTTGGTTTTTGTATTTTGTTGTGATTGTTTGCTTTCATTGTTACTCTTACTGTTTGTACAATTTTCATTACGACTGTTACGTCTTTCTGACGCGTTTCCAGATTTTTGTTCTGTAACGTAATGGGCATTACACAATGTGAGAACAGTGTCTACGCTTGCCTCAACAACAGCAGATGCAACTGTTCCCACAACTTCAGCAGTAGTTTCAACCATCCTAACGACCGTCTTTCCAACTACAGCCACCGTTTCCACAGCAGCATTTACTATGACTGGCGCAGCGATCACACCACCTACTACAGCTAAACCAATAGCGGCTTGCGGACCAACTAATCCTACGATGGGTGCCACTGTCGCTGATTTACCAACCGTTCCTCCTAAAGCACCCCAAATCAATCCAGCCATAGCGATTTTTTATCGCACTGTGTTAGATATTCGGTAGGTGTTGGTATGACACTATAAATAGTAACTGAAAGAAAATTAAATTGGCGTAGTCAGTATATTGAACAAATAACAATCAGAAAATGTCTGAAAAATAAGATCGACGCAGCATTTTTAACTTAAAATATCAAACTACATTAAACAATTTCATATAACGTATCGTCGAGCGTATCTTAATTGTCTTTTAAAAAAATCATTCTCAGACTTTACTAAGGCCATTCTCACAATTAGCAATTCATTAAATACATGATTTCCTCCTGCCTGTCTTCATGTTTTGTTTCCTCGTTTTGCTTCGGATTTTCACGTCTGAACGTTAGTAGTATTACATTTAATTTATATGTTTAAGTGATCTTTGTTCGTTGTATTACTTCTTCATGCCATAAAGACCACCCAGAGCAGATTAAGCCTATTGATGGCTGTAAGCGATCATACAAATATAGGCCCTTCTAAAGTATCTAGCGAGAGGTTGTATGGGGAATTCTAAACCAGAGATTGAAAGGGAGTGAACAATCAGTATGATTCGACGGTGACTTAAACCCTCTCGCCACTGCTCACCATCATCTGGAGCCGTCCAGAATCGTCCGGAGTTGTCCGGAGTCGGAGTCATCCGGAGTCATCCGTAGTTGACCAGAGTCGGAGTCGTTCAGAGTTGGAGTCGACTGTAGCCTTATGATTATGATAAGTCCCTCATAGTACCACAACACTGGTTTGAGAAGGACAGAAGTATCTTTAAGATAATATTTCTCTGATACGAATAATGAACTAAATTGTACGAGCAAGTGGTGACATTGGATTTTCTCGATGCGATGTTTTTTGTGGTCAGGCATTTCATCTCCTGCTTCTACTCCGACTTCTGCTGATTCAAGTTGAATGAAACTGCTATTTTAAAAAGAAAAGCTTGCTGTAGAAGTATACGCCCAAAGCGAAAGAGGCAAAAAAAACATCAAGAAATGAAATGTCTCCGATCGACTAATGATTTCGATTTTGCCGGAGTAGGAATCGAACTGGGCCGGTCTGGTGCTACAGTCGTCAACTCGTACGACGTAAAAACATGCCCGTCATGGGTTCAAGTCCCGAATAGACCGTGCGTAGGACTGACTATCCTGCTATAGTAACAATAAGTCACTGAAAGCCAAGCTCACTTCACTAGTGGGTACAGGCAGAGCTTAACCACGACAACGGTTGTTGTGCCAAAGAAGAAGAAGAAGAAGAAGGAATCGAACTAACAGCAGCCGGAGTTCCAAAATCGTGGATTATTCAGAGAGCACATTATATGATTTCATTATAAGCTGAGTTTAAAGTTAATGTGTTTAAATGTTTATAGAATTTAGTTTCTATATTTGTGTGTTTATAGAATTCATTCTAATAATTATCAAGAACCTGCAAACCTGATCCGGATACATTAAGTGTTACAATGTTGTAAACATTCTTTCCAACATCAGCTGGTTGCCGAGTAAAGAGGGTATATCACATTTATCAGTTAATTGATAAAGTGTCTGTTTCCCTTTCCCTTGACGTAATGATCTACTCGGCGTAAGCGCAAATTACTTTAAATCATTCGCGGAAACAGCCAGAGATAAGATATTAATACCTGCCTGGTCTATCGAAGCACAATCGGTACATACTAGCGGATGAAGCTAACAACGATAACACTTATAATCGCATTTCTCGTGATTCCTTAAACTCCAAATTCTTGTTATTGAACTGCTACAAATTGTTATGAAAGAAAACAAACTCTGAGTTGGGTAAAAACGATTTGGAATCATCAATAAAACAGTTGTTTGCACTACAACACTAACAATCCATATTATTGCAAAATGCACAAAGAAAACAAGTTCACTTGAGGTACAACAGGCTTATATACGCATCTGCCAACGGACATGGTAACCGAATACATGCTCCTATTTTTGTCTCTGTTTTTCTCTCCTTCTCGATGTACGTCTAACAGAGCAATGACAACATTTTCTTCTCATCAATCCCGACGGGTCTTTGGCATTATGTCACAAACCAATTTTCAAACCGCGTACACTACCACTCACGAATGCTTTCGTACACTATGCTAGACGATATTCACAAACAAGCTCACCTGCGTGGGTGCGTGATCTACTATCAATAACGATTTGACTCTCTTCGAATTGCGAGCCTCAAACCGCATTCAATTTACTTGACTTTCGAACTACTTTCAACTCTTCCAGACTATTTATATGTTTTTACCTGTATTACAGATGAATCATACACATCGCATTGATTAAAACTGAGAGAGTTTAGGAGAGTGAGAGAATACGTTAGTATGAGAGAACGTGCATTACTTACATTCGCTCATAAACCAACCAGGTATGTAAGTCTTTATGTACCAAATGCTGATATGGCGCTAATCATGATGAGCATTTTATGGATCCTGGGTACCTTGTACGCGACTTCTGGGAAGCGGGCAATCTAGTGTCTACTGGTTAGTGAAGGGTCAATGTCTGGTGTCCTTGTGGCAGCCTCTTATTGCGAGAGTCTCTTGTTCTACCGTGTTTGCGATCGTTCTATTACAGGAAGATACAAGTTTAAGACAGTGTGTGTTCATCAAGAGACTAAGAAGAGTGATTGCGTGTTTATGTGTACGAGGCATACGAACGATTGCACATTGCCAATTGTTTGCCGATGCATAGTTTTTATTGGATTGGTTTCAATGCATTCGATCGTTTTAATTTGATATGGATTGTTTTCCATGCATTCCATGCTACCATAGCGCCACAAGACCCTTTACATGGCACTGGATCGAGTCTGAAACAGGAAGACAGGAATTGTCCTAAGCGGCACATCTACGGGAGCATACCAACACACAGACAGAGCATCCAGCATGCAGAGCAGAGATAGTAGAGGTCGAACAGGTCGAACAGGTTCGGCTCAAGTTAAACTAGCAGACCGTGGTGTATACAGGGCATTCGATCGTACAAGATACCAATAATTTCGGATATCGTGTGTGAGTATGTTTGAGTTGTCGTTGCATTTTGGGTCGACCAAATATTGCTTAGAATTCTCGACTAGAAACATTTCATTTTGGTTGTAAACAAAATCAGATTTTTGTTGAAATGCAGATAAGATGTATATTTATAGTATTTGTTAACATTTTCATACACGTGGTTATATTTTGCGCTTATTCAAATGAATAGGTATTGTATTTATGTTTTGTGTGTACCTCCACCTATAGATTTATTTCATTAAGTATAAACACCCCAAGTATGTTGGACTTTGCAACAAAGATATTTCAAATAGTGAATATGAAACTCAGATTAACCTTAGTCGAAATTTATCGTAAGTGTTCCATCCATCTGAAAAAAAACCATTAACAACAGGATAAATATTTCAAGTCAATATTTAGAATACAGAAAGACTATTTACCTGTTTTAATGCAGATGATCAACAAGCATGGCATAGCTCTCTTACTTTTCATTGTTGTTAAGCTATTCAAACTCTTTCTTCGAAGCATTTGCGTTTGTCCTATTTTAAATTCTTTTTAGTTTTGAAATGTTTGCATTCGTTCAATATCGTTTGTAAAGGGTTACGAAATGTATACTACTACAATCTTATTCTGGGATTGTTGTAGTCATGTTCCAGATTGAATCCTTCCAGAGCATTTTCAAACAATTCTTCACTCGTTGTGTTTTCCATCATCTCTTTTGCCATTCTTATTTCTGCCATGTCCTGTTCGCTATAGCTCCGTTCGTATCTTAATCTTATCTCACTGGCATACAAATCTAAAACTTCTTGTCTATATGCTTCAAAAATTGCTAGATTTGCAGCTGTGGGACCTGCCGAAAAATCTACTTCAGACAATTTCAAAATCCACCCATACTGCAGTTTATCAATTTTCCCACCAATCTTGTGGAACACATTGAACACTCTCGGAATTCTTTGCGTGTGCCCTGCATGTCTGCACAATATTCTATACAACTCGGGATAATGTTCGCGTAACATCTCAAAATTATCCCTAAACCGTAGCACGTGAGCTCTTTGCAGTTGGCTATCAGGTGTCGGTGGCCGTATATACCCATCCCTGATCGTACTGGCCCCGTCTTCAATAAGCTCTGTAACTTGGTGGCCAGACCTGTCGGCAGCTCGCCTGATTTCTCCAGCAAATCGTACGGTATGTACCGCTGTTCGTGAGTGCAAGTGAGAAGCTCCAGTGTGTGGTTCCGTTTCATCCGATGTTTCATCCTGACAGTTGCGCGTAGTTTTCAAGTTTCTTCGTCGTCTGGGATCATCTCCATTATCGCCAGCGTTTCTTGCAGTTCCAGTTTGTTTTGATTCCGTTTGTTTGTTGGTTTTTGTATTTTGTTGTGACTGTTTATTTCCATTGTTTTCCTTATGGTTTGTACTATTTTCGTTAGATCTAGTGTTTGAATTATTTCCTTTCTGTTGCTGGCTTTTGATAGGGGGCAGTAATATAGTATTTCTATTCAAAATAATTTCGGCAGTTATTTCTGCTGTTTTTTCCACAACTTCAGCAGTTACTTCTGCTGCTTTAACCACCATTTCGCCAGTTTTTTTAGCTGTTTTAACAACTACTTCTGTAACATCTTCAACTAAGTCAGCAAACGCCTCATTAACTACTTGAGCAACTTCTTCAAAAACGGGCGCAGCCGCCATATAAACGGCTGAAGCAGCTGTGGTTTCCAGCAACCCTGGAACTGTGGAAGCCGCTACCGTTGTCAAAACCAATGTAGCCATTGCAATTCTTTATTGCACAACGGCAACAGTTGTGACGACGAGGTAAAAGACCGCTTTGGGTAACTAAAAGTAAACAAACATTGGTATAGTGAGTATATTGAACAGATAACAAATAAGAGAGCATCATGGGAACGACACAACAATTCAGAAATTAATGATAAAACAGTACCAGCAGATTCATCCTTATCACTATAAAGGTCCTGCAAACCTGACCTGGTTGCATGAAATGTTACAATGTTATGCATCTGACCTTTCTGACAGCAGCTAGCTAGTACTATAGCCGAGTGAAGATAATATATCATATTAATCAGTTGATTGATAAACATTTCTTCGAATTGGTCTCGGAAACAGCCACAGATAAGATATTAATACCCGTCCGGTCTATCGATGCACAATCGGTACATGCTAGCGGATAAAGCTAACAACCTTAAACACCAAATTGTTATTATTGGACTACTACTGATTGTTATGAAAAAAAATCTGAGTTATAAAAAAAACTATTTGGATCTATCACTAAGACGGTTTTTTTAACTACAACACTACAAATTCAAGCCATTTCAAAATGCACGAAGAAAACAGATTGTTTTGAGGTATAACAAGTTGCGAATCTACCGTCGAACACCGTAACCGAATACTTCCTCTCATTTTTGTCTCTGTTTTTCTCTCCCTCTCAATATGCCGCTAGCAGACTAATGTCAACATTTTCGTCACATCAATCCTGAAGGGTCTTCGAAATTATATCACAATCAAATTCTCAAATCACTTACACAGTAATCGTTCGTACACTTTCCCAAACGTTTCTAGCAAACAGGCCTAGCTGCGTGGTTTGCTTGATCTACTTTCAATACAGCTTCGACTCTCTTCTAATTACGAGCTTCAAGCCGCATTCAACTTACATGAGTGTATGGTACTGCTTCCAACTCTCCCAGACTATTTATATGTTTTTATCTGTACTACAGATGAATCATACACATCGCATTGATTAAAACTGAGCGAGTTTGAGAGAGTGAGAGAATACGTGAGTTTGAGAGAACGTGCATTACTTACATTTGCTCATAAGCCAACCAGGTATGTAAGGCTTTCTATACCAATTACTGATATGGCGCTAATCATGATGAGCATTTTATGAAACCCTCAAAGCTTGTACGCGACTTCTGGGAAGCGGGCAATCTAGCTTGTACAGGTAAGTAAATCGTGCGATCGATCTATTAGGGGAAGATACAAGTATGATACAGTGCGCGTTCAGCAAAACACTAAGAAGGGTGCTTACGTGTTTATTTATAGGGAGCATACGATTGCGCATTGCCATTTTTCGCCTTAGTTATCAATCGACAATTTATCATTTCAATGAATCCGTTTGTTCTAGTTGCCATGAGTTGCATTCCACGAGCATGAAGTCTTACCGTTATATTGACTCCTTTAAACTATTTGCAAATATATATGACACATACGCAGAATGCATTGTCTTAAATTATTTTACATGAAAGTTAATATATTTATAAGTTTATATGGAAAAAAAATATCTACATGTTTAACTCAAACAATATTTCATATTACAGTATATTGCTCTTCGTCTTAATTTCCCGTTTTCAAATTAAAAATTGATCAGTAAATATATTCAATCCCACTAAACACTTAATTGTATGTTTTTTGTTGTTGTTGATAGACACAGCTCTTCAGTTGTCTGCAATAATTTCCTACCTGAATTTGTAAGTACACAAGAGCGCATGCGAGTAAAATGCCTACCTAAATTTTGTAAAACTACCCTAGCATCCCCTAGCTAGCATTACCGGTCTGCTGGTACAGCCGTCAACTCGTACGACTTAACAACATGCCCGTCATGGGTTCAAGCCCCGAATAGACCGTGCCCCCATACGTAGCGTAGGACTAACTATCCTGCAAACATTATTTTGTATGCGAAAACTGGCACACTATACTCGATAAACTTCTATACAAAACAATGCATGAACAATACATATACAATAACTCGTTAACTCAGTTTGTACTAATTAATCAAATCTAACACGGGTCCCGCCTCCTTAACAGCGTATGTCTATGGGTGAACAAATCAGCATTGAGTTGTTAAACCCAATAATGAATAAAGTTTGGAGACTGAAGATATAACAGTTGATAATCCGTCTCGATACACCTGAACATAAGGTTTTACGTATAACACTGGAACCACAAACGTCGGTCGTGACTGTTGCATGTGAACGACTTTGCTTCTGTAGTTTAGGGACTCTAAAAAAGATTTGATTTGAACAATGATACACTCTTAGCGTCATTCGAAGGACAGATGCTGCGCTGATTCTGCACCACTGTACTCGTGGAATGACAATTGAGAAGACACTTCAGTTACGGCTCAGTAGAAGGTTTGTTTGGCGATCTTTCTGTAATACTCAATTGGCTTCTACGAGCTGTTCATGACATACGTATGGTACTAATGGACGCTACCCGTAAAGTGCTTTTAGATCAAGTGCAAGGACAGAGAAGGCGTGATAAACACACACGAAGGTGCCAATACGCCGTAGATGCATTCGCCATCAAAGCAAGCATAATGTGTTACGCCAGACGAAGACATGTGATCTTCTGCACCAGGTCAAGATCACGTCATCCTTCATTTTAAAAGCATTGTGTGAATCTGTAAACAGAAAAATAAAACTGTAGTTACATTTATGAAATTTAAGTTACAAATTTATACCTCGTAATTCGTTTTCGCATTTATGTACCTCTATTCAATGTACTTGCTTGATCATGATCGGGTTGTGTTTTCTAACGATTCGTCATTCCTTCGATACATTACATTCCATATTTCCAAAGATCAACGTGCTGGGCAATGAGAGAAATGAAAAACTGATTAATAATGTAAATCATTTCATATCCTAAACTGATAACACATCTAAATAATCGACGAACCGGTCTTACCTTCTTTTCCGAAGCAACTTTTTCTAACCATCTGTTCGAGCATTTCGTGTCCTTCGGATTGTTATATCAACTTGTACCTTCCATGAACTTTAAACAGGATGCACTCATATAGAATGTGCATTGTAAAGAGCGCATTATTAGAATCTTCCGCGTCAGGATCTAATTGCGTAGCGCCGCCGCATGTAGAGTAGCTGTATTGTTCCGATTTTCATGCTGTAATGTTTGATCCTTGATAGTCGTCAGCTGCAGTTCCTTCCTTTTTTATAATTCTTACACATCTTCTTAATTTCCTTAATATTCTCCCTTATCTTCTTCTTATTTTTCTTAATATTCTTCATCTTCCCCTTCTTCTTCGTTTGCTCACATTTTTCTTCCTATTCTTCATCTTATTTTAAATATTATTCTTCTTCTTCTATGACAGTTAAACGTAACTAACGCGAAGACGACGTTGATGGACTGTCGGAATCGATTCCCGACGATTCCGACGTGAACACTTTTTCTATCGAATATACCACCGGTTCGCCCCTTATTAATCTATCGTATATGTTAGATTTGCATTTTTTAAGGTCAGCAGAAGGATCATACTTCTGAATTTTTTTATGAGCTTGTTCTATTTCACCCGATATATTAAGCCTTCGTTTTGGTCGACTGCTACCGCTTGTCGAGTTTGCATTTGGTTTGCTTCTTTTCCTATTGCTTTTATTATCCTCCCTCTTCATTGTGCAACTCCGAACATTCTCACTTGCTCTACTGAAAAAGTCTTTGACGTACTGGCGACTGTTGTCAGGTTGGGCAAAGTCATAGCTGTGCACAAACTCCTTCAACAATTTCGGTTGAATATTATCAATATCTCCTGCAATATTGCCAGTCATGTTTGCTTCTTTGAACACATATTCCCTTCTCCCTAGACAATTCTGTAGCATTGCTAATGCTTGCAACTGTTCAGGCGTTGTAAAGTTCTCTTTCTTTATTCTCAACTTAACGCCATGCGCTCGATCAAATTTGCCTTCTCTCAAAGCATTAGGTAGTTTATCAAATGAGTTACTGCCTCCGCTGGCAAACATTTCATCCCAAGCCATGCCTGAGATTTTCATCGCTGCCTGTATCGTTGCTGCTGCCTCTATAGGGTAAACCGTAACGCGGTTGAAGATGTGATCTACTGTGTTTCTTATTACGATGCATTTGGTTTTCCTAAACTTTTTTGTTGTTAAATTTTTCCCTCCAGAAAATGTTTCAGATTTGCGAGACAGTGGAATTACAATGCTGTGCAAGTATCTTTTATTGCTTTTAAATTTCTTCTCCAGCTCGTCGCTTTCGGGCGGCTCTTGTCTCCTGCCCCCAATGCAATTGAACGCCTTGATTGGATACCGATGCCAACCCTGCCTAATGTGATGTTGTATGGAAGGATCTGCCCTTATTGTCTCTGCGATTTGCTTCCTAAACTCATCAGCCGTCATATCTTTCAGCTCGGGCATGGCTTCGCACAATGCCGCATACATACAATTATTGCCGTCAACGTTTTGTTGGTTTTCAGAAAATGAGAAATGACCGCCGGTCAGCTGTAAGGTTACCTTTTTAGCGTTCGCCGCTCCGGGCTCTCCGGAAGCAAACGTTTGGCTTATGCCGTCCTCCGCCTGCACGTCAACTATAAGTGCATCAGTTGGTATGTTTTTGGCTTTCAAAAACTTCTGTATCACTTTTGTACATGCATCTACACAAGTTAGATCCATCGGTACACCCTCCTGAATGATATCTGCAAACAGCGAAGGACTCTTTGTTTTGGTCATGATTTTCTTCAACCTTTCGTGATACTGATGTTCTTGCTGCTTTCGTTGCTCTTCCGGTAGCGCATCGTGTGCCGCTTTTTCTTTTTTCATCTTCTTTCTCAATCTTCTTTCTCTGATTTTAAGTGGCACTCGTTTGATATGCCTTCCAATGCGTGTTAATGCATCGTGTAGCAATGGTTTAATGAAATGCATTGTTATGAGTTTCCCAACATGCTCACTCAACAGCGCTCGCCATTGCCTGACTGTTTCGCTCTTAAACTTATCAAACCCATCCTCCTTTGGTGTGGAACATTCACTCCCGTCCGCATTGGCTACCCTTGATTTAAGCTTTTCACACATCTGCGCATCCATTGTGTTGAGAAATTGGCTGACTTCGTAACCCATTCTACCCAACTGTAAAGCCCTTTCGCCCCAAACCCATACCGTGCCTAATGTGCTCAAAATCTTCAGTGTGATACTTTTACTCTCCGTTTTCTGCAACGCACTTGCGAATCCGTGCGATAAACTGCCCACCATTTGTCCGACAATGGACACATAACTCTCCCAACTGTATGTTCCAAATGATGAATTTATTTCCTGTATAAGCTGCCTAGCCCTCTGTTCTCCCAGCTGATCGTACACTTGCTTCAGGCTCTGCGTTGCTTTGTGATCGTCTACTTTGCTCAACACCGTGCGCAGCACTTCCGCAGCCAGCCCATTGACCATCGATTGCAAATAATCATCGACGATTGTATCGACCATCACGTTCGCCACACCTTGCGCAGCACCTTGAACGATTTTCATCCCAACTCGCTTTAACGCCACGCTAATTACTTTGTTTTGGAGTTTCGTACCGAGCTGGCTACGTGTCGTTGTTGAGCATATTGATTCCCCTTCGTCACAGAGCCCAGAATTGAATATTTTCTTCATGATTTTCGATTGCTTGACTGCACGAGAACACAACGCTGCCACGCCGGCGGTAATCCCGGTAAATAATATGCTTTTCATTTTTTGCACCGCATATTCCTTCCAACTGAAATGACCGGTGTGAAGGGCATTCACAGCATAGCTTATGTCGTTAAGGCCTTCGCTCATAAAACTGCTTGCAACGTGCGTCAACCAACCTACCGAGCAGAACTCTATTAAGCCACCCAAAGCAATTTGGCCCAACCCTATCAACGCTACCGCAGTAGCCTTACCAAGCATTCCCTTCTGCTCTTTCAGTTGTATCAGACGCTCCAATCCGTTCAGATTGAAAATATACTCTTCGTCTATCGTACCAAAATTAATCTCCGTGTTCTTAGTTACCTCTTGAATTGATTTTAAATATATTCCAGGAACTTCTAGCCCTACAATGGAAGATTTAAGCGATTTCAACGAATTTATTACATGCGTCTGTGTTGAAGCTTCGCGTATCTTGCGCTGTTGGTTTAAATATTGTACTACCGTTTTGCCTATGTCGTAAGACACGGTACCAGAGCATTTCAGGGTGATCGAAACTATGTTTTTGAAATCTTTCTCCTCTCCTATGTCGTAGTAACTTGTTACACTCATTTGCTGAAACTGTAGTTGGGTAAGCTTCGATGCATTGTCCCACATTTTTGTACCTATCGATCGTTTATGTAAACATTTGTTTTTGATTAATTCACCAACCAGCTGATCTGCATCAGTGGTGGGGATCGCAAGCACTTCTATGAAAATATCTCTCCACTCTGTTTTGGTTATGTTTTTCATACATATTTGTTCCATTTGTTCATTGAAATTTTCGTTTTCTATCTTGCATGGTCGAATAATATTCTGTTTTAAAAGATCTTCAAAGAAGGACACATAAGGATGACTTGCTAGATTGATTCGTATTACTTTTCCATCGCCGGATTCAAGCTCCTCTAGTTGGTCTTTGAGGTGCTTCAATTCCAATCTGTACGCAAAGCAACCTGCAAGTAACGCCCTTACCGCAGGCTCATACACTGGATACGATGGCACCAAGTCATCCTTTTTGTCGTTAAAACTATCCTTTAATTTGTAGGAACTACCCACACTAGGTTCTAAAGTTCCTTGTTTTATCAACTCATTCATGATGAGTTCTGCCTCAGTTTGTTCTATATTTGCTTTCTTGATCAAATCCTGAACAGACACAGAATCGAACCATTCGGGCACACATGATAAAAGCTTGCTTTTGTCGATATTTGCCTTTTTATTGATGGTGATTATACCCTTTTTGACAAGCATTTCATACTGTTGCCTTCCAAAAGCTTGTATAAAATCATCTTTTTTAAATATATCCATACTGACACGTGCTTTTGACTCTTTATATTCTGTCTTCGTACTGAGTTTTACCTCATTTTCATCTGTAGTTGCTTTCTTGGACAGATCAGACACAGAATCGGAAGATTCGGGCACACATGATGAAATTTTGCTTGCATCATCATTTGCCTTCTGATTGCTGGTAGTAATACCCTTTTTATCCAACAATTCATTCTGTTGTTCAGCGACGGTTTGTGTAAGATCTTCTTTTTTAGATATTTCTATACTTACATTTGCCTTTGAATCTGTATTTTCTGTCTGCTCGTACGTTATCCAATCGTGGTATAAAACAATCTGTTCGTTCGTTAGTTCAATTGATTGTTTTAATAATTTCTCTTTTGTTATCATTTCCTCGATAGCTTCCATCAAAGAGAGATTCACTTTCTTCAACTTGGTATTATCTACCCTTACGTACTCCTGTATGTCACTTATAACCTTCTGCTTGTCTAACAGGTCCCAAAACTGTTCTTTACTAGGAAACTTAAAGGTAGACTCACATTCCTTTAAAAACGTGCCCTCGTCAATCTCTTTGCCAGCCTTAGCAGAAAAAAAGGTCCTCAAATCTTCAACCGGTATGCCATAGTCTTCATGGATAGCAAGCAACTGCTGGTCGCTTACGTTTTTCCGCACTTGTGGTTTGGATGCTATCTTATGGTCAGTGAGATACTTACAGATACGTTCCGCTTGATCAGCTGTAATATTATCATCCGACACAAGCGCGTCTGGAGCTACCGCGTACCCTAGTATATCTTCAATCGATCGTGTGAACGATAGATACAACTTTGCAATGCGCTCCTTTTGTTCCTTGTAGTCGTCGTACGAAACATGCATATTTTTCGTTATGCCCACAATGCCAGCAGCCTGTACAGCAGCTGTATGATGTGCTTCAAAAAGCTCCATCGCTGCACGCAAATCTTTCTTGAACTGCTCGATCGTTTCATTACTCGTTCCATCTTTAGTCTGTTCAATTTCAGCCGATTTCATCACCGTGTAGGCACGATAATAGTATGCAGCTTCACAAAACTGGGGCTCAAGCTGTATAACCTTTTCGAACAAACTCATAGCCGTTTTATAAGCGTACATCACTATCCTTGCGTCGTCAAATGTTTTCTTAACCATGTTTGTAAGTTGTTTGCCTGCCTTTTGTAAGTCCTTCAACATCCCCATTTTCACATGATGCTCAGCGAGATGTTTTCCCAGTTTAATCATACGCATCGGATTCCCCGCAACCCAGCCTTCCCACAAGCTGCTCAATAAATAAGACCCAGTGCATTCTCCCGACTGAAAGCTTTGCAGCTTGTTCAAAAACGTCTTCAGCACCGGTGGCGTACGCTTTTCATCACATTCATGACTGAACTCTTCCATCAAGCTGCTGTGCTCGTCCAACCAGAACGCCCACTGATCGAGGCAGCTTTCGAGCAAAATAGCTTTAACTTCTTTCGGCACATCGACGTTGTCTAGAGCCTCCCTGTGCTTTTCATACACCTTTTTGAATTTGTTAAAACAATTCTCCTCCGTCACGATGTGTTTTTCGTAGTACGACTTGACCTCCGATATGCGGTACAGCTCATTTTTATCTCGCTTCTTTTTCAGGTCAATTATTTTGGACTTTCGGAACTGCTTGCGGCCCCGCACCATCAGTATCATCCGTCCGGATCCTTTGTCTCCGCTTCTTGCCGCTCTTCCAAAAGCTTGCTCCTCAATGCGAATGTTTTCCGGAAGGTACGTTAGAATCACATGCAGCCCACCTGCCTTTCTCACTTCATCCGTGATGCGTATATCGGTTCCACGGCCCGCCAGGTTGGTTGCAATGATGATCTCTCCTTGCTGTAGCTTTGCAGTACCTTGCACCACATCAAACTCTTCAAAGTCCCGCGTGTAGGTGCTAATGTGTAGATCACCCTTTGCCTTTAAGCACTTTTCCACACTTTGCACGTCATTGATCGTATCGCAAATGATGAGAACCGATCGATGCTGCTCGTTGACTAGGGTGTCCACTTCCGCCCGAATGCTTTCCAGCCATTTGTTGGGCCCGAGACAGATGATTGGATCGTACTCGTCGAATTGTTTCGACTTGGTCGGTGGTATGGTAACAAAATCTACCTGATGTACCTCTTTCAGCAAGTGTCTTTCACCCTGCGAGCCGAGTGTACCGGTCAACCCGTACAATAGCTTGTACAGCTTGAAATATGACACATTCGATAGGAAAACCGCTTTCAAGCTTTGCAATGACAATTTACAGCCATGTTTTAGCTGCAAAAACTGATGCAATGCTTCGTCCCACTGAGAGCTTCCCTGATCTGTTCCAGTATCTTTGTCGAGGATCACTATGCTACGCTCGGTTTTTACACCGGACGCCATAAAGCTTACCACGTACGAGTGATCAGGCTCCATCAGTAACGCATTGATAGCGCTATCGATCCAAGATGTCAAGTGTCTTTCCACAAACCTTTTCAGATAGTTAGGAACAATAATATGCTTCTCGCGATTGACACATTCGGTCAGCTGAAAGCTTAGCCTGTGCTTGTATTGAGCGAACTCAGGAGGCAATACTTTTTCCAATCTTGAAGAATCTATGGCATTTTTCACAATGTTTGACTCCGTATCTATTACGCCTCCATTTACTAAACACTGCCAAATTGATTTTACTTTTTTGGTGCTTAAGTTTGGATCGAGTTTCTTCAGATCGTTGAAACTGATCCGATCGTATAGATTGTTCATTATTGTGTCCTTAATTTCATCCGTATCAATGTCTTCCGGATTGCCCGGGGAAGAATTGACCACCTGCCAAATAAAAACATACACCGACTCAAGCTTATCCATTCCCGGTATATCGTGCGACAGGTAAAGCATATTATTTCCCTTATCAACCAACATACTGTCCACCTCGTCGACGATAACGCACGAAAAATCACGATCACCCAGTATGTTTTTGCCATAGAATTTATCCAGCAGGTAGTCACGCTGAAAGCTTGCCAAATCACCGTACACAACTTGATAATTCGAGTAAGCTTCTTTGCGCTGTTCAAGGTCTTCGCTACAGTTGTGGTGAACACTGACTCCAAACAATTCATAGATATCTTTGTTCACCTCCGAATCACGCTTAGCGAGCACTGGAGAGCTGGTTACAATGTCCACCTTGTTGTGGAACAGAGCCTTTACGATCGAAGTTGCTACGACGATCAACGATTTCCCTTCACCGGTGGATACTTGGGCCAGAGTGCTTTTCGTGTTCGTAAGCAACGCAAGAATAGTAAGTCGTTGAGTATCGCGAAGCCGAAATCCTCTCTTCAGCTCAATCGCTCGATCAATTACTGCAAGCATTTCTGCGTAAATGTGTACAGTGTCATCGTTTGTTGCGTTGTGTACTTTAACACCAATCGTTTCTTGCCAAATTTTGATGTCATTGTACGTAAATTTTGCTACCAACTTCTGATTATAGGATGTGTTTACATCATTGATGTGTTCAATGGATGTCCGTATCATGGGAAGATTGTCGAGAATCCTCTTTGATGTATTTTGATCACTATCAAGTATTTCTGCAAGTTGCTGTATATTGAAATCCTCCAGCTGTGGTTTGTACTTTTGCTCCATTGTAGCGATCCAATCTTGCAGTTGAGAAGCCTTTAGATTGTGAATTTCTACATCCGTTAAGAGCCATTTTTGTTTCTGTAAGTTTGATAGAATTTTCAGCACAATTTTGGAGGTCAGGTGATCTTTGACTTTCAAACAGTCTATCAAATCATTTGCTTTACTGTATCCAAATGAATTTTCAACACAGCTCATGTAGTAAGAAGCATCGCTAAGTCGATCCTCTTCATTCCATTCCACTAAAGCCTTCAGTTTGTGCGTCCAGTAATGTTCCTTCAGAAAGTAGCCCCACTCCGACAGCTTAATTCCTTCGAAAGCAATAGACTCTATAGGGACACTGCTTAGCAAATGCAAAATATCGTGCATGCAGTCAATAGTGCAAGTGCTTACTTGAAGCTCATTGAACAATGTCACCAAAACATCTTTGCTCATCACTTTGCTCATGTACGCTCGCCATTGCTGTTTGTTCGGCAATTGTTGTTTGAAATGTGTTTCAAGATGCAGAATTAAGGCTTCGTCCACCCAGTTCTGTTGCTGATAGGCTGCAACAATCCAGGTGTAAGTGAACGCTTCCTGTCCACCGTTGGCAATGCTATCGAGCAGCGAGTTAATGAACATGCTCATTTCATCCGCAGATATATGCCGTCCTTCGCACGAAAATCGTTGCAGCATACATTGCAACATCCGTTTCTCATTGGAATATGTAACTTTCTCCAACATTTTTCTCATGGTTACACATTTATCCTCCGGGAAGTAGCTGGCCAACGTTTCAGCTATTACCTTATCATTTGAATCACTATCTTCATCATAACTCTGGGTGCTAGCTACTGTTTCAACATCAAATAGTGTTAAAAACTGTTCGATGTCTCCAATAGTAGGCAAGTAGTCCAGCTCCATCAGAATATTCCCGAAAAGAGTATCCTTGTACAGACGTTCTTGGGCCATTTGTAAGTACTCGGCGTTTGTTTCCATCTGCACTAACTCATCGTCTCGGATAAGTATATGGTTCTTCGTCGTTGAAGAAGGATTGTGTTCTTCAAGAAGAACATATTCAAAGTCCTCATCAGTAGTATACACCCTAAGATTGACATCAAACACATATGCCAAAAACTCTCTGCAGCTCCCCGATGTCGCAACTCCTTTACTTTGAATGTATTCGATGAACTTTTGCTTCACCTGCTCATCGACAATCATTTCACTCGTTTCATATTGCGCTTTTACCCGTTTTGCTTCATTCAAGCTATCGTAAAGCGCTTTTAAAGCTTCATCTTTTTGTATGGCTTTTCGAAATTCGTTATTCGTTTCTTCATCACTGTCAGCGTCCCAAAAGGGCAAAAGCTCTTTGTGTTGCGGTTTGGACAGCTCTCTGTAGAACGTTTCCATACATTCGTCGATATTGTCTGCATATTCAGTGTCTAAAACGAAAGATTTAATTGCACGCCGTAAAACCTCATCATCATCTTTCATTTCTTGTTTGATAAAAGTCACGATCTTGCTTCGTATTTCTGGAGTGTTTTCGTACAGATACTGCTTCATTGAACCCAGAATCACATGAGAGGCTTGACCGTTCTTTTCTTTAGTTTCTTTTAGGAATTGCGAAATTGTTTCTGCAGTGTAATCAGGTTGTGTTTCACATTTGAGGTACAGTGGTAGTAGCTGTGGCAGTTTTTGCATTGCTTGAAATTTGTATTTCCTAAAGAACATTTCATCTATTTCATCAATTGTCTTGTTACCTTCATCTGTGTCCGCATCTTGAAGGTAACTTGTACGATCAGTGGCAAATTTGCTTAGCAATAGGATAAGATCCTTTTCATGCACGGCTTTCGTGCTGTACGACAGCCAGTCATTTAATGTGAAAGAATCGCAGTTAGTTGCATTCCCTTCCTGATCATTATCCTGTTTTACCTTAGATATATTCACCGTGACTTTGCAATGTTGGCGTTTGATATCTTGTTCGAGGGAAACGCAACGACTCATTGCATGCGCAAGTTGCAACTCTTCTTGCCTTCGTTTTGCAGCAGCTTGACGCTCACACTCTGCTGCATATGCGCGCTGCTTTTCTTCCAGCACTTTCTGCTTAGCAGCTGCACGCTTTTCCTCTTTCGCCTTTTTCTCCGCTTCAGCAGCTTGTTTTTTCTCTTGCAGTTTCTTCTCCGCTGCTTGGCGAGCTGCCCGCCTTACTTCGTATGGATGTTGGCGGCATTCTGCTTGATAGGACCAACGGTTTGAATGCTGAAGTCTACTCTCGGCAGCTTGCAGTGCTGCCATCTTTGGTTCACATGCAGGATTTGGCTGAGCATGAAGTCGCCTTCCTCCAGTAGTTCCTTGCTGAACATTCTGCGCAGCAGCTTGGCGTGTCGCTATCTCTGCTGCGTGTGCACGCCTAAATTCTTCTAGTCTTTGCGTTTCAGCAGCCAGTCGTGCTTGTTCCGCTTCATATGCACGTTGCCTCTCCTCCTGAGCTTCTCTCTCAGCAGCTTGGCGCGCTGCAAGCTCTGCTTCGCGGGCACGCTGTCGTGCGCACTCTTCTTCGTGACGCCGGTTGGCTTCCTCTTCTTCTATCTCGCGCTCAACTTCTTCCAAAAACTCAGAATACGCATTCAGTACGCTTTGTCTGGAGATTGTTTTCTTACCTACGGCTCGTGCATGATGCTGCCTTTCGCTGTTCGATCTACTATTGTTCCGTTCCTCAAACGTTTGCTGATCTGGATGACGTAGCCTGGAGGACGTTATTTCTACATACGTTGAGGAGTTATCACTTAAATAAGGACAATACACTCTGTTGCTAGCATTTGATGAATAAGCGCTTAATTTAAGAGTACTGTTTTCATCACTTCCATAGTAGATGGGAAATGGTCCAAACCTTCGGCCCCAAAAATGATCCGCGTATCCTACATCCCAACCTCTCTTGCCGTGGCGACCACCAACACCTCCTTTTCCATTCTTTCCATTCGCTCCCGCTTTGCTGATGATGTGTACATCAACATCTCGATAGTTTGTCAGGCACTGTACCGTTACCTCCCCAGCCTTGCCGCCCTGTCCACCCATGCCATACTCTCCTCCGGGCATGCCCGGAGTTCCCGGTGATCCTTCGTACAGTAGAAAAGCTTGACAATTTTGGGTCATCAAATCACCATCCTGATAGGAAAACGTTATGCTGTGCCCATCGTCCGTTTTACACTCGAAATAGCAATCTCCTATTTGCAAGCCCTGAAATTCAACTTTTGTGAAAGACAACAGGTATGTCCATCCGCGGAGCGAATTTGTAAGGATTTTTAAAGTATGACGATCGTTCACCTCTTCCTTTGTTATTGTTATGCCCGGTTTTTTCAGGTTCTTTAGGGTTGTATTCAAGTCCGCATGCCGTACCCCGTCCATCGATGCTACCGGTGGAAATTCATCCCGAAACTCGGACCAACGTTTGCCTGTTCCATCTCTCCCATGTTTACCATTGCCACCGTCCTGACCGTCGCTGCCAGCTCCACCATTCGCAATGATCGTCATGTGCTCGGGGTGTGTTATTTCTTTCGCCATTATCAACACATTTCCACCACTCTCGCCAGGGTAGCCATCCTTGCCATTTAAACCCGTTCCGTCCTCGCCAGTCCCAGCACTTTGGCTGTACTCATGGCCATCGTCTTTGCCCGAAAGGTCCCAACAAACGGGCGACGGAACCAGTAGCTCACGCGCATGAACCACAACATTTTTCCCATGCCAAACTTGATTGGGTAGATTGGCGTCAATGCGAAAAAGCTTGCCACTCACGAAACGTACCTCTTCAATTTTGGTATTTTTGTTAATAACGTTCTCAACTAGATCAATAATAGGTTGCAGTCCGAATTCTTTTCCACGAACTTCAAGCACTGAACGATTGTCGGTGCGAATTTTTGCTATAGTAACGTCGTTTGCCATGGTTACACCTTGTTTTCACTCATGCCCTTCTTCTATTTTCTTCTTTTTGTTCTCTTTTCTTCTTTTTGTTTTATTTTCTTTTTTTATAATTCTTCTTCTTCTTTCTTCTTCTGCTTCTTTCTTCTTCTTCTTCTTCTTCTTCTTCTTCTTCTTCTTCTTCTTCTTCTTCTTATTCTTATTCTTCTTCTTCTTCTTTTTCTTCTTTTTTTTTCTTCTGCTTCTTCTTTTTCTTCTTATTTTAGGCTACGCGATCATGCCGGTCAATACACTTACAACCGGAACTCACTGATGGTAGAGATTGATTATTTTTATTCAGACCACAATTTAAATATACCTCTAATCTCCAAAGCACTATCTGCTAGCAATACTCAACACCGTGTTTTACAAGTTTTTACACGTTTGCACACAACTCGCCTTCCAAACGTGTCGTCTGCTAAAAAGCCGTATTAGTCATCACGCTTCATCCCCCCACGGAGAGAGCATGCATGCTCTCAACGCACTCTCTCACGGATGCGCGCTTACCGCACGTGCTTCTTCACGCCTCCAAAACTCGCGTGCTTCACCCCTTCAAAATATCACAATGTACACGTCCGTCAACACGAATTTTATCAGCCGCACATGAACGATAGCACAGCGTTTTTTTTTCTTGTATACGCAAGTTTTTATCAGCACTTTGATGTAAAATTCACCAGAGAGAACGCCTGTATCGGAAGCAGCATATCAATTACTGTTTGGCAATGTATGAAAACAAAGTAGACTTTGAACCGACCGGCGCCGGCCGGAACACTCCGAGTGGTTTGTTATGATTTTCTGCGTGCGGTACGATTTCGTCATCCCCTCCTGTCACTGGGAGAGTATTATTCGTTCGCTCAGCTCTCTTTCATATACGCGTTGCGGCGTTCTATGCTCAAAAACCAGCGAAATTTATATGCTTTTTTGGCAATCGAATCACCCTCCCCTTCTTCCCGACGAACACTTTCCTGTCAACTGGAAATTTATCCACCCGAAGAGAATGATAATATTCATAACACAAAGCAAAAGTAAGATGGGGTTGTCTTTGCAGGCACCGGCACTGTTTTTACTCCACTAGAGCACACCCCAAATCGCAAGCACAGACTGCGCTGTCCACGGTCGAATTCACTTTTCTATACCACAAAAATGTATTGTTTTTTTTTTTTTAATTCGAATTGAAGTGTTTCTGATCGCACCGTCTATTTATAAATGCACTCTGATCCACTCGCTTGATTATCAGACGGGTCAAAACCGCACAAGAAGAACACTGGGAGTGCAAATATCGATACAGTAGGCGGGAGCGTCCACGCAAAAGCGAATTATCACGACGACCGCGTTGCGTATTGTGCTGTTTATCAATGGAACCACGGCGAGACTTGCGCGACCGGCTCGTTTGCGTGCTGAGAGAGCGTTGCTGTACGCGTAGAGCGCAGAGAGACAACGATGGGGTTCAGTATCAATCAGAGATCCACCCCTGTTCGTCTGCTGCGTGAAGTACTTTCAGCTCTTCACAACGCCCCAGAGAAAGAGCAAAAAGTGCGCGCTGAGCTCTCCCAAGTTCAAGCGCAAGCATGTCGCGGAAGCACGACTGCGATGGTGGAAAGACTTCGATCGACGATTGGTAGACGACGATACGATGGCTTCGAACTCGGTGGCACCTGATTGGTATGTAAAGTACACTAATTAACCTATGTACGTTGTTGAGGAATCCACCATTGAGGGGTGAATACTTTTTTATTACAATTGTCTTTCATGTTGTTTGTTAAATTAAATTCCTTTATGTGACACACATAAAAAAAGAACAAAAATTCTATATAAAACCCATATAATGATAAAAATAGCCCAAATTAACCATGTGTTGCACATTATTCGTCATCACTGTGGGGAAGGAGCTTTTGGGAAAGCTTTCTAAACTGCTAGCTGGAAAGCTCGAA
Source organism: Anopheles gambiae (assembly GCF_943734735.2). Lineage (NCBI taxonomy): Eukaryota > Metazoa > Arthropoda > Insecta > Diptera > Culicidae > Anopheles > Anopheles gambiae. The sequence continues at coordinate 93,243,431 of NC_064602.1, forward strand.
AAGTGAAATTTTCTAACGAATTGATAAAAAGTGCTAGTAGATTTAAAAGGGGTTTTATCCAAATTGCTGGATCATACCAAACCTTTTAACTATGTTCATTTTAATCTCGATAGTTGTATTTAGTCTTTATTGGAATTTTCGTATCTTTGGTAAAACATTTTTCACAATTAATTTTTGCCCACCTCTTTACAGTCCCAAGTAGCGCTGCTTCCCCGTTCGATGATGTTTCCACCCAATCGTGAATTGTATTTAAAAAATCGTGCAAGAATGTAAATTCGTACGCAGCTACACCACTACCACCACCACCACCACCACCACCAGTGCACCCGATATCAAACCGGGGCTGGGTAGCCGTACTGCGTAAGATGTGAGATGCCACGTGATGACGAGCTAGAAAACCTACTGCAGACGCACCAGCGCCTGATCCCTTCCTTTGTCTAGTCTTTCTATCATGCTTAAAATTAGCTTCCTACTAAACTACCCTTCACCCTGACTGTTTAACACAGAAACCAAATGATCCCGTCCCTGTGGCCTGTGGTAGCGAGAGCTAGTTTCGTTGCAACCAATTGACTCCAATGTGTGTGTGTGTGTGTGTTTCGTTACAATTTCGTTTGCAATCGTCAGACCACCGTGCTGCCGGAGCTTGGATGAACAGAGACAACTATGAACACACTGACGAAAACGATGACGATGACGACGACGAGTAGAAAACGTGCAGATCTGAGGTATCGGTAAACGAGCGCCACGGTCGGGCCGTGAGCCGACCGCTGGCAGCTCCGGTGCGACCAGCCCTAATCCTTCTTGTGCTCGAACAGGTCGTCGAACACGGGATGAATCTGGTCGATCATGTCGCTGCACGTCATGCTGCGGCCCTTCAGCTTGAACGCGTACTTGTTGCACGTCTTGGTGAGCGTGCTGGCCGCAAAGCAGGCCACCATCGCGGGGCTAATTTCCTGCTTCGACTCCAGCGCCCAGTAGTAGAAGGTGGCGAGCGACCCGGCCAGCAAATCGCCCTGTCCGCCGCACCGCCGCCCCGAACCGCCCTGCGGACATTCATACTTCTCCAGCGTGAGCGAGTCGTAGATCCGATCGTTCAGCCCCTTCTCGATTACGGTCACGCCCGCCCCAAGCCGCCCGAGCGACAGCATGATCTGGTCCCGGTCCTTCCCGAACAGCCGGCAGAACTCGATCGCATTCGGCGTCAGTATCACGCCGTAGTAGTCCTTCACCAGGCTGATGTCCTGCGTGATGAGAAACAGCCCGTCCGCGTCGATGATGAGCGGTTTCTGCAGCTGGCGGCAGATTTTGATCAGCTCCGCCACCGTCTGCATTATCTGGCGGTTCCGCCCGAGCCCCGGCCCGATCACGAGTACGTGCAGCCGCTCGAGCCACGGCTCGATCTGGATGATGGCGTTGATCGAGTCGAGCAGCGGGTGCACAATCAGCTCCGGGCTGTACGATTTGATTACCTGGGCGGCCGCGTCCGGACAGAACACATGCACCAGATCCGCGCCCACCTTCAGCGCACTGATTGCGGCAAAGTACGGCGCCCCGGTGTACTCGAGCGAGCCGCCCACGATGCCGATCCGGCCGGCCTGGCCCTTGTGGCGGTCCGTATCGAGGTGAGGCACTATGTTGCGGGCCCGCTCCAGCAGCGGCGACTTGTTTTCCGACGACATTCCGGCGCGGGTCGTAATTTTCGCCACCCGAGTTACGGTGTTTACGTTTTTTACGATTTGTTCTATCGCAGCCAGAGTGACCAGAAATACCGATTTATCTGTATTCCTACCGATTTTTTATATGCCTACCGATTCACAGATAAGCCTCCTAAAACAACCGATTTTTCATTTAACCTACCGAAAATCACAGATATTTGATGTTTCAGTCGTTTAAGCTTAATCTGTGGCGCATGGGATGCTGTTTCAAGGATTGTTAACCTCATTTGTTACTTATCGTGCTGATGCACATTTGTTTGCCTGGCACTTTTTATTTTTATCCGTTAAAATGTAATGTTCATAATTAGTAGAAAATGTCAGTTGTGTGGATTCCGAGAATTGCTCGTCAAAGAAAATCATTTAAATTTGAATATCGCTGTCTTCGGTTAAAGCTTACCCGACAGACAAGGAGAATGAAATTTTCAGGCGAGGGGTAAGTAGAAACACACGGTGGGGGTCCGGCCCAAGATAGGATCCGAAGTCCGTTGTTTTGGGCTAAAAATTAAAAATGGCGGATGGGGCGCTACCACGGAAAGAATGCGCTCTATTGCATGCCTTTAAAATGCACGAGGCGCTCTCACTGAAAAGAACGCTCGCTCGCGCTGTTTCATTGTATTTTCCTCATATCCCTTCCTTTCCGTTTCTTTCGGCTTGCGCTGCGCGGAATTGGTACCCCACTTGATTCCAGCGAGTTGCGCTGCGCTGGACTGAAACCCCCTCCCGCTCGTTTCTTTCTTAGCGCGCTGTGCGCTTCCCTTTACACGGACTTGGTGCACCCGAATCAAAAGAAAAACTTTAACACATTAAACTTGGTTTATAAATATTTTATCACTTTTATTGCAATGAAAAGCACATTTCAATTCATAACTTCACACAATCTTGCTTCAAACCACATACATTATTTATAAAAGACGCACACTTTTTCATTCTCTATGCTAGTAGGATAAAAAGAAATTGATCGTTAAAATAATTGATTAAATTTAAATGGTTGCGTTCTCAACAGTGCTCCTGCCGAAATCTGCCAATATAATCTGGCCACACTGGTCCGCAGGTCAGGCGAGCTTTTTGGCGGCCACCGTCGGAAAACCGTCGCAAAACGTCAAAACTGGCGTCGCATGTACTGCAAACCGACGTCGCCAGCGAGCGAAACTCGCAACGATTTCGAGGCGCTGGCGACGGTCGTTTTTGACGTTTTGCGACGGTTGTTGACCTTTCGAGTGAGCTTTTGCCCTGCGGTCCAGTGTGGCCAGATTATATTGGCAGATTTCGGCAGGAGCACTGTTGAGAACGCAACCATTTAACCGTCTTGTGTACGACCAAAAAACATTACGTTATCGTACAACCGCCTACCCGGGTAGGCCATACAATTTGTATGGAAGAATGATGTTTTTTTGTGATTAAAAGAGTATATCTTTTGAATTTGTAGTAAGATTTGAATAAAAACTGTCTTATAGGTTCATAATAATGTTTTATAACATATCGTTGTAAAATTAGAATTTTAAAAATCCTATCAATATGTTTTTTAATCAAAAATGTGCAGTAAGGCACGTGTCTGTGCTCCATCGCATGCGATTTTATCGCACGTGCTGTCAAACGATTTTTCGTATAATATTGCGATTATTGGGATGATTTTAATAATAAAACGATTATGAAAAATTAAGTTGAGATTGTTCCTACAAAACACCACACATTTAGTTTGACAGATAAAATCGGATGCGGCGTCCGACGAAATCAAAAATTTTTGATTCCGTCGTACGACGAAATCGCACGTCCGACGTTATCTGTCAAATCTCATATAAAATTATGACAGGCCTTCCGATAAAATCGCATCCGATGGAGCACAGGCACGAGCCTAACTCCAACACCCCAACCGGCCTTGTCGCATGTTTTAAGTGGATGAATAGTCTTTTTCTAAGTTTTACTTACGTTTCTTTCAAAAGTTATACACATTTTTCAATTTTTTTGCTTGTTGTACACTGGTGGACATAAAAATAGAAAAAAATGTGTTGTGTGTTTTTTTTTCCGTGCACTAGGTGTGTCATCGCCAACAGTTCGAGGCGTACTGAATTTGCAATAGCCGATTTTTGCCTTTTATACTCTCATTTTTGGTGCGATACTTATCTGAGTTTTGAGTGCCGGCAGCGTTTTGCGGCGGTATAAAAGGAGAGCCAAACCGTGTTGCGCTTCATTCTTCCATCAGTGGTCAAGGTGAAAGGTTGTTATTTAATAATTCCACAAAATCATCATGGGTCGCGGAAAGCACTGCACACCAGAGGAGCGAAAACACATTCAGGGGCTATATCGTGAGAACGTGCCGATCAAGACAATCTGCAAGGCGTTCGGCCGTTCGCGGATGTTTGTGGACAACGCCATTCGTAGCGAGGCTACAGGTAAATCGACAGGTCGTCCGAGAAAAACAACGGCCGACGTTGACGCGCAGATTGTTGAGATGATCAGGGCGGATCCTTTCAAAACTTGCGCTCGTATCAAGCATGAGCTTGGTTTGCAAGTTTCGGCGAAAACGGTGTCTCGCCGTTTACACGCCGCTGGGTTCTGTGCCCAGAGACCGCGGAAGGTTCGTAAGCTGCTGCCGCACCACGTAGAAGCGCGCATTCGGCTTGTCGAAGAACATTTAGCTGCATCCATCTTTTGGTGGAGCAAAATCATTTTTTCGGATGAGTCCAGAATCAATCTGGATGGTTCGGACGGCATTAAATACGTCTGACGCCTTCCTAATCAGGCGTATCATCCGAAAAATACGATAAAACCCGAAGTCACGGAGGCGGCCACGTAATGGTGTGGGGTTGCTTCCCCTGGCACGGCCCGGGTCCTTTGTTCCGTATCAACGGGACACTGAACTCGGAAGGGTATAGAAAAATACTTAGTCGTAAAATGTTGCCATACGCCTGACAAAAATTCGGAGACGAAGAGCATTACATCTTTCAGCATGATAACAACTCTAAGCACACATCGCGAACAGTTAAATGTTATTTGGCAAACCAGGATGTGCAAGTTCTACCGTGGCCTGCGTTGAGTCCTGACCTAAACCCGATTGAAAATCTGCGGTCAACTCTCAAGCGTCAGCTTAAGAACCAGCCTGCACGTTCAGCCGATGATGTATGGACACGATGCGAGGTTATGTGGGAACGCATACCCAGAAGCGAATGCCGTAACCTCATCGGCGATATGGCCAAACGCTGTCAGGAAGTGATAGCGAATAACGGTCACCACATTGACCGTTAGAATGTGTTTTCGCTCTGTGGAACACCGCAACACCTCCTCCCAACAACCACTTAAACAGTCCTTTTCAGGGCTACCAAATATTTCTGACAAGAGCTATGTCTTTTGGTCACAGAAAAAAGTTCCTATTTTTATGTCCACCAGTGTATAAACATATATGTTGACGATCTATAAAATATACTCATCTGTGTTGTGTACAGAAACAGTGTAGTGTAACCGCGACTCGATGCTGTCGTGGAACTGACAGCATCCGACGTCCGAATGGCCGTTAAGGGCTTCGGGAGCGATCGGGCTACCGAGGGTTCGCACTCGATCATAGGCTGCGACCCGACACACACAACAGTCTTGTAGCATATACAGTGGAACGTCGATTATCCGGGTAGCTCGGGACCGAGCGTTTGCCGGTTAATCGATTTGCGCGGATAATGGTCTAAGAAATGTCAAATTCATATAAAAAATAAATAATCCACTAGTTTTATGATAAATTCACCTTGAATCAATCGATAAATCGTTAGTAGAATATTATTTTAATCAATAACTATAGGTTGTTGTTCATGTACAACTGTTCATGAATAAAAATAAATTTCGAAAAGACCACTAGACACTACAGAGCTGCACAAAAAACTGGTTGCCCACTTGATAATCGCAGCAAATGTTCACTGTACGTTTGAACAGCTGTCACTTTTATGCGCACGGTTAAGGCGGCGCTCTAGCTGCAATCGAACACGACATCCGACATGAACAAACCCATATAATCATATGGAGGTGCACTGTCAGACACAAACAAACAAACAAGGCAAACATGTCAAATCCCATACATTTTTCATGTTCGATCAAGGTGGATTTAAAAATATCAGGTGGTGGACTCTAGTGCATTTTGACAATTCGTCACTTGACGTAAGGTCCCCAGGATTCAAACTTTGTTTACATTTATTAAATTTGATCATATAATTTATCAACCCCATTTTTCGATAAAATATGCCTTAAAATATATTTTGGACTTTGAGAGTTCTTATTAAACATTAGAACATGGATTAAAGTGTGTTATTTTGTTTTATTCCGTGAATTTATTCTATAATTCATTGTGTTTTCGACATTTTTAGAGATAAAAATGTAGAAAACCATTATTTTTCAATTTTCACATTGATTCCTTATTATCTACGAGCCGCATTTACAATTTACGTGACATTAGAACTCATACTCACATGATTTTAAATTTCGTGCATAAACAAATCATCAAATCTTTTGTTAATATATCTCATTTTTTCGATAAAATCAATAGACACACAAAAATGCACATAATAACAAAGAAATCTGTTCTATTTGCTAAGCTTTGTGTGGGGAAACCAATGGTTAACGGTTAAAAAATGACGTAAAGTCTCTCAACTATGGCGACCCCCCAAAGGCCCTAATCCACCACCTGATATTTTTAATCCACCTTGATGTTCGATGTCGTGTTCGATTGGTGCTAGAGCGCCGGGTAAGCCGCCCGCCTGTTAATCCACCGGAACCGTTGATTCATCGCCGGCTCTGGAGCCATTGATTCGCCGCCGGCTCCGGGCTGTTGGTACGGAGCCGGTTCCGGAGCTGTTGGTGTAGATCTGGCTCTGGAGCCGTGGGTACCATTGGTGCACTCCAAAACTGTATGAATGTATGTGTTAACTTTCAGCCAATTATATTTCGTTTGCCCGTAGTGGATGGTATCATTTTAAAAGAGATGATTTTAGTGTTAATTTCAAAATATTGTTACACGTCATGCAATAAAATTTAACTGTACACAACTGTAGTACAACATTTGAAAGAAAAGAAAAAGACATAAGCATCCACTTAAAACATGCGGCAAGGCCGGTTGGAGTGTTGGAGTTACTGCACATTTTTGATGAAAAAAAATATTGATAGGATTTTTAAAATTCTAATTTTACAACGATATGGTATAAAACATTATTATGAACCTATAAGACAGTTTTTATTCAAATCTTACTACAAATTCAAAAGATATAGGCTGGTATTATTGAATCCGTTCACAAAAAAACATCATTCTTCCATACAAATTGTATGGCCTACCCGGGTAGGCGGTTGTACGATTACGTAATGTTTTTTGGTCGTACACAAGACGGTTAAATGGTTGCGTTCTCAACAGTGCTCCTGCCGAAATCTGCCAATATAATCTGGCCACACTGGACCGCAGGGCAAAAGCTCACTCGAAAGGTCAACAACCGTCGCAAAACGTCAAAAACGACCGTCGCCAGCGCCTCGAAATCGTTGCGAGTTTCGCTCGCTGGCGACGTCGGTTTGCAGTACATGCGACGCCAGTTTTGACGTTTTGCGACGGTTTTCCGACGGTGGCCGCCAAAAAGCTCGCCTTGCCCTGTGGGCAAAGTGACCAGAAATATCGATGTATATATATATATATATATATATATATATATATATATATATATATATATATATATATATATATATATATATATATATATATATATATATATATATATATATATATATATATATATATATATATATATATATATATATATATATATATATATATATATATATATATATACAGGCGGTCCCCGAGATACACGGTTAATGGGGACCGAAAACGGCCGCAAAATACCGCGTATCTCGAATTTCCGCGTAAGTCGAATCTCGTGATTTCCAGCTAAAATATCACAAATTTTCGTGTAATTTTGCAAGTAGGGGGCGGTTTTAGTCACTTTATGAACTATTTGATATGATTCGGACTGAATATAACTGTTTTAAACCTTTTGAAATAGTTTTTAAAATTCGATCAAATCGGAAATTATTTGGCAATTTGCAATTGATGTGTCAAATCAGTACAATTTCGAATCCGCGTATAAGAGGTACCGTGTATCTCGGGGACCGCCTGTATATATATATATATGTATATATATATATATATATATATATATATATATATATATATATATATATATATATATATATATATATATATATATATATACAGGCGATCCCCGAGATACACCCCAAGTGCCACAAATCCACTAAACGACCACTAAACGGCTTCTAAACAAGAACTCTACCTAAACGGAATATAGAAAGACTTCGTTTAGCAGACGGCAAACGACTCATGCATTCTAAAAATAGCAAAAAAGCTGGTGGCGCCATCTGTTTGTGGGATAGCCAACCAGTTGAGCTTCCTCGCTTGGAGGAGAGCTTTCTCATTTCCTCTGTACTGTTGTATGGTTTCGCATTGAAGTTATGCATCGCTAGAACTAGAACGACGATACGATTGTTTAAATACTAAACTCCAACGGAAACCACCAGCACTGAAGCAAGTGGGATTTGAGTAATGGTCGTTGGTGTTGATACCCGTGTATCTGACCACTCGACCATTCATATAGATTTTTGCTCGGAAAGTTAGAAGGCTATATAGGTCATGATAAGATGAAACTTGCCGAAACACATTGCAAGAAAAGGATACCAATATAATGATGAGTTGTAATACGCCATCTATTGATCAAACCAATTAAACTGTGGAGCTTTCATTTTTTTTCTATGGATATACAATTTTCCAGTCGTTTAAGCTTAATCTGTGGCGCTTGGGTTGCCTGAAAATTTCATTCTCTTTATCTGTCGGGTAAGCTTTAACCGCTGACAGCGAGATTCGAATTCAAATTTAAATGATCTTCTTTGGCGAACAATTATCGGAATCCCCACAACTGACATTTTCTACTTATTATGAACATTAAATTTTAACGGATAAAATTTTGAATTCAAAACGCATGTAGCATTTTTCTAGTGCCAGGCAAACAAACATGTTGTGTCCGCACAAATGAAACATGATACGTGTTGTATGGCACAAACAGAATACGTTATTTATTCTACTCTTTGGTATGGGTAATACAATCAACACACGCACGTAATGCGGGGAGAGGACAACTGTTCCTGCTCGCGCCGCGATCCTCACTGAGGACGTCACCGGATAACAGCCCTGCTGTCAACGGCGAGCCCTCAGGATGAGGCAGCGGTCTGTCCACAACAAAACATCAGCGCGATAAGTAACAAATTAGGATAGCGATCCTTGAAACAGCATCCCAAGCGCCACAGATTAAGCTTAAGGCCCGTGTCTGTGCTCCATCGGATGCGATTTTATCGGAAGGCTTGTCAAAACTTTATATGAGATTTGACAGATAACGTCGGACGTGCGATTTCGTCGGACGCCGCATCCGATTTTATCTGTCAAACTAAATGTGTGGTGTTTTGTAGGAACAATCTCAACTTAATTTTTCATAATCGTTATATTATTAAAATCATCCAAATAATCGCAATATGATACGAAAAAGCGTTTAACAGCACGTGCGATAAAATCGCATGCGATGGAGCACAGACACGGGCCTAAACGACTGGAAAATCAAATATCTGTGATTTTCGGTAGGATAAATGGAAAATCGGTAGTTTTAGGGCGGTCATCTGTAAATCGGTAGGAATACAGATAAATCGGTGTTTCTGGTCACTCTGCTCGTCTGTACCTTTCAAGCAATAGGCCTTTCTTTGTCGATAGCTTGAAATATTTCCGCCTTTTGCAATGAAATCTATTTTAAATGTTCCGTTGAATTGAAATATTACGTCTCAGGAACGATTCATCATCTATTTCATTCATATGATGATGTTTTAACATGAATAAAAAGAATAATTTAATTTTATATTCAATTTAATTTCATAATCTAATTTAATAATATAAAAAATAAACCCAAAATTTATATTAACCGATGTGTTTGTCGTGAAAATTATGTTCATTTTTACAAAACATTTTCCAACCACAACAATCAGTTTTGGTGTGAACGAATTTTATTCTCAGTTTGAAATTTCATTCGAAAATGTGTTTAGCTATGTATCAATCACTACTTTCTGTCGAGTGTTTCAATTATTTAAATGAGTTGAAGCACTGATGAAAAAAAAACTGCCTATTTGCCCATCGACGATTCGTGGAATTGTACAATCGATTCCTGTATCATGTAGCACCTTCACCAAAATCAATCCCCATTCCGGTCAATTCCACAAGCGTATGTGTCCCACAAATGACTTCATTTACATGTGTCACACTCCCTAATGGGACTTGTTGCCGTCTCCCACTCCATGCAAACATGCTCCCATTTTGGAGGGAAACATGTGAAATTACGATTCCTTCAGTCCTGCGTCAACCGTCGGACACCGATCGAGGCAACATCTTTAGGGACATTATTCGGTACAATCTCTTCGAAATGGTGTCCGTTTATTAAAGGTAAAAAGTCATGAAAAGGTTCCAAACGACAAGCGCCAGTGCATGTGCAATGTTGGAGTCACAAGCATACACCTTTCTCCTTATGTTGATTTACCAAAAATACGCCCAAAAAGCAGCTTTTTGCATCACTTCTCCTCAAGCACTTCATTCGAGAATATCAGCGCAAAAGGCAAACGCCAACCATTTGACCCACCAACATACCCTCCTATCCCTTCCCACAGTACGCACGCGGTACGACTTTCACTGCCGAATTCTATCGACCATAGGCCCCCGGACGGACAAAACCGGACCAAACTTGGACCCCTTTCGCGTGTACGCGTAATCGACTGCGTCCCCGCATCGAACTCGTTCTGATTACGAAATGCCGTCCCGGGGTGACCACAAAGCAGCCCAGCTAAAGCGACAATCAACCGACAAGCAAGCCCACAAGAGAGGGGTGGCATTTTTCGGGAGTCGAAAGAACGACAAAAAGAGAACTCCACAACCCTCCTCCGCATGCTCTTGTCAACCTTTTGCCGGTTCGCGGCTAATGAAGGACCGGCCAGCGAAGCCTTCTCGTGCGTCCCGACCGAAAGGTGATTGTGTTCTGTTTTGCCGGTTTCGTAGTGGCCGTGTCTGTGTGTATGTTCGGTGGTTAAGCGCGGTATCGCGACACAGACGGCCCTTGCTGTTTGCCGGCAAACGTCGCGAGGGCTGCCGAACCGGGGCAGTCAGTGTTTATCGGTGCCTTTGGAAGCGCGGACGTGTTTTGGTGGGAATTGTTGCGCGAAAGCTTAACAGTGCGGCTGGAAATGTGAAGAAGCTTTTAGCGATTGGTGCGTGTTTGTGAAAATGTGAAAATTAACACGCGTGACGAAGAATAAGCACGTGGAAAGCATTAGATCATCATGCGCGTTCCAAGAGTGCTACGACAATTGAAGCATTCCTCACACCGAAAGGTACTTACTGCAAGATCTTCACTCGTGAGCTCTGATCAGGTTGCTTTAACCTTAAAACACGGCATACTGGTGCACTCTTCAGACTTTCGGGGCATTCTTCTTGCCAAAGCGACCCAATAAAACGCGAGAAGATGATACCGAATGCAAAGCGAATCTTCAAGAGCATCCGTTGCTCGGAATCGCTTGCCATCCATACGGGAAAACGAAACGAAATTTAAGACAAATAAAAACTCGTTCCATCGACCTCGCTAATCCAGAACCCCCCCCTCGGTGTGGTGCTTATAAATCAAACCGTTCTGTCGCCCCCTTTTGCAGAACTGAAGATGCCCGTAAGCGGCAGGAAATTCACAACACATCTTCTTAGCCCATCTTCGGCGGCCTTGTCCGCGCGAATTTCCCATCGAGTGTGATTTTTTATAATGTTTATCTTCTTCGTGTGTATCTTTGTGGCTGTGTGTGTGCACGTTGAGCTCGAAGATTATCTTCTCGGTGCACGACGCCACCATACCTGGCGCTGGACGCTAATTAATTCATTCACGAAAAAAAGAGCCTCAAAACGAAACTGAACGGGAAACGCGTTAGAGAAGTTGATTCTACGTGTTGAAGTAGTTTTTGGATCTCGATCATCGTTCGATCGTTTTGTTTGTTCAATTAACCAAACACACCCAGCACACCGGTGTCGTACGTCAGTCCAGTCCAGGCCTACTTGTGATATTTGCACAGAATGCTAATTCCACTGCAGTTTTGATGACAAATTCCATCGTCGCGTCACCATCGTGCTGTCGCGTGGATTGTGCGATGAGGCTGAATGATTAATGTTTGCTCTGCCACCACGACCTGAGGGAGTCGGACGTAGCTTTGGACGATTGTCATAAAAATTAAATTACAATGCTCATAAAACACGCAAGAAAGACAAAACGTCCTAAAGGGCTTCACAAATGGATGACTGGTTACAAATAACCCCGCAACCTGTCCCTATCAATCGTGCTAAAAGCCTGTGAGCGTCCGTATTGTTGCTTGTGAAGGGCCGTACGATAAGGTAGGGTGGTTGTAATTAATAAAATCTGATTTTATCGCCCTCCCGGTGTGTGCGATGTTTGGTTTCGGGTTATTACGAAGCCCTTCCCGCGGTGACACTGCCTACTGTGATGGAACATACAACAGTGGTTGGTGTTGTTGTGCTGGTACGCTTTAACCCCTCAAGCAGTGTTGTCCAGACAACGCATGGAGCGGATGTCACTATCAAGTGTGTTGGCCACCAGCGACAAAGCCACAACTATCGTACTCGAATACGCCCCACGGGGACAGACGTTTATCATATAAAAGAGAGAGGAGAGCGAGAGAGGAGAGAGAGAGCAAGAGTGAAATGATAAGCAACATGTGCAGCGTGTGCGTTTCGATAAATGCGCCAAAACAAATTGCAATCTTTTTGGAATGGAATGAGTGACTTTCCCTGACTTCATGTGAGTGAACAGTTGGAGGAAAATTCAGGAAACAATAATTTATGATTTCAAATCGAAAAATGTTTATCAGAGGGCCATATGTCAAAGCTCTGTTATTTTTTTCCAAATTGTTAATCAGATCACAACCACGATAATTCTATAGAATTAACTCAACTAATTGCATATACAAAACTTCCTACACCTTTAATAAGAACCATGATGTTGCATCAACATTGCCCTCTCGGTGTTTAACGCCGAATAAAACCTCCAACCACCTTAGACCAAACGGTCATGCAATTACGGTGAAGGCCATGTTTAGATGGCCAGTTTTATGGTGCCATCTGGCCATCCGTTTTGATGTTACAAAAACAAAGTAAAAAAAAAACACGCAAACACACACACACGCTAAGCCCTTTGCACCTTTGCCCATCCGCTTTATTATGTCTGGCTTGGCGGGCATTTAAGTCTTGTGTTGAGCTAAAGAATAACACAAAAAGAAACTGTGCTGAACTTTAAATCGTATGCCGAAGTAAGCGGCTTTACTTCGTAAGCAGTGTTTTAGTTGGAGATAAAAAGAGCATATTTTGTATGTTTTACGCGCACGTTAACCTACATTCATTTAACAATGTCACATGACTGTTTTACTATTTTTTACCATTTAGCTAAAGCAAAACTTAAACGATTATTAAGACTTATCTTAATGAAGATGCGTCGCTACCGCTTCTTCAGCACGATGTCCCAAGGTCATCTCAGGCCAATCCACCGGCTTATTCTTCACATTATCGAGCTCCCTGCTTCACCGTTTGGTACCATTTGTTCGATGTTGGCTCAACTTATTCGTTCCAACAATTCAGTTCGATCGGTCTCGCTCTCACCACTTCATCACCCAATAAACACCTGCCTGAGTGACCGATTCCTGTCAATTAGTGTCAGCGCGGACGGAGCGCGGTGTGCGCAAGACAAATCATTCTCAGCTAGCCCATCCCCAGCACCCTAACGATTGATCTATTCTTTACGGTTCTTTGAGTGTTAGCATAACGATCAATATTTAAGCTTTTTTTTCTCGACCCCAACAGAACAAAAGAAAAGTTATTGCTTAAAAATTATGACCAGTCACGGCTGGAGATCGCACTTGATCGTGGGATTTTTACGTACCAGAATGTTGTTTGGAGATGAGTTATTGCATGCGTTCAACGCACCTTTCCCTTAAAGGTTAACGAAAAAAAAGGCAAACTCTTTTTTTTATTTAATGTGATTAAATATGCTCGTCATTGGGTCATTGCGTATGCAAATTTATGTTTGCTCATTGTCATTTTATTCTCATCATCAGCAGAACGGAAGACGGCGAGGCTATTGCCGCCCGCTTCCACGATCTTCGCAATTAACTTCTTTGTTTTCGCTTTCGTTAATTTTGCCCCCCTTTTTTGTTCCATTCTTCCTTCTATCTCTCTCTATTTAGCCCCTCTTGGGTGAGCTGATCGTAAAGCTACTGTTTGTCGTTTGCTGCGGTCTCATCACGGTACTGCTGATCATACACAAGTACGAAAATTTTAACAACTTCAAGCGGACGCTCTACTACCGACTGGCGGAGGATGGCGAAGGGTTTTACGCGATGCCACGCAACGTGGCTGGTGAAAAGATCGATTGGCACAATTACGAGCTGATCGAGGAGGAGTCGAAGCGGACAGGGCCCGGTGAGCACGGTCGACCGTACAAGCTTTCCAGCGAGCAGGATATTGCCCTCAACGCTAAACTGTTCAAGGAGAATGGCTATTCGGCGGTGGTAAGCGATATGATCGCTCTGAACCGATCGGTACCGGACATACGACACCCGAGGTGAGTGTAGATCGCACGAGATATGGGAGCTTGAGTTTGATAACGTTTGTTGGCATCTCTGGACAGTTGTCGTATGAAGGAATATCTCAAGGAACTGCCTACGGTTAGTGTGATCATTATCTTCTACAACGAGCACTGGAGTGCTCTTCTTCGCACGGTCTACAGCGTTCTGAACCGATCGCCTCCTGCGCTGCTGAAGGAGATCATCCTGGTGAACGATCACAGTACGAAACCCTTTCTCTGGACACCGCTGCGGGAGTTTGTGGAGTCTGAGCTTGCACCCAAGGTCCGGTTAGTGGATCTTCCGGAGCGATCCGGGCTGATCGTAGCCCGGATGGCTGGAGCCCGAGAAGCTCGGGGAGATGTGCTGATCGTGTTGGATTCACACACGGAAGTAAACACCAACTGGCTGCCTCCACTGTTAGGTAAGTGTTCCAATCCAATTCTCATATATGTTGTCTTCTTCTGACATGAAATATCATCTTCTTCTTAGAACCAATTGCCGAGGACTACAGGACGTGCGTTTGTCCCTTCATCGATGTGATCGCACACGACACATTCCAGTACCGCTCACAAGACGAAGGTAAACGGGGCGCCTTCGACTGGAAGTTCTACTACAAACGCTTACCACTGCTCCCGGGAGATCTGGACGATCCGACGAAACCCTTCAACAGCCCCGTCATGGCGGGCGGACTGTTTGCGATCAGTGCCAAGTTTTTCTGGGAGCTCGGTGGCTACGACGAGGGCCTAGACATTTGGGGCGGCGAGCAGTACGAGCTGAGCTTCAAGATCTGGCAGTGTGGTGGACGGCTCGTTGATGCGCCCTGTTCGCGCGTCGGCCACGTGTATCGCGGCTACGCACCGTTCGGCAATCCGCGGGGCGTTAACTTTGTGGTGCGCAACTTTAAGCGCGTCGCCGAGGTATGGATGGACGAGTACAGCCAGTTTCTGTACGAGCGGAACCCACAGTTTGCCAAAACGGATCCGGGTGATCTGAGCGCACAGCGGGAGTTGCGCGAACGGTTGCAGTGCAAGCCGTTCAAGTGGTTCCTGGAGGTGGTGGCGCCAGATCTGCTCGTACGCTATCCGCCGCGTGATCCACAGCCGTTTGCTTCAGGGCGGGTGCAGAGTGTGGCCAATCCAAGGCTCTGTCTTGATTCGCTGAACCATCAGGCGAAGGAACCGATCGGGCTGTACGCGTGTGCGTTTAACAAGACGCACCCACAGAACAATCAGTTCTTTACGCTGTCGTATCATCGGGACATTCGCGTGCGCAGTAACGACAAGTGTCTGGATGCAGCGAAGCTGAACGACGAGATTGTGCTGTTTAGCTGCCACGAGTCGCAGGGGAACCAGATGTGGCGGTACGACTATGTGAGTGGACCTTTGGACATTAGATCGCTTTGGCACTGTTACTGAATAGCTAATGTAATTGTCTTTCTTTGCACAACAGGAATCGAAAATGATCATCCACGGGAAGGACCACCATGGCAGGTGTATGGAAGCGGATCTCCACACCAACAAGCTGTTCGTGCGAAGCTGTGATAAGGACAAAGCGTCTCAGAAGTGGAACTGGGGATACGTCAACTTTGTCCATCTGCAGAACTGGGATGTTTATGGGGCAAAGTTCTTGTAAAGGAAGGATGTGAGTTCTTTAAGCGTAGTGCCTGTATACGTGATTTGTGACAACAATTAGCTGGCGAATTGAGATGGACTTTTAACATCGTTAATATCATGTTTTACAGGTTTTAGATGAAGTCAATATACGTATGTGTAGATGTTTAATGTGCATCTTTGGCATAGAGCAACTCAGAATAGGTAATTAGAACTGTTTGTATATAATTTGATGTAAGCCTTTAATATTAAATTCATATAAATATTGCAATAAGCAACAGATTGTATAGGAATTTTAGTAAATTTTTGTGTTGGTTTTAAATAAAACATGATTTTTAAACAATAATATTTAAAAAATGCGTATGACCGCTGCTCGATTGGAATTGTCCCACAGTGATCAATCCGCGCCATCTATTGGCAAGCAAGGGAAGCGTAAATTCAAACTGCGAAGCAGCATGCTATTTTTAGAGCCGTTTTCCAACTGATCTGTTACAGGTTGTTTTAACAAAATCCAGGTTCTAATTACCCATTTTTAAATTTAAATTGCGAAATTTTTGACTTAGTATTTAAATTTCCTACACAAATTCAACATCAATGCTAAGAGACTTTTGAATGCACATGTCTTTTACATGTCAAGGTAATCAACGCACGAAATAAAACATGAGCAACAAATCTTTCCCCATCAGCACAACCGATTTAAAAAGCTAATAATATCACCCAGTTCGGTACCCTAACCCCTCATCAACACAATATGGAAATAATTTGCCGCAAAAGCTTGCCGTGTTTTCACACCATAAACACACCCGCCTTAGTAAAGTGCCAAGCAATAAAAAGGCAAATTATGTACGTTTACCTAGCATTTATCAAATGATAATTGGTTTTTAAGCTGCTGTACTCTTGGTAATTCCCCTTTTCCAATTTTTGTGTACTGGTTTGCTCCTCTTTACGGGAAGACATTGAATAGAGAAAAAACGAGGCTAAACCTTTCCCTAAAACTTCGACTTTTCACCTTGTAATTGACAACAACGTTCATAAATATTATTTCCTAAAAAAAAGCGGAGGGGAGTACAACTCCTCCGCGCGATCCAATCTTCCTCCACGTACAACTGCTACAAAATGCATCCCGAATGCAGGTGGTGTGTTCTGAGGGAACGATGTTTTTCCCCCTTCTTTCCATGTCTTTTTTGGTTAATTCTCTCATGTTCCCATCCTCCACAGCTCGCAGTCTCTCTACGCATTCGTAGAGGGGTTTTTTCCTCCGTTTTGCTTCGTGAAAATTTATCGTCCGTAGCTCATTACAAAAAATGTGATTTTTTGTTGTTTTCAGTCCTTTCCTTTCCATGCTTCCTTTGCCGCAGTTGCATTGACGGGACACGGGGAGGAAATATTCGTGGTGGAATAAAACACCACTCTCAAAACAAAACTCAAAATGCCACAATTAAAATCCTTACCCTTTCAGCTTGCAACACTTACAGCAGCGCAACGACGCATTCGGCAACTGTGAAGACCTTTTTGAAACATTTTTTTTTTTTGATAACAAACAAAAACTGGAGAAGGAAAACTAACAAAAAATTATATTTCCCTTGACTTTACAAGCCACAAGATTTTTGCATCGTATTTCTTTCTCACCAGCTTCTATCTCCTCCGTTGGCAAAACGATCTCGACGACGACCGCGACATTCCATCCTGCATCTGCATCTTTGTCAACCACCATTTGCTGTCGCTTTAATTAAAAAATGTGTTATCCTTATCAAACTCTGGCGTGTTAGCAATTTGAGCAGAAATTACATCGTTGAAATGCTTTTCAGCACATTTTACTTCTATCAACAGCTTTCGATCCGCATTTTTCCCTTGTAAGACAGACAGCGTTCGAGGACATTCTATCCAACAACGTGGGAGATCGGATAAAATAAACAGTGGAAAGAAGAATGCAAATCAACTTCAACCGGATGGCCTTTCAATGTCAAAAGTATATTATTCTTACGGTTTATATGCACCACCCAGCTTCACTGTCCCGTACCGCTCGGTTCCGGTTTGCCGGGTACGCCAAGAGCCCGCAGAGATTGTTTCCTTTCTGTCTGTTTCCTGAGACCATAATCTAGGCGCCCTCGTAGTGTCGGTGATCGGTGATCTTCCTTGGGATCTGTCTAGGAAAAATGTCTTATGTTTCATCTAATTGACTTGAAACCCTTTTTCAATGATACTTGGTCGAGTATGGAATTCTAGGGTTTCTTGGAATACAAAAGGGAAGTTTAGGCACCATCAACAACGATCATTGCAGCTCGCACAGAAAGCGCTCAACATTGTGTTTTGCATAATTTTGAAACCTTCTTTCGTTTCGCTGTCCATCATAAACTCATCCCATTTCCTTTTGAAGGCAAGCAAAAAACAATAAAACAGACACAGACAGTGAGATGAAGTGAAGAGAGTATGCGAAAAAAATTAAACCTCACGCTTACCTCCGCATCGCATCTTGGGCTTGGTCTACAGCCCGATACATCTATCGAGAGTCTACCGCCAGCCAGCCACTACTGCACAGTCCATCTCTTACTGCTTCCACATTCAGCTGGACACCACATGTTTGCAATAAAAATGGCAAAACGGTACGGACCGATCGGGAAACTAAGGGACCAACCAAAGACGATCTTCATTAAGCGACCCCCTGAAGAAGACCCATTATAAAGACGTGGACGCACTGCACTGTGTAAGGGGGAATATATTACACAGCCGGGTTTGTTCCGGCAATAGTGATCGGCGAAACGGGAGCATCGTACACTTCCACGTCCCGTACGACTCTTCCCATGCATCGATGAAACGTGCTCGGTGCAAAACACTTTCGGACCGGACACTAATGGAGATATCTTTACGCCCATGAATGTCAGGCTGGCTTGTAGTGAGGTAGTTTCTAGGAAACTAGTTGCCCGTTAGAGTTGGCAACCGTTTGCGCGGTAGTGTCACATTGGGGAATTGGAAAATTGCTCCAAAAAAGTGTTGCTAGGTGCGAGGACCGTCGAATTATGATCATTAAATTGATATAGCAGTGTGATGACAGAATGAATTGACCGGTTAAATTGAATATCTTCACTTAATCGCAAGATCCAGAGATAATTTAAAGTAATAAACTATCTCGTTTTGAACTGTTCATTGCATTTGAATACAAATCATGTTTAATAGATCTTAAAAAATCCCTTTGTCAACGACATTGCACATGTCTTTTTAACTCCTATATTCTAGAGATCCCACTACACGATCATCAACATGATGATCCCTATGTGCTGTAATCTATAGTCTTTTACTATGATGACTTGGTTTGGTAAAATGCTGAGGGCAATTGTATAGGATCTTAATCCTCGGGATAGGAAATCACTTACAAAAATAGATTAATAACAAGGTAGTATTGTGTCAGAGAGGTCAATTTAGTTTAGACTTGATCTTTCTTATACTACGCCATCATGAAGGTAAACCTAAAGAAGCATATTAAAGATGGACATCAAAGTTCATTTAAAATCAAAACTGATCCGCAGACAGACCAAGCTATTCTGAATAAAAATAGCCCTAAAACACACAATACTTCTAAGAGAAAGTTTAATATTTATCAACATAATAACAGCTCACAGCTTATGTTGGCTTTTGCATTATGTCTGTACAGCACAGACAGCAATAGCTGTCATAGTTCTACCATCTGCGACCGGAAACGCTTTACGACACACTCCAATGGTCTAGAATGGCTTGCGTCAGGATGGTGCATGCAAAAAAATCATGCTCGCGTGCGCATCATCCGCCTGAACAGATCAATACCAAAGTCACACAGTTTAGAAAGTCAATGCAGGTGCCGACCGCACGCTACACGCACCAGATGTGGGCGGGTAAACAGAAACCATGCCCATGCCGTGGCTTATCTTGCGCGAGAGACACACTCTCCGGCGAAGTGCGTGGAGAAACGTAACCCGTCTGTGGCAGACGTATTTTTTATTGTTTCAGTGCATGTTTGTTGCAAAGTGCATGTTGCACATTGTCAAAGAGAATGCCTTTGGTTTAATGTTTTGGAACCAGGGTCTGTTCTGGTGTGTTGGATGTTGGTTTTAGACAATGTGCAGAAATTCTTTGAACTATTGAGGATCATACATTGAGGATCATTGTTCTAAAGAAATCGGTTAAATATCTTTCTTCTTTTTTTGTAATATTCATATTGATCTGAACGAAACAGCTTTAAACAACATGTTTTTTCAGCGTCTAGACAGTATTAAACCGTTCAAAGACATGCACATAATGCATCTTTGAAGGATGAAAATCAATATTTGGAGTTGCAGACTGCCAAGAATAGTCGATCAAAAGATTGCATATCCGCTGTTTTGGTAATATGCTTAACGTTCAGCTTAACTTAGCTTGATCTTAAACGATCATTAGGATCAAATTTATTGACGATCCTACCAAAAAAGAACTACTAGATACGACAGACCTATCATGCTTATCTGTATCATGTATTCGATCTTCATCACATGGTTGTGGTACATTCCGGTTCGAAGGACCAAATCATCAATCCAAAGAGACTGCTGAATTTATCCTTAATCTATATCGTTTATTCAACGTTTTAGTTACTTTCTATTGAATCCATCCTTTAAAATAAGGCTGAAATGTGTAATAAATTCCTTGCTATTTGCTCCTAGAAAAGCTATTCCTCCCTCAATCATGATTACTGGTTGCTCTTTCAGTGTAATTATGACCACAGTAACGTTCGTGTTGATTGGTAATAAGGCAAACCACCATTCAAACCATCAGTAATGCCACTATTTTTGCTAAAACTCCTTCATCACCATCTATTTCCATCAACGTTCGTCCTCGATCGATCCTTTTCTCTCTTTACGATTGCATGATAAAACGCCTTTATGCATCGTGATTGAAACACAATTCTCCTTCCTTTTTCCAGCGCAAAGACGCCACAAACAAAACTCAAATGCCGTGTAAAGCCTAGACAGAAAGACAAAATGAAGAAAATCAACAATGTAAACGACAATGGATCAACAAGCGCCTCCGCACCACTGCTTGTCATTTAGACCATACCATAATAAAAAAAAAGAACGCTCCTAATTAAACACCAGGTTTCTCCATTTTCATAAATATTTACTGCTCAAACCCTTTTGCCACCCGGGGCCCAAGGATGGGGTTAAGCGAAGCGGGAAAATTTCCCACAATTCCAATTCCCTACACCGATGGTTGATGGTGGTGTACGGTGGTGGCGTTCGCATCCATGCCGGGCGGACGCAATTGGCTCTATGTCTCCGGGCTAGCGGCGCACAGTTTAAAGCCAGCTTGAATGTAAACAAAGGCTCGAAAAATCGAGACTCTTTTTATTTCTACACACGATAGGGCGTGAAAATTGAATTTTTCCCAGTACACAATCATGCTGCCATAGTTGTTTATTTGATCCCGTTGTCACCGGGTACGATTCATGGTTGCCTGGGTAGCATAGATTATGATCATAAAGCACGGTATGATCATAAATATCTATCGACCGTTTTTGGGGGCTGTAGAACATGTCAGCAGTAAATGTGATGTAAATCAGACATTTTTTTTTCGCGAGAAGATTTATCCATCACCAGGTGGGCTATTAATCATAACTTCAATAATGATTGATTATGGCAATAAATAGACAAATGTGATAAACTAACCATCATTTTTTATTTATAAAATTATTCAACGCACTAGTAATCGACCTCATTTTTTATTTAAAGAAAAACAGATATCAATGCGCAATCGATTCCCTATCGAGATCCCGCTGTACGACTGATCGCCTTTCTGATTACCACAGCGACAACCACCGCCCTCTGCTCGACGCCAGTGTCAGTGCTGGTTTTAAATTTTCTAGTTTTCCCGCGACTCATCCACCAATTCGCTGCCAGTGCTGTGGTGAAGAAATGTTAGAAGTTAATTAAAGTTTTTTTCCCATTCCCCTTCCTGCTCTATTCCAAACACCAGGGGTACCAGGGGAATGGCGTCGCCGTACCAAGACAGCCGTACGGGAAGCGAACGAAACATGATCGCGTAGTAGACGTAGGTCCAAACCGTCGACGTTACTGTGGTGCCACGGTAGCATAATCATCCCGTGCCTAACAAAGGGACAAACATGATTTATTTGTGAAACTGGTACAAACTCTAAGGTCACCCGAACTTTACGAACCGAAGTACAGTGGTGAACACAATTGTGTGGACGAATGGAATTGTGTCTAAAAATGATAACATTTTTTGGTTTGTTCAATATATAACTTATTGATTCGTTTATATCTCTTCTAATCACCGCTGTGCTGTATTAAACAAAATATAAAATTTAAATTTTTATTTAAAAATAACTAGAATAAATAAATAGCGGCACTCGCTGTGAACGAACAAACGCCTCAAAGGAAAACGCTCAAACATTAAAGGAATCCCTTCTGCCCTTTTAAAAGGGGCGCGTTTACCGACCGTTCCTCTGCCTTCCGAGAATGCAAATGGAGAGAAACAAAAGCAATAACTAACACACACACATAGAAAAAATAATACCCACTAAAATTGACCTCTGTCAAGCGAAACACATCCAGCAGACAGGAAAAAGGAGCGGATATTTCTTTTTTTCCTTTTGCTTTTCGCGTTCCCTTTTTATCTTACCTTCCTTCTTTCGTTCGTGTTGGTTTGTGAAACGATTTTTATGTTTGTTTCCATCTCTTTTTCTATCTTTTTTGTGTATCTTCACTCATATTGCCATTCCGCTTTAGCTTACCTTTTGCTCTTGTTTCTTTCATTCTTTTATAGTTTTGAAGTTTTGTCACTTTCATACGTGGCCATGTTTGTGTGCTTGAATGTTTCTTTATAAAATGGCTGTTATTAAACCCTTTAAGGAATCAAATATGGCTGTTTAATACTTGTCCTTTTCATAAAATACAATTACTTTTTATTAAATTAAAACTCTTTCTGTACAGAGAACACACAATCTCAAAACAATTCGAGTCCATTAACCGAACGTACGGAATGTTTTCACTACTGATGGACGCCGTCATTTAACCGTGCAACTTCCAATCTCATTTGTAAGCAACACAGTGCATGAGAATCAAAGAGGAGGGTGGGACTTTCATCTTTTGCTGCCAAAAACATATTATTCCCCAATAATAACCACACGGAGCGACCGGATACGCGAACGTCAAGCGTCGATTTTTCACGTCGATTGTTTCGCTGGGCGTGAGAGGGGTTCCCCTCGGCAGTAAAAACGAAGCAAGGACGTGAAGGAACCGTCCGACACGGTAAGTTAAATTTCGGATATTTTCAATTATTCTTTCGGAACTCGACGCCCCCGCTACCCCCGATGCAGTACCGATGTCGATGAGTTATGAAAACACAAATGTGTTATTTTTAAAATCCCATTTAGGTAGTTTATTCTCGCACTGTGTTCGGAATAGTGGCAAGTGTGTATGTAGCCATAAGGGGGTCGGGGCGGAGATGATGCAATCGCAACTCACACCACGCCACCGCGGCTCTGTGCTGACCTATTGCTGACTTAAGACACTAATTTAGCTTCGATTGGAATTTGGCTGAGCTGGGCTTACTGTTGAAACGTTTGCTCTCTCTCTCTCTCTTTCTCTCTGCTTACGATTCTAGATACATACGTGGCACTCTTTCGAAAGTGGCTTGTATAGTAGAAGATTCTTATGATTCAAAAGCATTTAATAGTAATTAGTTTCTAAGCTTATTAAAAGCTAAAAAATAACATTAAAAAACAAAAACTTAAGCTCTATACAAAACATTGAAAATGTAGGAATTGAAACCATTAAACTTAACTGTACATTAAAAGAACTGGAAACGAACACAAACAGAACATTGAATCGGTCTTAATATAACTATGCACTTCATATACTCGAGGTATATCAGCAAGTTACGAGCCAAATTCCTCTGTGTGTGTGTCTGTTCTACTTCCAAGCTCAATCATGTCCACCGTTCGAATGTCGAGGCCGAACTGGGTCGATTGAGATGCAGTAAACAAGATAGGTAAATGCATAAAGATAGGAATAGTCAGTTGGAATATAAACTTGTGCTTTTCTACACTAAACAAATTAATAGAACAACTCTAATAGAGTAGTTATACGACAACTGTTATACGACAATTGTTATACGACATAATTTACATGTGCCATAAACCTTTTCGTTTGGCTCATGTTATGTTCATATGTTATACTTAAGTTTCCATTTAACTTATTTTACTCTTCTCTTAATCTTATGGAAATGTGTTTTGTTTTCCTGTGTTTTGCAGCTCTTGTTCTTCTTTTTTCCGTGTTTGTTTTACTAAACATTTTACTTCCTTTTTTCTGTGATCTTTACCTCACATTTTAGTTTGTTCGTTTATGTCATGGAGAGGATTTAGCTTGTTTTTACTTGTATCTCTATTTAATCTTATTATGCTCTTTGGAAACTAGCCGTTACTTGTTTTGCACAGTGATAACCTCTCTCTCACTCTCACTCTTTCTCTCTCTCTCTCGCACACTGACTTTTTATAAGCCTTGTACAACTATTGGAGAGTGTAGCAAATGATTGTAAGCAAATCAAAAGAGCGTCAACATCCTCTCACTCTCTCTCCCCTACGAACGTATAATACTTTACTTTACCCTCATTTCCACTCCGCATCGCACGTGATCGCGAAGATTCGAGGTAATGGAACACAGAATCGATCCTGTCCGAAACCGAAATCGTAACGTTAAACGTTATAATACCTTACCAACTATTATAAAAGGCACTCATCCGCCCATCCCATTTGTACCTCCTGTCTTTGTAGTTCCGGCTTCATCGAAACCGGAACCGCCCGTCTAGTCATTCCTTGCCACCACCATCACCACTCTCGCCCATCTCCACACCATCGCCACCGGCCGATCCGTTGCTCCAATCGCCCTCCATTCGCCAAACGCTGAACAGATAGCTAAGCTTCTCGTGGGCCAGTATGCCACTGCCACTGAACTGCAGATTGCCACCGGAAACGGCCATATTTTTGTGCTCCTCGCGCATCGCCGGCATCTCGTTGTTGGACAGTACCCGGTACAGGAAGTCAATATACCTGCGAACGAAGGAGAGAGAGAGAGAAGGGAAAAAGGGGAAGCATTAGAAGCCTGCGGGACCCATTTACGTTTCAGGTGGCTAATGAACACAACACAAACAAACAAACAAACAAACGCCCATCCCCTTTTCGGGACGCCATTTTTGTCCCCTGCTACGGGTACGTCGCCGCCGCCGCCGCAAGGCCATTTCGAATTCGTTTGAAGTCACACAGGTAAACAGCCAGAATAACAGGATTTCCCACCAGAATCCTGTTACTTGGTCACTCCCTGTCTTACGGCCGGCGGATCGCCATTTTTGAAAAGGAACGGGCAATGAACTCGGGTTTTCGGAATCATTACGACCCTTGGGTATATCCCAGCTGGAAAGTTGTCTGATTGGATTAAACCTTTTCACATAAAACGGATGGAGCGATAAAGATTGGGTTTTTTTGCGTGCTCTCTCTAGCCCTAGCAAAAGGTTTCGGAATTTTGGTGTGGATTTCCTGTACGGTGGGTTTTTTGTGCTGGAAAAATGGCAGTTTGGGGGAAGTTTGGAATGATGTTTACATTTGTTTGGGAGTTTACGGAAGGTTACGTTTTGCACGACGTGACATGACGTTGGTTCCGTTGGGTTCATACAGAGATAGATATTGAGGTATGATCATCAAAGTAGTTAGCAAGATCATGCAAGATCATGATCGTTAATCCTGATTGTATGTCCCTGTTTAGTGTATATCTTTGTCGTGATCGTTTCTCCTGATCATACTAATTTTGGATCCTTACGACTTGGATGAAGTCACTCAACACCCTTTTATTGTAATCTTGCTTAGTGTCTTCTTTCCTGTACGGTTATTATTGAAGTCCCAAAATTAATGTTAGATCTGGTTCTAGCTCCTGATCTTGATGTAGTTCAAATCCTAGATGTATTCAATTTGTTTATATTAGTTGTTGTTCATGAATTGGCGAAGAACTAGAGAACTCATATTGCTTGTACTAAAGGTTATGACATCGACTTGAAATCAGGCTTGGTAAAGGACTATGATTGGACTGCTGTCTCTGTTCTTACCAATGCTATAACATTCCCCTAAAGCACGAAAATTCCCGAACGTGGCCAAGGTTACGATCTTTAGCCATTCTTTCACCGATCCCCGAACCAAGCGAATGAATTTTTAGCTACAATAAACTAACGTTGCTTAAAAAACGCTTGTGTATCTCATATTTATTGTACATTCGGGTGAAAGAAAGAATCCTGTTGATAACGTCTCAACAGGCTTCGTTTTCGATTCCAAAGCTGCCTCAAACATTGTATTATTTGTTTTAGATTGGTTCCTAGCACTAAAGTGGCTTTGTATATAACTTCTGTAATGAGCTCATGCTTGACATTTTGCATGAATAAGTATGTTTTGTTTAGGCTTACAATTCATAACAGTGAACATCTTTGAACATCCATCATACTTCCTCACTACCAAAGCGTCCCATTTTAAATGAAAATCCATTTTACCAAGCATCTCCAGTGTTTGCCGCTTTGCGGACATTGACTCATAAACCTACCAACAAACCAATCTTCCCAGTCTTTGCAGTCATTTTTGCCAGCCAAACTATCCAAACCCATCTACCATCTGCCTACTACCGTCGATGGATCAGGCGGACAAAGCTGGACAAAGTAGACGCCAGACGGCAGAGACGGCATCCTCACCAAATTTATTGCATCCCATAAAGCGACACTTTTAACAGCGACCGGAAATGAAGCAGGCCTACTGCCACCGGCACACCGACCTATAAATGTCGGCCAGCTTCAGACAGAGTGCGGTGTCTGAATTGCGCCTTCCCTTTGCTCGGCCTTTTATGCTTCCAAGTGGGCCAGAAACTAATAAAAGGCAAGGAAGTCTTTTACACTCTCCCGCGCGAGTACAGCGAGAGCAAATTACATTTTCCAACGAAATAATAAACAACGCTGCAAACCGATTAAATTGATGCTACCTTGCTTAGGATAATAAATAATCACCACTCCCGTGAGCGATCGGCTTCCAAAATTTCCCAAAAACCCAAATAAACCGATCAAAAGCTAATTAAAACGCATAACTCCTACACAGAACAAAGGAAGCAGGCAGCGAGCAGTGGCGTGACCGAAGAATGGTGTGAAAAATGGTCCGTACGCGAGACAAACTACTTCCCGAAAAAGTCAATTAAAAACCGTTCGTCTTGTTCACTAGGCACAACCCTCCGTCCTCCATCATAGCGGTGGCGGTGGTGTGTAAAGCGATCAATCATCGAGCTGATCGTTCTGTGCGCGTTCTGCGGTGATGGTGTAAGGTTCAGGCCAGCTGCTCGCCTTTTTCCGCTGCGACGTTTGCTCGTACCCGCAGGGAGACTCGGGGCGTTTTTGACACTTGTTTTTCAGCGCAAGAAGAAACCCTCTCTGTATAGTCGTGGTGAAGAAAAGACGACAAAAACTCATTCCACGCTTGATTCGAATTTTCCCGCGGAAATCATCAACCATTTGTCTCTTGCGGGGAAGTCGGCCAAACCAAACTCCTGTGGGGATAATCATCTTTTTTTCCATCAGAAGGATCGACCTCGATCGTTTGCGTGACAGACAAGTCGTACGTTCCTTACCTAAGACAAGCCAGCACACTGAAACATCACCAGTCGTGTCCCAGGTAGTACTGTGTCGCACCGCACTGTGTGAAAGGAGTTTTCACGAGGAAGGTGATAAATTTCCTCCGATGCTTGGCTTTCTTCACATCGTTTCACTTCGTCAGCCACTTCGCAGCCCCGGCGGGATATGATCGCTTTAGTGCGCGATCGGGCCGAGTAACACCACGATCGCTCGTTATGATTCGTGTCGTTTTTCCCCCTTTTTCTTCTATTTCTTCTCGCCCCTGACAGCTAAGACTTTGATAGCTAAACGCTGAGGCAGGCGTAAAAGGCAATGTTGTAGGCAATGAAGGCGTCCTAGCGTCCCCTTGACACACATTGACAGGGGACGAATTTATAGACCGATGGTTTAACCTTCCCCCTAGTGAGCCTAGTGCAAGACGTGATCGAGTGATGACAGTACGTAGCGCGGGGAAAATGAAACAAAGCAAAGGGGAATCGATTTGTGTGCACGATGGTTGTCTAATTACTTTCGACACAAGACACAGACAAAAGGAAGGAATCGTGGCAAGATGTAAGGGCAGTGTTTCAACAAGTGTTTTTGTTTGCTGTTGTCTATATGTAGAGTTATTATAAGAATGAAACACATAACTTTCAGGCTTAATATTAAAGAAAGGATCATCACCTCAACTTGATCAACTTTGGTCAATTTGTCTCCAAAAAAGCTTGAAGAACCTCTGAATTAGAGTTAGATCGTCCCAGCTCTAATTGCGGCCGTCAACGTTTGTGGCTAAAGATCACTTCATCTTTCAAGGTAAAGCTACTGTAATCTGATTTATTGTAGTAAACGTAGCTATTGATTGTCTATTGATGAAATCCTATTCAAGACGCAAAATTTGAGGATCGAATTGCTCTCCATGTAACACAATTTTGTCTTCGCAACCTGAAGTACATTAATCAGTGTTTTGCCTCTTTTTATTGCAAATTTGATTCGAAAAATCACTACCAAGCACAGAGAAAAGACTATTTTTCAAGACATATTTAGTTAAGCTGTCTATTGGAGGTGTGTGATCTTTGTCCAGGGTGTGATCACATAAAGGGTGTTTTGAGCAGATTGGATTCCTTTCATTAGGCTTTTAACAACCAGCTCTTTAAAGACAAGTTTACAGTTCCTCCATAATGCTTTTCTACTACGATTGGAATGTTACAAACATTCTTCAGACAAAGAGAGAGAGAGAACGAATAATGCTTTCCGATCGATGCAATGTTTGTCTCATACAACCTTCCCAGTAAAGCCGTGCCACTTACCCCGTACAAATATTACGAATGTTTGCATAAGCTGCTATGTATAACAGCACTTTACTGTTCTCCCACCGTTCTTTCGCCTTCATTCGTTACACGCGTTTCGTTGCGGTTTACCATAAAAACGTGAAGTTAATTAACTGCCAGACCACTGCACCATTGCGCCCCACCATCCAGCGCGTCACTCATCGTGTCAGCGTGCCTTTTCGAACGGGCGGAAAGCGAAGCCGGAGTGTAAGCGAGAGCGAATTATTCATGTTGTGAAATTCTTGCAAACTACTTGCAAACATAAACAGCATAACTTCTACAAACAAGTGAAGCAAAGTTTTCTCTTTTTTGTGTATAAACGTGTGAATGGATTCTTGAGCTCTGTGTCGTTCAAATGATGGACTGTGTTTTTTCGGCCATTTTGGGCCATTTTTTGTTATGAGGCTATTAAAAATGTGAGTGTTCTTCTTTTTCCGAAGTTTTAGGACAATTATTACCCCAAATTGACCTGCTTGATGAGCATCACTTTTCTATCTTTCTTCCCCCCTTAGAGTGTCTCTCTATTTCTTCTCCATTTCTGCTAACACAACAACTCCGCACGCACATGTGTTTCGCGTATCGCATCGTACACAACTCCCCGGATTAAGATGGCGTAACTCATTCATTTTTAAACAACAAAAAATACGACTCCCCTTTTTTCGTTGTGCCCCTCCCCAAAGGGACACGGAATCTCCGGTCCCACAGTAACCGGGCTGCGATCCAGCACCCCATCCCGACTCGCTGATCGCTCACCCAGCAAACCATTCTACCACCACGCTTGCTCCCTGTTACTGTTTTTACTCTTTGTTCTGCGTAATTTCCTGGAGCAAGGCGGGGCTGGAAGCAGGCTTCCGATGGAGGTCCTGCACTCCCCCCCCCCTAACCGTACAGTTGTTTTTCATGACATCATCGCGCTACCTTCGAGCGCGGGAACGCGACCGATTTTCCCACCAAAGTTCCGCAACACATGTGTTCGACAGCGTGTACAACACTCCTGTGGCGACGGAAAGTGAAACGGTGGCTCCCCATTCGATCGTATGAGTGTGTGTGTGTGATGTATGCGCACAAAAGCATGAAGGAATTTATGTGCCTCTGTGTGTGCTATGCGTCTATAAAAAGTGTGTGTGTGTATTTGCCTTTGTCTAGCGCGTCTGATCGACACTCGACCTGCCGTAGGAACCACTTGAAGGGAGAGGGTGGGCGCTATAAACACTTTCGATCAAACTCATCATCATGTCACACACTCATCCATCGTGAGCATTAGATCATTAGCGATTGAATTCGTGGTGAAGTGGGTCTTAGCAAGTGCTGCCCGCGTTGATTTGCTATTAAGGCCTTTGAGGCGTAGAGTTGTTTACTTTGGTATTTAATAGGAGGAAAGGGTTCGGAAGAGTGTCTTCAACTGTCTTTAAACGATGTATATTCTAGAGATCAATTGCTGTAAGTATTGTTTAAAGATGAAAAAGCTGAAAAATGTCATCGAAGATCATCAAGGTAGGCTTTGAATTTGGTGATATAAAGAATGAAGTCTTCAGTTAATGTTTTATCCTCTTTTATGTGAATAATAACGGTTAAACAGGTAGTCTAACCTCTTTTTTGAATAGTTCAGCATACAACTTCAAAACAGGATGTATGGCGCAATTAAAACTCTTGCCAATTTTGGCATAAAACGAACAAAAAAATGGTAAAGCAACGAACCGACGCTAACAAACAAACTTTAAAAAAATAAATGGATAAAGCAATAGATCATTCTTCTCGCTCAAGTCATCAAGAAGGGCTCAGCCCCCCAGCAAACATTAACCAGTGCCGTTTGATCCTATTCAGCACTGCGTGTGCACACACACACACACACACACACACACACACACACACACACGCACACACTTTCCAACCAGTCGCGGCTTTTGAGAAACGCTCTTACGTTTGCGGTCGTCCCGTTTTTGTTTGGTGTCTCAAATTTCAACAAATTTCTTCGCCTCACTTTCCTCCGCGAGACTGCGTGCATCGTGTGTGCTTCCATCATCCACTCACCGTGTCACTGAGTGTGTGTGGCTCTTCGTTTTTAATTTATGTCGCACTTGTCACACGCCGATGCGCCATACAGATGCGGCCTCGCCGCGAGTCGTACGGCGGTACCGGCGGCATTAGTTTCTTTTGTGTACGGTGCAAGTACTTGGCGAGTAGTGGAGGAGAAAAGAAGCAACACAAAAATGGACAAAATAATGACACCATCGATGGCGCTTGGGAAACAGATAAGGGGAAAATAGTGTTTTTAAACACATTTTGTAATCATTTTGTGTGCAAAAATCGGCAAAAAATTGCGGCTTCTTTATATAAAAGACAATTTAAACATCTTCCATTATCTGTTTATTTATTTGAAAATTATTACCAAATAAATGAACAAACAAACATCGCGCATTTGCTGCCAAATGTAACACTGTTTGCCCTGAAGCTCTTCCACGACCAGGCGTCTCCACCGAACAGCCTGGTCGCTCCCCTTCAAAATCCCCCCAATGAGCACTAGATCGTTCGTGACACTAATCGAAAGTGAAATCGATGACTTTGCGCGGCGAATGCGTAACCCCGAGGCGCAATGTTACCGCCGCTTTGATATGGTTTCGAATGGCGTTTGCCTAGCTTCTGGGCGTAAGCAAAAACGTTTTTATTTTATTTATTTATTTTTTACCTACCCCAAGCGTGATCATATGTATCTTCATAAATCGTTCCAATCATTGGTTGTCTTTTGCGTGGTGCTGCGCGTGCGTTATAAATCATAATACGATTTTCACTGCTTAGAGACAGTGACAGCAGGAAAAGGCGACATAATTTATTTCTAAATATGCTCTTTTTTGTGCGTCAATTTTCCCATCCTAACGATCGCTATAAATCAATCGCACCCGGTGTGGAGTCGACTTCGTAGCCGATCGATCGAGCAGCTTCAATACCGGTGTTTCGTATTGAAATTTAATAATGTCGCAAAAAAGTTTCACACACCACCATGACCACCATGATCATCAGCAGCCTGCCAGCACACATGTCATTCGCACGATCAAAATCCATTGATCATTTTCCCGTACTGACGCGTGGAAAATGCCGTTTCGTGCCGGGTGTGCCGGGGTGACTATTTATTTTTTTCTCGCCCAGCAGCCGGATACTTTGCCTTTTTTTCTTTTTCGTTCCCCTCTCCCCAGCCCTTCCCGGTGTGCTGATCTTCATCCATCTATCTTTTGCTTTTCTTTTTTCCGTAGTTTTTTTTTTCTTTTTTTGACCCGATCGTTACTGCTTTTATCTTTTGTGCGTGGTGTGTGTCACATTAATTTTCCACCCGAAACATTAACATTCTCACGAGAGCACTGCGATAGTTACAAATGAGCGGTCGCATCACATGAATGGGGAGTTATTAATGATCGTAAAGTGACCATTTTTCATCGATTCGCACCACACGTGCAGCTTTGGGAAAGAGTTAAGGAAATGATCGTGAAAAGGGAATACTAATTTTGCTTTACAAGGTAGTAGGATGGTAAAATTGGGTATAAAATATAAATTGATAACCAATTTAAACAGGTTTATCAATGTATTTGAAGATTTTGTGTAGATCAATTGAAATTATGTCATTTAATATTCCCGTTGAATTAGTTGTGGAGTGTTTGTACATGATCTTGACTAATGAAAAACTATCTACTGAAAACGGAAAATGTTCTATTTCAGGTTTGCAAAGAAAGTCTTTAAAATGTGTTTTTGGTTACTGTTTTGTAGAATTTCTCAAATTATTTTGGAGATATTAAACGATCTTTTAATCATTTCTCGTGTAGTTTTTAAACGTTCCCACAGTTATTAGCATCATTTGAGGATTTTCTTCAAATTCAAATGGGCCAACCAGTTGGGTGGAAACGCCTTATAAATCGTGGAACGAGTCCAAACCCTAGAAGAGCTCAAACTTCCTTGGGAGGCTACCAAATTTCCATGAGAAACTCTGTAAACTGCTTAAATTAAAGCACAGTTTGGTGACGCTTGAGAGACTGAAGGCGCTAAACAAAGTAGCAATTTTTACCTCATGTTTTTGTGGAACAGAAGAAGCAATTATTTGGAATGAAAGAATATTCCAGAAAAGCTTTTAACAGCAAAGAAGGTCCGAAAAGTCAATGATCGCTTTTTCTAACCGTTTAACTTAAAATTTATCAAGCTTTGACTTTGATTTCACACATTAATTAGTCCTGAAAATTGTCTTCATAGGTCGAGAGATTGCCTGGATTGCCAGCTGGAAACCTTCCTTAATATCTTCACTTCAGCCAGCATACATTTTTCATCATTTCCCTTTAATTTGTTTGAATTTGCTCCAATAATTCCTTATTCTCATAAATCCCCCAAAACTCACCTGGAAGCTAGCCGGAGCGTCTGTATCTTGCTCAGCTTGTCGCTCGGCAGCGTTGGAATGATTTTGCGCAGCGAAGCAAACGCTTCGTTCAAGCTTTGCGTCCGCTGCCGTTCGCGCACGTTCGCAATCACCCGCTGGCTCTGGACCTCCTGATAGCTGACCGATTCCTTTACGCTTCGCTTCCGGATACGGCCGGCGCGTGGTTTGCGGCTGGTTCCACCAACGGAACCGACGGTCTGTGGGTCTGCACCGCTCGTACTGGTAGGGGAGATTGCTTGCTCACCAGCCGTAGGCTCGAGCATGGCGACGGTCGTTGGTTGTGCTCGATCCTGCCCGTACTTTCCCACCGAACAGCTCGATTCGTCCAGCTTTAGGGGAGAGCCGGAACACACGGACAGGGAACTGTCGGCACCGATCGGGCTGTGGGTTGGTGTCGTATCGATTGGGGCATGAGTAGGTACGATCGTTTGTATCTGCTCCTGATGTTGATGGTGATGACCAGCTGGATGGTAGTAAACGACACCCGATGACTCATAAGTAGCAGCCGTTTCCGATACGTACATCATCGGCTTCATCTGGATCGTCTCACAGTGGCATCCGGTCACATTGCACGACCCATTGGAGGAAGATTCATCCGCATCCAGCCCGTTCAAGGCTTGTCCGCCGTGCGTTCCATTAGCACGGGACATTAGCAGCTCACTACCACCGTAAGCGATTGGGCCGTTCGAGTGGCTGTACTCCTGCGGCACAGGCGTCCCTGGAGCGTACGCCCATCCACCGTAGTTTGTGTCGTAGCGCGTCCGCTTTTCCGGCTGATAACCATCCGGGCTGAGCGAACTCTGATCAAACTCGTAGTCATAGTCCGCATCGAGCATTCGGCGCTTCTTAGCGCTCTCGCAGGAGGTAGAGTAAGTCGCCAGGATGGAGGGCAACGTGTCAAGCGCTGGCTGTGTTTGCGGTTGCTCCAGCACGTTCTGGACGCCGTAGCTCTGGAGCATTGGAAAGGCAACGCGCGAGTTGACCGTTGTCTCCGTTGGCGCTGAGGTTGGGTAAAAGTAAACCGGGTGCGAGGTAGGGACATCTCCCGCTGGTGCGTTTGTGGATGTCGGTTGGGACATTAGCACACCAAAATCTGGGTTCTGATGGCCGTCCTGATCATGAGGCTCTCGATGCTGTCCACCAGTGGCCGGATGGATTGGATGCAGATCGGGCAGATTGCGAACTTGAAGATGTTGCTGATGAGCTGCGGCATGATATCTTACACCCAATGGGCTCTGTTGCAGCTGCTGCTGGTGCTGTTTGTCTGCCTCATCGTACTGTTCCTCTTTCAGCTTTGCTGGAGAAACGTTGTTGGAGGACGGTTTCTTCATCGTGTAGGGTGAATTGTTGGAAGGTGCAGCACCGGAACCGGCTCCACTAATGTCCAGTATAAGCATTGGAGAGTTGGCCGAACGTTCACCGGACATAGTTTGCCGGGCAGCCCACTAACAAACACACACGCACAGACAGTCCTCGCTCTCGTACACTTTACACGCACAAAGTATTCACCCACAACACACAAAAACGACTCCCTCTTCACCTTTTGCGCCAGCTAATCATCAAAGCGGAGCAATTTAAGCAATTAACTGTCACTCAATCACACAAAGTCTCACATAAACTATTTTAGGGAACACCAAATACGCTCTCGCAATACACACACATATACGCGCGCGCGATCGCGACAATCCTACATTCAACTCAAACACGATCGTCACCGTCAGTCACATCCGTTCTCGCTCGTGATCAACCTCCAACTGACGCGACAGCGTGGCAGCGTTTTGGTACTGTACGATCGATCGGTATACCCAGGAACATTATTCGTCGTCGCAAGCACACGAGCAAGCACGAGCGACGATGGTACGACAACTGCAACACGGAAAAGCGGGAAAACCGATCATCCCAAAGAAGGATCACAGCATCTCGCTTACTACTTTTGTGCGAACGAGAAGCAGAGTGAGTATGACAAATAATGAGAGAGAGTGTGACACGAGCACGACTAGCAGAGCAAAGCGAAATTACGTTACGGATGTATAACGTGTAAAGATCGTTCCGCTGTTTTTTTCTTCTTCTGCCCCTGTGGAAGTTGTTCTAGATGGCAGGATTTTTTTGCGGATCTTTTGCCATCAGGCTGATGATGACAGAGTGAAGCGATCTTGATACGTGTAGCGATGCGATGGAGCGTTTCAAACTTTTAACGGTTTTTTTTGTGCGGCAAAATTGAACCGAACGATCATTTGATTGGATTGAAGATGTTTTATTTAGTTTCGTTTTCTCTTTTAATGTTTTAGTGAATATGTTTGTACATTTTATGAACTACAAATGATCAATTGGCAACTATTTCATTGAAAATTATTATAATATGTTTTAATACTTTGTCTAGAGCCTTTAGACCTAGTTTAAAACCATTTTAAAGATCTTCTTCTATCCTGTTTCAGGTTGTTTAACCATTTTCACTCTTTGATTTTGACTCCTCTCTTTCTCTCTTTTCGTAACTTTCTTGTTTCTTCTATTTAATTTCTCTAATTCTTATTCTAAGTTTTCTTTTACTCTTTTTCTCAAAGTGTATGATAGTTTCTTTTGAGCTCCTGTGCTCTTTTCTTCTTTTTTGTTAGGTCTGGCTTAGTTTAATTCAGATCATATAGTTTGATTAGTGACGATGATTAGCTTTAAGTCTTCATTAGTTGGCCTTTCTGGTGGATATGGAATTTATTAAATAAAATTAAATGCATTGAAAATTTCGGAACATTTTAATTGTATCTAACAAATTGTAATATAATGCACTATATTGATCATGTCACAGGCTGTTACGGTAAACTTTAAAGATTATATAGCTCCAAAGATATTTTGAAATATAATAATATTTCCAAAACTAAATTAAACTATACAT
Source organism: Anopheles gambiae (assembly GCF_943734735.2). NCBI lineage: Eukaryota > Metazoa > Arthropoda > Insecta > Diptera > Culicidae > Anopheles > Anopheles gambiae. Next base: position 93,279,763 of record NC_064602.1, read on the forward strand.
AATATTGTATTATCCCGACGACATGTGCTACAAATAAACCGAATTAAATACAAAACAGATTTAACACATTATGTTCAAAGACTCTCCTGCTTAACATTCAATTGAAGTCTCTACAACAATAATCAACACATGGCACAGCACAGCGTGAGGCTTCATTCCTTCACCAGCGGTTCCTATCAACGTTTCTGCGTTGGATAAAACGAGCGATAAATGTAAAAAATATGCTCACAATCGCTGCCCTTTGGGAAAAAAGGAAACGCTACCACCCGCAAACGCTTAAAGATCCGGGTTATCCCACAGCGGGAAACAAATGACCTTGCAATTCTAGTGAAGAGGAAGTAACCCGCAAACAAAAAAGGAGAACTTTCCTCGAACTCATCTCCTTGCTAATGCCATGTTTTCCCCCTCATCTAGTTTGTGTCTCACACCATCGCCAGCTTGTCTCTGACGATCGTTAGCTTCCTCCCTTCCCCCGTAGGGACTAAAAACGAAACAGAGCAAATGCACGCACAGTTTTGCATATTTTATGCGCATATCTATCCATTGACACACAGGAAGCGCCGGCTTTTCCCCTCGGCTTGGCTTTATGGCTGGTCTTCTTCCCTCCCGGGTACCTGAGCCCCGAGTGCGGGACAAACCGGTTGCGGGGTGCGGGTGGATTTCCATAATTACTGTGCGCCAGGCACCAGAGGGTTTTGCTCAACAAAGCGCATAACAAGCGGCTTTAAAATTTCCCCGTTTGCGCCAGCGTACGGATGCAGCTCTGGGGAAAGTTTGCTAAGGTTTCTTGTTTGTGCCTCTGCTCGTCGGTTGTTCGTCTTTTTGATCGGTCTGTTTTTATTGATTTATTGTTTATTGACATTTCACACCTTTCCCGAGTTTCCCGTCCTTCGGTTCGGTCTTTCCGATGGGAAAGTTGTTTCGAATATATATATTGTTGGGAAACAATAATTTAATAATATATTCGAGCTTTTTGAAATGTATTGGAAATGTGAGCCGTTTTGGAATAAAAATACTACAACAAACGATAATAATTTTACTATAAATTAGAGCTAAAGTAGTTTATTTCCATAATGTTATGTTCAAATTTTATCTATTTTATTATATTATATTTTTATCATATTTTAGTTTGAAGTTCAACAACTACATGTGTTGTATAAAAATGCACCTTTAAAGGTCTTTGGTTAACGTTAATTTTATACCGCAGCGTAAACGCCTAAAAGTATGCAATCGATGTACTCGTAGCTCCTCCCCCTTTTCTCATTGAACACAGTGGCACAGTGTCGAGCGAATGGACATAGAATAGAGAAGCTTTTAGGTACTTTCTTTTGATTTTGAATAAATATTGGACTCGTCATATTGAAAAGGCAATTGTGTTCGTAAGGCTGTGTGTCATTCTTTTCTATCAATGCTATCCTTGTATCATTCATTCCGAACTTCACGACACGACACCATCCAAAACCTTCGCCCACTTTCAACCGTGTTGTGAACGAGCTTCACATCACCATGTTCGACATGGTGTCCCTTCGATATGTCCTTCTTTATGCCCCAAGCATGGCTTCACCGTTCGACATTCGATTTATCAAGCCGTGCTGTGGTAAGAAGGATAGCTACACGAGCTATAAATCGCTCGTAATGATAATAAAAAAAAGCTCAACAGACAAAACCATTCCCGAATCGAAACTATTTCACAATTAACTTTTTGTCTTTACGCCCACCGCCTCCCTGCTGCTCCTAAATCAGTAAGCAGCAAAAAAGGCTTACGATACTGCTGTCTGGCAAGAGTTATGTCTTGGTTTTGTTTCATTTTCTTGCTGCTGTTACTACACATTGCTCACGATTGGGCCACGGCACGCGATGACATTCCTCGGGCGTGCCGCGCGAAAGGATAGTAGTAGCGTGCAACCGCAAAACGGTGGCCAAGGCAGTTGATGGTCCTTTTGCTGCTAGCATTAATGTTGGGAGCATGGCTTGTTTTCCTAAGCAAAAAAGGGAGAAGCTCCTATGCTTTAATCACGGCCACTGCTAGGGTAAATGTTTTAATTATTAACCGTTTTCTGTCATGAATGAGCTAATTAGGAAAGATGTTTTATTTCTTAATAATTTGTGTGTGCAGTTGAAGTCGAATTGCAACAACAAAAATGGTGTAGAAAGGTAAAACAAAGTAAAGCAACGTGAAAGGCAAGAAACAAATCGTCCTCGTTTGCTAAGCGCCTAAAGGTATGCTAAGTGTAACAAATTTTCACCAGACAGTAATACTTTAATGAAAGATATTCCAAATGATTAATTAAAGATAGAAAAAAGCACACTAAAAAATAAATGAATTCAACACATACGAGTTGACACTGATAAACATATAAATATTAATTCAAATTACATTAAATACAAAAAAATAACCTAGAACTTAACTAGAACCAAACGAAGAAAAGAGAAAACACTGTTTATATAAAGAAGCATAACATATTTTACAAAAATCAATAGAACGAATTAAATATTCTCTCAACCCCACACAACATATCAGCCAAGTTCAGGGTCTTCAACAGGACTATTCCATCGACACACACACACCTTGTGGCCTTCACCCTCTTTAGCTTTTTACATTGACTGCAATAACCATGGCAACGACGCAGTGACCACAACATTAAATTCACACCTTACCAATACACCAGAAAAATGTTGAAATTAGCAAAACAAAATTTGAAAAACTTAATGCAAAATATATAAAATTTAAAAATGAAATTCAGTTTCCAACAATCCCAATATGCAACTCTAAAAGAATCAACAAAAACTCCGCTTTCCGTTGACTGCATCAAACTGCAATCGTGTTGCAAAACATTGCACATGCCGAAATTTCACTTTCTTTCCTTCCTTTTTTTGTCTTCTTTCTCATTTCTCAGCCCACCCGTTGACCTAGAAAGGCTCGCATTCTTGCATATGTACTCGATTCCGTAACAACCAATACAAAACCGTTCAAACCTTCGGGCAGCGCCTCCCAAACGTTCCGAAATAAAGCTTCCAAAAATTCATCGTTTTACTTCCCCCGGGATAAGGGGGTGGGATGGTCCATGAGGGGGGCAAGGGAAGGGGTCATAGAACCATGATTTTATGCAGCTTTCGAAACGGGTATTAATAAATGTTAGGAAATACATTGGAAGGTTTGAGCCCACCACTGAGCGCATGGAGGAACAGTGTAGGACATAATTTAAATACCTTTGACTATATTTTGTTAAAACAAGTTGGGTTAGCATCTTATTCATTATATTTTATTTAGCATTTAATAACATTTATATAATATTTACAAAAAAATAATAATTTACATTCATTCAACTGTCGCAAATATATATCTCTCACTGTAAACTTCTACACTTTTCTAGCGCCGGTATTGCTTCGTGTCCTCTGCGCCCCCGTGACCCTAAACGTGCTGATAGTGGAATCGATCCTTGTGTTTTCATGCTGCCAAGTTGTGGTACTGCCACCCTCTCCCCCACCCACGAACCAAACACCGTTGCTGTGTCGATAGCTACCGACACTACCGCCATGCCATCGGCAACATCCTTTAACCAACCCCCCCGAGCACACCATCGTTTTATGTTTCCCTTCAAACCCGAAAAGGCTCTATAGCTTCCGGTGCGCGTTCGGGGGGAGGGTTCGATAAAGCAAAACACTCCAACCCCTCCCGGCGAGGCGGCGAGGGCTGAACACACAGGACCTCTTAAAACTCCACACTGGGCCACTACGCCACGTCAGTTGGTCGGTAGAACGCGTGAACAACAAACGTGTGTGTGCTGTGTTTCTCTTCGTGGCTTATTCGTTCACCCCGCGGAAAGGATTAGGTCTGACCAGTTTAGCATTTAAAGAGTTATTAAAGTTGCGTCGCGACAGTTTCGGTGCGACCCTTCGAAGGTACGGAAATAAATATGAGTGATGAATGAAGTTGAAGAGGAAAAATCGTGAGGGGGAAATTAATTAATCAAGATCGAGGTGTAAATAATAACAAAGCGCTTTGAACTTGAGCTTGAAAAGGAGCGGAATGTTGTGTTTTTAGTCGAAAAATAAAAGGGTCAACCTTAGGCAAGCAGTTACAGTTTTGATTAAATCAAATCAAACAAAACGATTGGATTAATACAAAACAGTGTATTTAGCAGTGTAATTGCAGAGAAGAGAAGTGGCCAACAAGAAACGATCAAGATTTGTGAAAAGAAAAAAGACTTTCGACACCGCAGCCGGTAGGATTCGAACCTACGCTCCCAGAGGGAATCTGATTTCGAGTCAGACGCCTTAACCACTCGGCCACGACTGCTTCGTGAAGGAGGCGGCGCTAAAAGCAGGTTTGCTCAATTACTACCAGCAAACGGTGGTGCGTCAACCAAAACGTTACGACCGTGATTGCGCGACTGGTGTGCGTGAAAAAATGATTAATTATTCACGACAGAGCGTGTAAATTGAATTGAATTGGTACCGTCGCCATACCATTAAATTGAATTAAGTCCGCACGGTTGCTATGTAAAGAAATATTTTTATAAATCTAATATCAACAACAGCGTGTCACTGTGCAAAAGCAAAACTGTGTATTGTAACATGCACAGAATTATATAAAAAAAAATAAAATTAAAAATTTTCGATTAACATGGAATTATATGACCCAAAATTCAGACCTATTTTACATATTTTAAATTGGAGACATGACAAACAAGATCGATTGGGCTTTGTGGGATGCCATTTGAACAGCACAAAATACATCGTCGGTATGAGATAAAGGGATGAAGCAGACATCATTTGGAGAGGATTTTTATAATCTGCTGATTTAGATGCTCTCCAATTATCCACAGGTATAAGTATCATTCATTTTAGTTCATCTCAAAGGCGAGAAAATTACTGGAATGGATTCATTATCGCGATCGTTCATCCTAATTAGTGCTTTCTCATATTTTGTACATCGCATCGCATATTTTACTGTAATCACATTCGAATTTGAATCTAATATAGGATGAAATGTGTCTTATAAGAAAATGAGAAACATTTCTCAATAAGAAAACATATTGCAGTTCATGAGTAATTTACTTCGTTCATGAGTAATTCAAACTGCAATACAAGCTCTTTAAGGCTATAACTTTCTATTGTAAATTGTTTTCCGTTAAATAAACACACAAACTCCTATTCATGAGCCTCAATGCTATCCATCCTTCACGACAAACAAAACACAAACAATCCTGTGTGCTGATTTATTCGTCACTCTAGACAACCATATGATATTGTTGGAATGCGTGCGTGTGCGCCCTTGCAATTGTAATAATTTTGCCCTTTCAACAACTGACATGGGCGCGAAAGCTTGCACACCCGTCGTCAGAACTCAAAGCAGTGCTTTTACTTTGGCACAGTGAGGAAGAATAATACAACCTCAAGTTTCGCTGGTTCGTTGCATTCGCTCATCGCCTTTGCCAACTACTAGCGTGAGCAGGATATTCAATCATCGACCACCGACAGCATGTTACACGTGGAGTGTGCACATTTATATCCCTGTCATGCAAGGTCGTTTTGCGTTTGGTGTACCTTTATTGTACACCACTATAACACCAGCTATAAAGTGCTCCAACACGGCACGATAAACAACGAACCTCGAAAGCCATGTAACCTTATGCAATCGAACATGTAAAATCGATTTAAAGGGCCACGTGCGTTTGTTTGCGTGACTTTTAAAAGGACCCTATGAAATAAAGTTTATAATTTTTAAACTGTATAGTTTGTTATCTTCTCCCACCACAGGGTAAAATGGCAACACTATAGTCTCCTTCTGCTCCTACGCCTTACAACAACTCGTTCAAAATAACGTTCTACACCCTGCTACCCTCCACGATGCTAAACAATGCCGACATCCTGTCGAACATTCCACCGCTCGGTGGTAAGGAGGGGGCGGCCGGCCCGCACCGCGAGGTGGTGGCCCGGTGGCGCGTCCCAATGTACGGCAAGGTGTACGAGATCGAGTTCGAGCACGGTACGGCCAGCGGCAAGCGGGTGCTGTGGATCGACAAGCAGGAAGTGTTCCGGCGCGACTGGATGTTCAAGCTGGTCGGCGAGGACATGTTCAAGCTGGAGGACAAGCGGTGCATCATACGGGTCGACCCGATGCCGGGCTTCCGGTACAGCTACTCCCTGTTCGTGGACGGCAAATCGTACGAGCAGTTCACGGAGAGCCAAGCGAAGGCGCTCAAAACGTGGGAAGCGAAGCTGGGCGATAACTTCTACCGGATTGTGCTTGGTGGGTGCGAGGCATTGAATGTTCTCCTACAACGAAATGCAAACAATAATAGAAAAGCATGAATTGATGGGATTGTTTTTTTGTTTTGTTTCTTTTTGGTAGAAAAAAATACACTCAACATCTACGTGAACGGGAAGCTTATCGAAGAGAATGTACGTACACCACTTTGTTGTTATGGGGCGTTCTTTCAATGTGAACCATTTGTTTGAACCGTTTGCTTCCATTCCAGGGAGAATTCGTTGACGGCGGAACTGACACAACGTTCCTGGAGGATGGCAACACGTTCGTGCTGAGTGCGCGAACCAGCGGCAACAAGCGGGAAGGCATCGTTCACCGACTGACAGTGAATGGTGCCGAAGTGTTCGATGCTGGTGGGGCGACTACGGCACTGTAAGCGGTAGCCGAACAAAGGAGAGCGAGAGCTTTCGGACGTTTTCACAACCATCGATCGATCACGCCGCCCCCGGCATAGAAGATTGATTTTATAATTTTTTATTTGAAATAGTTTCAATTTCAGCGATCCTTGTGTTTGTTGCTGTTCTTTTGTTTTGTTTTGTTTTTTTTTCTTTTAAGTTTAAGTTTTATTCCCTCGATACTGCCTGTTTCTCTTCTCCTGTGTTATTAGTGTGTGTGTGTGTTTCAGTTATAAGTTAATCGTATTTTTTGGGCTAAACAGGGTATGTTTTAAAGAAAAAAAAAAGAAAAAAACAAACACACACAATCTCATTCAGGGGAAGTTGAGATAAGAACGGGGAAGAAGAAGATGGTTGGATAAAAAGAAATACAAAAAAATACAAAAATTGCTGCTATAAAAAAAGAAACACACAGTAAACTATTTACCCTAAGTGCGCAAAAAGCAAAAATACTATTAAATACATCATGTATGTCGGATACTGAATCGGTTGTGTAGCTTTTTATATGTAATATAATATGTATGCATATCGTTGCTAGTAATAAAAGTAACTTATTAAAAACTAAACTTTGAAGAACAAGACAAAAAAATGCTGCTGCATGAGAATGGTAATGCGTCGTACTCGTTGAAAGAACGGAGCTAACCCCGACAGGAAATCATTTGTTAAATATGTAAGAAAAGTACAAGCGTAAGTACCTATTATGGAACGGAAAGTTAAAAAAAAAAGAACCAAATAAGTAACGAATGCAAATCAAAAACCCGTCTTACTACACATTTCACGTCGTCTCTAGGTCTCTCTTTGCTCGCTTTCTCTACCCTCTTTTGAGTGGGTCGTTTTCGCCTCACTTCTTTTACACCCTTCGCTGCTCGTGATCGGTTTATCTGGCGCTATCCATTAGCTTTCGTTTCTATTAGGCAGAGAAAAAAAAACACATTCTTTTACACAGATTTTGAGAAAAAAAAACAATGACGATTCAAAAATCGTACGTATTATCACCAACAACAATTATATCAAAATACGGCAAACCTTTGTCTCAGTTTGGTTGCGTTGCAGCAAAACGTTGCTCTCCTTTGGAGGGGGTAGGAGAGCCGTTTTTAAAACAAGTCACGATAAATATTCAGGCTCTGTCAGCTCTTTGTTACGAACACGAAATAGGGAATACAGTCAATAGGATTTTTAATAACAATTCGCATTGGAAGGACGTAACCGATACACCGATTTGCTGCTCTTTTATCTAATTCGAGTTCGCTGTTTTTTTTTTTGCAATGCAAAACAATTAACAAACGGGGAAGTATAACTACAACACTCATTAAAAACAATCAGGATTTACAGTTGGAACCAACACTGCTGCAAAGTGCCAAAGAGCCCTTCAAGAGAAATACTTTTGCTTTCTGCTTATCTCCTCATACTTTATATCCTTATATCAGTGAGTTTTGCATTTTTTTCTTTTAAATGTGTTTTTTTTTTGCTTTTCCTTTTTCTCTTCTGTTTTGTTTGCAGTGCGTTTTTTTTTCTACTACGAATTTTGGATTTTTGTTTGTTTGCTTGCTTTTTATATCTGTGTTGCATTCATTTCAATAATTTTTGCTATCATATACTGCCATCATACAGGGAACTCATGTACAAAAAACGGGCACAACTACTACAATACGACGAACGCTGCTGGCTGCTTCACCCGCCAACACACCAGTACCATACCGGAATAGGATCGAGCTGTTTCGTTTCCCTCCCCTCTTTTACATTCTCTCTCGTGAGCAGCAGTTCGTGTGAATCTGAACATTACTCTGCAGCCTGCACTATTACATGCTTTCAACGCATTTTCTTTTAATTTTGTCTAAAATTTTTAAAATTTTCTTCTTTCCTTTCCTTAATGCATTTTGCCTTTACGAAGGATAATTAGTAGTTAGCTGCTCCTGCACGCACGCCGCTGTTAGCCGATGTTATGTTTCTCCATCCTACACTGCGTGTGTGTCCTGCTTTCTCTCATTCTCATTCCTTCTTTCTCTTCTTAGCGCCCTTTTTGTTATAGTAATTCTTAATAGTAAATTTGTTACCTAAACACCCCCGTTTCTAGCTTGTGGCTTCACTTCAGCTTCTACACCTCACAGATAACACCATTCTCGCTGAGCAGCGCGCTTGTTAGCTGTGCTTTGAATCAATTTTGATTTTTCAACCCATTTTCTTTATGCCCTCATAAGCATCATCTGTTCACCTTTATCACACCTTTGTTTTCTGTTTTTCTCTCTTCTCTTTAATCAACATTAACCGCACATTAACGATCAATTGCTGGAGCCGTGGTGTGTGTTTATGTATGTGTGTTTGTTTGTTTGTTTGTTTGTATTTTGTCTGTGTGTTTGGTTACCATTCTACTACTTTTGTTAACGATACTGTGCAATTGTGTATAACTTTTGTTTTGCTTTTTGTTTTTTGTTTTTATCATTTGTAACATGCTTCTGATTTGTTATTTTAACTATTCTCGTTTATAATAAGTGGTTAATGCTCGTTCGCAGTAGTCATGCACTTTCTCCGCGAAAAACAAAACCGAACACGAATCGCATTTGCATCGGAGAAAGAGAGTGTGAGGAAGAAAGAGAAACAAAACGCCTGCACGTGGAAATGTTGCCAACACGCGCTACTAATAATCGCAAACTTGGCGCAAGGAGTAGCGGAATCATTAAATTGTTTGTTTGTTTGTTTGTTTTTCTCTATTCCATCGTCGTTTATCGCAAAACCTCCTATAATTCTACATAGCAATTGTGATTTTATTCGTTACTTCTTCCTTTTGTTTGTTCTTTGTTTTTTGCAATACAATGATGCACAAGGGCGACTGTTTGATTTAGTATGGGGGGGTTCATGTTTTGAATTTGAAACTCTCTTTTACGTTTGTATGATAAGTTCTTGTTAAATATGTTTAGTGTCCATAGTCTGCTAGAGGTTTTAGTGTTTTGTTTCTGCTGCTTTTCCGCTTCCATTCTGGGCTTGTGTTATTCTAGAACAAGGTTTTTCTTTTTCCTTTTAGTCACGGATCATGCATTCGTGTTCGTTTCATCACTGCTCGCACTCCGTTTCCGTTGTAGTTTCACTTTTTTTTGTTACTCATACTTCTTCCTATCTTTCTTTGCAGCGAAAACACTTCAATGTAATACAAATACAAAATACAAAGCATAGATAATAAACGTTACAAAATGGGACTGTGATTTAGGTTAACGACATCGGTATGGTTGCAGAAATGGATAGTACAGAGAGATAAAGAGAGAGAAAGAGAGAGAGAGAGAGAGAGAGAGAGAGAGAGAGAGAGAAAAGGAAGGAAATGATACGCACTTCCTCTAAGCGTCATCGAACCAGCGCGCTTGCGTTTGTGTTTCATCAGCAATCAGTTTTGCTGCTACTATGTTTCATTATCTTATTCATTAGCTGTATTTCTTCAACTACTAATTTATGAATGGAATGTTTTCTAGCTTCCCTTGCGCATCATGCAAACACGCACACATAGACACTTCTCAGACCACAAAAAAATCAACTCTTTCTCTCATTTTGACCGCAAAACCAAATAATCCGGATCTATTTTTCATCTCCCGCGCAAAGTACTCAAAAAATATAAGAACGCGATTTTAGCTAACTCCTAAAAATCAAACACATCGCTGAAGTAATTCCTGTTCTCGTGGTTAAGGTTGCGCAGTGATTCTGTCGGTTTAGTACAGTGTCACACAGAGGGTTGCTTCTGCTCCGGTAGTCGCTGTCATCACTGTGCCGTCGTTCTCACTCAGCTAAGAGTTTGCAGATTGGTTGCACGGAGAGGGCTACAACGCTTGTGGCTAGTTCAATGGAAGGCAAAACATGTGCTGCAGCAAACTCTTCGATGGTGGCGGAGGTAATTGAAGGATGCTTAGCTCATCCACAACGGAATCGTAATCGCTAGAATCGTCACCGTATAGCTGCAAGCAGAATGGAGCAGGATAAAACGGAGAATCATATTAGTTTCCAGGGGGCTTTAATGCATGTTACGATTTCGATAAAAAGGAATAGAGAGAGATAACGCGAGAGATAGAGGAGCGAGAGAGATAGTGTACGCATATTGGGTGAGGATTTAAAGTTACTGTAACTTCCAGTGGGCATATATTGATAGGTAATCTGGGGCTGTAGTAACTGTGATAACAGCAACGAATAGAACGCGTAAATCAAAACAGCAGACAAGCTCTCCATTGTGACATGGAAGATAATTAAACGTAAGGTTAAAGTTTGCTAGAACGTGAACAGGTGCTTGCTGCAGTAAATCCTAAGTAAAACACAAACAATAAAGGAAGGCGTTTGTTTTTGTTCAACATAAAATCAACGTTCAGGTGCAAAAGAGTAACACATTCACACGGCTGAGCAAATACACATGAGAAAATTAAATGAAAGCCAATTAAACTTTGAGATTAACCACTTTAATCATGTCTCAGCATAGGCGTGAGAGGAGCAAGATGATGACATGCAACGATTAACAGTAACAATAAGTAGGAAAACACGTTCACAAAGTGCCAAGCAATGAGAGGTAGCTTTAACTGATGCCGTAAACCAATAGCTGAAAGTATAGATTTTAGTTCGTACATTTAAATAATTTAAATAAAATCAGCTGAAAGCTACGCCTCACAAACGAAGCCATTGTCATAAGCCACAAACGAGCAAATGTCTGACATTGGTGGCGCGACCGGCATAGCTGAATGGTGTGGCCTAGGCGATGACAAATGAGCATCATTCGCTTCTGTAGTGGAAACACTTACTTTGAACGTGTCGTGTGTGAGTGTGTCTGTGCATGTATCACTACTCGTCATTTACTATGCAAACTAATCCCATCTCTCGGTCAAACTGTTTCGATTACATTGTTCGTTGTTGAGAGAGACGGTGTGGCGACAAAACGTAAAGGAAAAATCGTAAACATATTATTATACAAAACAGACTTCACAACACTTTCGAGTTGATTTCCCCCGGAGGGGCACATCGATAGAACCAATGATCATAATGTGTAATGCACGCTTAAACAAAAATGAACGATTGAAGATGAGAAAAACTATCTAGCAGTACAACAAACACAATAAAACTCTCTGATGTCCTACCAACGTGTGACACTAAAACAGTAATTTGAGTAATAAGTAAAGAGAGAGAGAGAGAGAAATAGAATCGTTTATGAGATAGAGTCGAAGCGGTTGAACAACACACTGGTGGTGACACGAAAAAGTGGTTAGTGAAGTCAACACAATTTTTAAAACAACTTTAAAACTGCAAGCTAAACGGTTTTGTATTGAAGCTACAGGGCATTCCATGGCTGAAATGTGAGCACTACTTACTCGTAGTAGCAGTAGTAGTAGTAGTAGTAGTGGTAGTAGTAGCTATCTTTATCAGTCAGTCAAACGAAAAGCTTCGAGATGGTTGGTTTTACAATTCAAATTGTTTTTCTTCTAAGATTTAGAACCTTCTTCTAATGTAACTAGTGTAGCACACTTTAACGCAAAATTGTATAGAAGCTTTGAAAATTTGTTCAGCTTTGCGATTGTTGCTGGTTGGTTGGTGAGATTCCGCTTCAGCAGATTCCGTTCTGCGCTAGCTAGTGTACCGAAATGATTCTGATTTTCTCTGCACTCAAAACTACCGGAACATAAAGTTGGTGTTGGAAGGAGGGTTTTGGAAGTGGTGAGATGATGATGGCAGTGGTTGAACGGTGGTTGATGATGATGTAAGATGAAACAACACACCGGAGAGAAGTGAAGAGAAATAGAGAGAATGAAAAAAAAGAAGAAGAGACAAACACGGAGAAAGTAAACGACACACAGCAGGGAACGGTGACACAACACAAGTGAAAGCCACCACAAACTGCATGTTGATTGATTGCAGCATTTTTGTATGTGGCACACCCCCCGAGTTGAGCGGGGGACGCTTTGTACACTAAAACAAAAACCTATTTGTGTGTGAGTGTTTGTTTGTAAAATAAAAGACTTTTTTCCTTCTCTCAATCAATCTCATTAGTGACCTCACGGTGAAAAAGGATGTGTTTGTGCAATTATCGGTATGAACCGTATTCTGACCGGATTGGCGTCTCTCTGGTGCACGGATGGTGTAAACTAAAACAGATCAATTGTTTTTTGTGTGGTGGTGGACCAACGGGCATGAGACGAGCGCCGAGCTAGCCGGGCGCAACACATACCTGCATGTTGTACGGATGCAGCTCGCAGGATGCGTGATGTCAAACGCAGTCTTCCAACGACATCAGCAACGGGTTCACATACTCGAATCCTTCGAACTCGGATTGATCGATCTTGTCGATGACGCGACTAAAACGAGAATAAAAAGATGCCGATTAGATTACGAACGTTTCACAGTCAGCTTAACCTCAGAACGGCATTATATAGCGATCCTCAAAAGCAAGCCGAGGGAGGACACGTTGCTGGATCCTCCGGGGTTTGTTCGCTCGTCGCGCTCTACAACGAAAATACTCACTCATCGTCCGGCGTTAGGTGGACCGGTTCGTCGGTGAACTCAGGCGGGAAGTTGGCCAAATCGCGATCGGAGTCTAGCCGCGGGCGGAACGGTGGCGTAATTTGCTTTTGCTCGAGCTACCCTCCGGCCGAAAAAGCCACCGCACAGAAACAGATGCATTAAAGAACACGGGAGCGGGGGAGGGTAGAAGAAGAATGGCAAACACGGGCATGGTAAATAAAGAAAAAATGAAACGAAACAAGAAATGGAAACATTCCAACGAAATTAGAAAAAGGAAAGCAAGTAAACAAATCAATAAAGCATAATGTCATGAAATAAGCACGCGCACATACACACACACTCAGTCCGGGGAAATTGGGAGGGTTTTATACATCGTCAGAAGGGAAAACGTAAACATTTTTATCGTAGGTCAAAAATCGATCTTCCAAACAATGGATTGAAGACAGAGCGAGAGGATAATTATGGCAAGCACTGTGCACTACCAAGGGAATGTATGCAATAGTACTAGAACATTACAGGACGGACACAACAATCAGATATGATGAGACACACATAACACTCAAAGAAAATACTCATAGGATATTTGTTATCGGTACTACAAGTTATACAAATATTAAATTAATTCTTTTGTATCAATATATTATAATTATTGTATTATTTGTGGCATTATGCAGCAGTGACAACAATATTCAACTAAAGGTAAAATTAAACATATCGTGTTATTTACAATAATTAAAGGTAAGTCAAATCAACATTCTATTTTAAAGGAATTACATAAACATAAACGAATTTCACATAAACATGCATCAAAAGCATAAATAGGACACATTCTCGAGGCAGTGAGGCAGTGACATGATGTTTCCACCACACCATATGTCCCAAAGGCTCATAAAAGTGTGCCATCGGCTATGAAGGTCTATAGGTCCGTCGAATGAAGCAAACGTTAAAGCTATACGTTATTTATCCCTCCAAAATTCCTATCAGGACGCCCCACGACGTATTGCTGCTGCTGAGGAACGCTTGCTGCTGCCCGGAGGATCCGGTAACGTGATCCTTTACTTGATTTTTTGTTAATCTGTCCTGCAACCGCGTTACAAACTTACGGATCGTCGGGTGTCAGGTCGGCCGGTTCACGCGTAAACTGCGGATCGAAGTGACAGGTTATGTCCTGATCGCACCCATCGAATGAGGGAATGTACGGTGGTGTCACTTCCTTTTGAGCCAGCTGCAATAATGCCGCCGCAGTTCGCAAAGACGCGCGCCCACGATTGGTGTTGAATGTTCGAGCGAGAGTGAGCGAAAGGCACGAGGAGAGCAGTAAACCAGCAGCAAACACGGTACACACGGAAGGTAAGCGAAAAGCATTACAGTTAAGGGTTTTGGTTAGTTAGGGTTAGGTATTACGGTAAACATATGGCGTCATTAGCTGTATTTTACATTATGTAGTAACGATTTAATGTACAATTTCCTTTAATAATTTTCAAGTAATAAGAAAAGGTTTGATGTTCCGTCTTGAGGGAAGATAACAAATACTGAGTGTAAGCTACTAATGGTGTACACTACTGTATGAGGTATGATTGAGTGATACAGTGTTAGTTAATATGTAGAGAGGATTGATTGTAAACAAAACGGAAACAAAACTAAAATGTATAAATAAATAAATAAAACCCTCCGAAGTGAACCAGATTTCTCCGCTAGGATAAATCCTAAACTACACTACCGGCGTTATCCTTGCCTGTTTTCGTATCACCAGATCCAATTAAATGCTTTTCCCTCCGAAACCACCCCCTAGAGCGGTGCGGTTGCGGTTTTGGTGGCAACGACGATAAGCTAGTTATGCTAGAGAGCTGCTCACAGAATAGAAAAAGGCAACACACACACATACACTACCCCATAGCAATATAAATAGCCTGCCATAATCCAATTATATGTGCGCTCCTTTTCGACATTTGCGGTTAGACGTTATGGCCGTCTAGCGCAAAAAGGGAGTTTCCGCTTATTTTATTCCTTTCTACCTTCCTGTGCAAAATCCTACGCATACACTAGCACCACCGCAGGGCAAGATTCAGTTGACGGTTCAGCCGGTTGCCCCTACAAGAAGCGGTGGGCGGTAGATGAACGCACCCGTCCTTGATTTTCTCGGTACGCGCGAAAATAACAAAATTAATAACGTACGCGCGCGCGGCGCCATAAGCTATTGCATGGCGTGGTGCGCTACCACCGCTGCTACTAATGCTGTATTACGGTGTGTGTGTTTGTGTGTCTGTGCGTATCAAAATACCCTCTTCCATTAGCGACAACAATCAACACTAATGGTGGGCACTTTGGATATTTTTTCGCACAAGATTGAACCACAACTGTCGCGCGTTTGTCCTTTTCAAAACTGGGGACAGATTATTTTTTAAGCTAATCTCTTCTCTCTCAGCCTTTTACTACCAGACACCTTTGTCGGAACGGTTAATGTATTTTGAATTTTCAAGAAAATTGTAAAAGCTTTTTGCATTCCCATTTTATGATCTATCAACCCTTATCATTTCACGCAACATGAGCAAAATATTTCGACGTTTTACATTAACCCATATGTGGCGTCCAATTTATGTTGTTTGCAATCATTTCAAAATGCAATAATCTCTTTGTTTCAACTAGTGCAATCATGTGAAGTAATCTTTTCATCTTTTAATCATTTAACAAACAACATTCTGGTCCTATCGCCTATTTTTTCTACTAAAAAGTCAACCCCATTCATATGATGGATGGATTCTGCTGCTTAAACACACGCAAAAAGCGTCACCCCGAAGCATCCACCGTACAAAGCTGCTTCCTACAAATGGGTGACAAATCCACCAGCATTCACAAACCAACCCATCCATGCGTCATTTGGTCGGATGTTCAATTAAAAATGCATCCATAACCGGTAAGTCAACACACAACACACGGGATGAGAGGTTATATTTAATATCACAACCGCAAATCCCTTTACATCACACGACAAACCGCATCGGGGTATCGTGTATGAGGAAGAGAGGGGGGTTTCGAGGTTTGGGAGGGATTAAAATTGCCCAGATTTACCCATCACCCGCCCAGTAACCCCTTTCCTTTTTGGCCCTCCTTTTGCACCTTTTCCACATCATGGGAATAACATTAAACGGGTATATCTGTATCACGGTCCCCAGATGGTGACTCTCGGCCCATCGGACGTGATACTACTGATAGGAATTTGTTTTAAGTTCGTGTGTCGATGAAAAATAAATTCACCTCGCATTCACCATCGGTTGGATTTTATCGTTTTTCTTTTCGCTCTACCGCCCGCCTGCAGATACCCGGCGGGCGAGGGGGTGGAAAGATACCTGCGTCCCGGCGATAAATAAGAAAATGTCGGAAATTGACTGCTTAATGGGCGAAAATGGTGTGAATATTAATGAGTGGAAGGTAATGGAAAATTGGCAAATAAACCTTCTCTCGCTTGTTCCTGTTTTTGTTCCTCGCTTTTTTTACACTTAACTTTCAATTGAAATCAATAAATATATAAATGTGAACAAAAAAAACCATAAACCAGAGCGCGGGATGAATTGAAATGATTTAAACATAAAGAAACGATCAACTGTAAACCACACGACTGCGTAGGAAAGACAAGGAATGAAACAGAGGTGGTGTACCAACGAATGATAACGTGCACATGAAATGATGGAATGTCAAATGAGTGGAGGAATTGTACTACTAGTATCCGCTGTCAATCCAATTGTTGGGAAGTTCCCGGTTTTGTCTGTCTGCTGTTTGTCCATTCTTTTGTTCCCCTTTTTTGTGTAAATAAGTTGCAAGTCTGGTATGTAAAATTAATAAATAACTGTATGTACTGTCCAAAAATTGTCTCCCTGCCGTAAAAAAAAACTCTCTCACACACACGTGCGCACCGGAAATGCTTTCCGCACGCAACACCCCTAT